>NW_028270142.1:43927790-44230647 GCF_037043375.1 Chiloscyllium plagiosum
TGTGAAAATATCAAACAGGTATATTAACATACTGAAAGCTGAATTTGCCTTCTAAGTTCAGCAGAGCACAAATAGAGTGTTTCTCCTGACCATCCTAAGATATTTTCTATATTTTTCCATGTTCTGCAATGTTATTGCACATTTCTGGAGCAGGTGGGACCTGAACCCAAGTGTCCAGGCTGAGAGATAGGGACACTACCACTGTACAATGAGAGCCCCTAAGTCCCTACTCACCCTAAATACTTACAAAGTTTTACTTCACCTTTCTTGGAAAGTAACTGAAGGCATTAAAATTTACAAGTGTGGTTAGACAAATTTCAAGTAACCGTCAATGACAGTGTTATTTACAAATTCTGCTCCAAGATTTGGTGATTCATTACTGGAGTTGGCAGCCTACAAGAGAATTCTCATTAAGAGCTATGACTAATTGACATATATGAACATTTTACAACATTCTTAGTGTCCAGCCTATTCGCAACAGTTGGGAAACATCCTGTGTGGTCTCGACAAAGGAATACATCATGTTCTAGTTTGAAACAAAAGAAGATGCGATTTTTCAATCACCAGCCTCATTAAGGACATTGGTTTTCTATTCTCTCCCTACCAGCATTGTGGGTCAACCCACAGCAAGTGGACTGCAGCGATTCAAGAACACAGTTCACCATCTTCTCAAGGGCAAATAAGGATGGGCTATCACTGCTGGCCAACCAGCGACGCCCAAGTCCCACAAATGAATTTTTAAAAACTCACCATGATGTCCAATAATTTGATTCTTCTCAGTCTTTATCACTAGCCAGCATCCCCCCTCAACTTATTCATTATATTCAAATACTCTGAAGGTCAGGATACTATACAATATTGAAATCTGAACAAGGGTAGGGCAGGAGATGCAGGGGAAGGAATGCTTATTATTACTTCACTTACATTTTTGAGCATAAGGAAGGAATCATGTGCCGCACACAAGTTCAAATCCCATCACAGAGGCTGGTGAAATTCATGTTTAGTTGATTTTAAAAAACTGGAA
Organism: Chiloscyllium plagiosum; assembly: GCF_037043375.1. Lineage (NCBI taxonomy): Eukaryota > Metazoa > Chordata > Chondrichthyes > Orectolobiformes > Hemiscylliidae > Chiloscyllium > Chiloscyllium plagiosum. The sequence continues at coordinate 43,928,815 of NW_028270142.1, forward strand.
TTGAAAGCTAGGTTCACTGATGGTGAGCATGCAACTAGCACCAATTGTCAGAAAACCCAATGATTCCTGAATGTCCTTTTGTGAATGGATCTGCTTCCTGACCTGATCTAGCCTTCATGTGACTCCAGAATCACAGGTTGATTCTTAAATTTCATCTGAAATGACCCAGGAAGCCTGTCAGTTCAAAGGCAACAAATGCTGGCCTTGTTAGTGACACCCATATCCCATGAAAATAATGCCTTCCTATTCCCCACCCTATCCGTGTGTAAGGTGGTTAAGATTAAACTGGTAAACTTCAGGTTCCAAAAAGGAAGGCAATGTCCCTTAAATCAACCCATATAGAATTTGTACTTAAAGCAAGCAATTTATTCAAGTTCAGTTTATCTAACCGATATCAAATTTGGAACAATTCAATCATGTTTTCACATAATTACATTTTCCCCAACAGGGGAATTGAAATGACATTTTTTTTAATCGCGGCTCCATTTCTGGGTCGGAACCTGACCCAGATCTTTTGAAAGACAGCCAATTCAGGATAGTGGGTGGGTTCCTGAGGTGGGAGACCCAATGGGAGAGCCAATAACCCTGGGTGGACAGGATGGACGCTGCTGGGGAAGGTAGGCTAGTGTCAAGGTGTCTCAACATCAGAATGATCTCTGATGCCTACTTAAATGCTGAAGTAAGGAAAGCCTGCAACTCTGAGGGCCTTCAATGTTAAGAGTGAAATCTCCCCATAGGAAAGATTATAGAAAAGACTGAACTCTCATTCATTGCTTTGTAAGAAACAGCACTTATGTCCCTCTGACCAGCTCAGGGAGCCATAGGTAGTTTCTTTTCCCTAAATCGGATCTTAATTGGGCTAATAAACTTTCTGCAAAAGCATATGGAGGTGGGAATGTGTTAGGGAGCCAACTGGATGTGCATTTTCCAATCCCCCACACTGAAGTTGCCTCCAGAGGATGGATAAACTTGTGCCCTTCATCTCACATTTCTGTTCAAATCTTCAACCTTTGATAGTCACTAGACCCTAAATAGCAAAGTATTCCATTTGAAAGCACCAGTGCTATTTACCTTGCAGAATAAACAGTGCAAAGTTTTCATCTTGTTCTCCCAACCAGAAGCTGGGAATTTCTTTTTGATTTGGGTGGTATACTGGGACGTTAGCGAGTTCATTAGAATATATGACCAGTGGAATTGTATACTCAGAGCCCATGGTTTTAATTGATACAATGCACTGAGGTAAGTTAAATTGAGAGCTGTATAAGACACAGCTGCTGCATGGATAAGCTGAGACAAGGCAGGCAGGAAGAATTGCTGAGACTGAAGACTGTGGCGAATTTGTGGAGAGACTGCTGCAGCTGTGAGTAATTTTTGAAAGCAATTGTTATTTGGCATTCTGTCCACACAACCCTGGATTTACATCTGCATCTCAGAATTCTGGGCAGTGGGAAATTTGAATTCTCCCTGGTCCTCTGTTATCATGATAGTAGGTCTTAGAGGGAGATTGTGTCCTTGTCAACATCAATAGAGACCGTTGAGACTAGGCTGTCAGTAAAATTACGAAATAGGCTTAAGCATTGTAGGAGGCAGAACACAGAACCATCTTTACTTCAGAGTCTGTTCTCATGTGATCTCTTACATCAATGATTATGCAAACTGACGACTTACATATTTAGCATTAACCCTTTACACTACAGCCCCCAAACTCATCACCCAAAATGTGAGCTTTGAGTACTGAGGGAGTATTGTATATTCAGAGAGTCAGTATTGAGGGATTGTCAGAGGGTCAGGACTGAGGGAACATTGCACTGTCGGAGGGTCAGTATTCAGGGAGCATTGCACTGACATAGGTTTGTACTGAGGGAGCACTATTTTTGTGAAAGTTTAATACCAAGGGATCATGGTACTGTTTGGGAGTTAAGAAAGGTGTGTTTCAGTGTTAACAGGAGATTTTAACAAGGCTCCATTTGGCCATTCAGGTGGATGGGACAGATCCAATGGCACTTTTTCAAAAGGCAGCTGGTTAGTCCTGGTACTTTGGTCAACTTGTATCCTTCAACCACATCACATTATTTAGTATTACATTCCTGTCAGTGGGATCTTGCAGTGTGCAAAATGGCTGCCATGTTTCTAATATCACAACTGTGTTTAAGCTTCACAAAATCTATTCAAGTGTAAAACACTTTGAGACATTCTGACATTGTCAAATGTGGTATATAAATGTGAACTTTTTCTCTTTTTAATTAGACTTTATAGGGTGTCAAAACCACAGTTGTGAAGATTGTGTTTTTTTTCATTCTTTCATTCCTCAGTTTTCATGCCATCTCCCCAGGTTGGATATTCTAGAACATGGGGTTACCATCTTGGGATCAGTGATCAGTCATTTTGGACTAAGATGAGGGGAAATTTCTTCACCCAGAGGGTTCTGAACCTTTTGAATTCTCAATCCCAGAGATCCCTACAAAGATGGAAATGCAATACTTTCTTTGGGAGCTAAGAGAATCAAGGAATATATGACTGATGTAGAATTTCAATCATGACAATATTGAATGATGGAGCAAGCTCAATGCACCAGAGTTGACTTTTACTCTTACTTCTTGTGTTCTTAAGCTTTTCAACTAGCAAAAGAAAATCTCCCTGCATTATAGGTAGTGACTGTAAAATCTCCCTGCATTATAGGTAGTGACTGTAAAATCTCCCTGCATTATAGGTAGTGACTGTAAAATCTTTAGTGTGAGTAAAGCTCTTTTCTGGCAATTAATTACAAGCGTGTCTCATGTTTTTAACTAATGCTTGAGGCAAGACGTCTTCATCTCTGGACTCTATCTTTCATCAGGGACCTTCTGCAGAATCAGCACTAAATATGTAGGGGGTCTGCACTCCCTCATCAACATCACCTCTTCAAAATTCAAATTAAAAACTCTTTATGGAACAGAAAACAACAGATGGAGAGAGATATTGAAACTTTAAACAGGGTCTTCTCAAGACCTAATTAGGTTTCCTAATAAATTCTAAAACACACTCGAAACAGGAATTGCTGCAAACACGAACTGACCTATTCACAGCTTTGAAATGAGGAAAGGGCTTTCACTCCCACCTCTCACTGCATTGACTTTGCTGTTGCATTGCTCATTCTTGGGAGGAATATCTGGAATACATTTTGGCACGCAGTAATTTCTTTTATCTGGAGAAGGGAGATTGTCCAAAAATAATATGTCACAACATGGATTTTAATCACAGCAGGGTCAGGTGTAACTGGCGAAATGAGGTACTCTGTGCTGTTTGTGTGGCCAAGTGGAGTAAAGGGCAAGGAAGCTGGTTCCTCCTTCTGCCTCATTTTATCTCATTTGTGTTTTTGGGATCTTATTGTACATAAAATTGGTTTCCAATTTAACTGCATTGCCAACTGATTAATTCTGCATCAAATATTTGGTGATGCTGCTGCGAAGCATAAGACGATGTTTGATAAATGCAATCCTCCTTGTTTTGCTCTCCTGTAACATGGTTGGGAATTTATGTGGAGGTAATGATCCCACCCATTGGCTGGGGACAAGCCTGCATCCTCTGGTCCTGGAAATCATATGCCAGGTTTGATTCAGCCAATCAGCTGCTTGCTTCCACCCCTCGAGAAGGAGACATCCTGCAGTCAAGAGCTGCTGCCCAATCAGAGGGGCTAGTGGCTCTCTAAGCACAGCAGCACCACTGCGTGTGGTGGTGACTGCTGGAATTGCAACAGCTGCTCTCGTGGAGAAGGTCGGAAATGTGTCAGGACTCACCACTCATTGGCTAATAATGGCTGCAACTGGCCTTAGAGGAAACTGCTGCTGGTAAAATACTAGTCAGGGCAGAAACATGACAGGTAAACAATTTTTAAGTTCTCTCACCTCCCAATTTGCTCCTGCGCTCATAGAATTATGAGGTGAAAGCATGATAGCCCTTTCAATCAAAACCAAGTCTGGATTCACAATATTGATCTTTGATCTGCAGGATGTAAAAAACAATGAAACTACTTTCAATCACTCCAATAGGTTTGAGACTGGAAGAAACTTTTTTTTTCAGGACGGAAGTGTCACAGACAGAGTTAAAACTGTTCATATAATGAGCTTTACTCAACTCTGGTTAGATGTGATTTTGAGTGATGCAGCTGTCTATACAGGCTGTCTAATTTTGCCAACCAGCCAGGCAGTTGTTTTCATACAGGATCCAACTTGTAGCAAATTCAATCAAATATATGACATGAAATATTTTAAAAATTCCACTATAGAGTTCAATGAGTTTTGAATAATAGGCTTGAAAGAAATGTGAAAATAACATGGACCACTACAGACATTCTAAGATTTACTGACTTAAACTCTTTATAAAAGATGGCTTGCTGCAACAAGTTAAGATATTTACTTTTACTAGTATGATTTTAACAACAATTTGCACTTTGGTTGAGTCTTTAATGCAATTAAAAACCTAAGACAAATCTAAAGGAACATTCTCAATCAAAATTTGACAGTGAACCATTGTTACCTGCAGAATCCATGCACAGTATTCCCTTACTGCCCACGATCAGTATATGATGAATAGGAAGTGATGTGTCTTTTCTTAACTTTGGACCGTATCTTCTAATTAAACCATTCAGCAGCAAGCTTTTGTGAGTTTAAAAATAAAGTCATTTATTTTCACACTTGCCCTGAATTACCCCACCATACTATGTAATCCTTCTCACAAATGTATTCATGTAGGACAAGATTAATTACAAACGTTTGCAAATTACATTTAGGTCAGCTTCTCTAATTCCCCACATGGCATCTGTGTGGTTTCTTGAATGGATTTGATGCTTTAAAGTTTTAAAATGTTTCTTTTTAAGATAAAAGGTTAATGACAGGTTGCAAGGTTTCTTATAGATGAGTGGCTAAAAGTTTTGTTTTCAGGTGAATGCTAATAGGAACTGGTTACATACTTTGGTTGCCTGTTTGTTTCTGAGTCCAGATCTCAGACTGGCTGAGCCGGTAGTTCTGATGGCTTTAGGTGGATCTGCAATGTCTAGTTTGTCTTTTGAATAGACAAAGAAAACTTGGCTGTCTCCATGTGAACTTTCTCATGTTCAAGGAAGTTTCTAAAAAAAAAAATGTGGTTTTCATGTTAATTGCACATATAATGTTCTAGATTAAAACATCTGAGGTCTATCTTCTTTCATTTAGACCAGCATGGAAGTTAAAAATGATATTCATTTCCACCTGTCAAAAATTCAGTTTCGACCTTTCCTTTCTTCAAATAAGAAACTTAGAGGCAAGTAGCCTGGAAAACTCTATGATATTTTATGTTTATTTTTGGCACATCTTCAAACAGAACTGAGTGAATTCCTAGCTGGCTGTGAAAGCCCATTTTTAATTAGCTATTTATTTGAGTCTTCATGTTGTCGTGGTCCAAAATTGCAAAAGTCACATAAATTGTGTTGGTCATCTGTTTTATATCTAATTTTGAGAAGTATTGACTAAAATTAATATCATACTGGGCATGACATGACGTAGAGAGAAATAAGAGATTGGTGATTGTAAATCTGTTCAGAGAGTAGATTTTAAAGACTATCTTAGTCAAGGAGAAAGTTAAAGAGATGGGCATGGGTGCAGCAATGGAGGGATTTGAAAACAAAGTTGGAAATTTTAAAATGTAAGTTTTGCTAGATGAGGAACTGATGCAGGTCAGTGAGTAAAGGAGTGACAAGTGAATGGGGCATGATGTGAATTAGAATTTGTGCAACAAAGCTTTAGATGGTCTGTCATTTATGAAGGGTAGAAGTAGTGAGACTAACGGGGTGACTGTTGAAATAGTTACATCTGGATCAGCACTTCTATTAGCCATCTATGTTGCCAGGATCAAACCAGATGCATAATTTGGTTTAGTTTGGTGTAAGTTAACTCAGTTTTAGAATTAAACTTTATTTTCTCACTTTTTTTTGCTCCTTTTAAGAATGTGTAGAATTGGTATATCAGAATTTGCTGATGATCTGCCTTAAGCCAGTTGAGATGTTGTTAGAGACCTTAATAAACCCTCAGAAAATCAATTAGATTCAGGGCCATCTTAGCATCTCAGATAGTGAGCCAGTCCATGCTCATACATCGCAAGGCTTGAACAGCATCTAATTGGGTTGATAATAGCAAGTAGCAGTTACACAACACAAGTGTCAAGCAATGATTATCTCTAACAAGAGAGATTATAATTCTCGCTCCTTGAGATTTCATGGCACTATCATCACCACATGCTCCATTATTACCATCCTAGGTGTTACCACTGACCAGAAACGTTACTAGGCCAGCCATATCAATACTGTGGCTACAAGAGCTGGGAATTCTGTAACTTGACCTGACTCCTCAAAGCCTGTTCATAAGTTAAGAATATGATGGAATACTCTCCACTTGCCCAGATGAATATGGCTCCAACAACACTCAAGAAACTTAATGCCATTCATGACAAAGCAGCCCACTTGATTGTTACTCATTTTCTAACTTTCAGTATTCACTCCCTCCACAGATTGCCTAGTGATGGCTGATGTTCCATCTATAAAATGCATGGAAGTGGTCTCCTTCCAAAGCACCTTCTGAACCTGTGGCCTCTCCCCCACTAAAAGAGCAACAAGAGCATGGGAACATCATCCAACCTGCAAGTTTCCTTCCAGGTCACACACCATTCTGACTTGGAAATATATCCCCATTATTGCTTGGTTAAAATCCTGAAACTCCCTTCTACACAACACTGTGGGTGTCACAAATCACATACATACCCTCACCTTCTCACAGGCAATTAGGGACCCACAACAAATTCTGCACGAATCAATGATGTTCCCTTCCCAACAATGAATAAAAAAGAAGTCTCCATTTCTTATCATTATCGATGAAGTCTTGCTGGAAAGGGTGTGCATGACCCTTGAGGGAGAACAGAATTAGGTTAAAATAGACAATAGGTGCAGGAGTAGGCCATTCTGCCCTTCGAGCCTGCACCGCCATTCATTATGATCATGGCTGATCATCCTCAATCAGTATCCTGTTCCTGCCTTATTTCCATAACCCTTGATTCCACTATCCTTGAGAGCTCTATCCAACTCTTTCTGAAACAAATCCAGAGATTGGGCCTCCACTGCCTTCTGGGGCAGAGCATTTCACACACCCATCAATCTCTGGGTGAAGAAGTTTCTCCTCATCTCTGTCCTAAATGGCCTACCCCTTATTTTTAAGCTGTGTCCTCTGGTTTGGGACTCACCCATCAGCAGAAACATGTTTCCTGCCTCCAGAGTGTCCAATCCTTTAATAATCTTATGCATCTCAATCAGATCCCCTCTCAGTCTTCTAAACTCAAGGGTATACAAGCCCAGTCGCTCTAATCTTTCAACATAAGATAGTCCCACTATTCCAGGAATTGACCTCGTGAACCTACGCTGCACTCCCTCAATAGCTATAATGTCGTTCCTCAAATTTGGAGACCAGAACTGCGTACAATATTCCAGGTGCGGTCTCACCAGGGCCCTGTACAGCTGCAGAAAAACTTCTTTGCTTCTATACTCAATTCCTCTTGTTATGAAGGCCAGCATGCTATTAGCTTTCTTCACTACCTGCTGTACCTGCATGCTTGCTTTCATTGACTGGTGTACAAGAACACCCAGATCTCTTTGTACTGCCCCTTTACCTAACTTGACTCCATTTATGTAGTAATCTGCCTTCCTGTTCTAGCCACCAAAGTGGATAACCATACATTTATCCACATTAAGCTGCATCTGCCATGCATCTGTCCACTCACCTAACCTGTCCAGGTCACCCAGTAATCTCCTGGCATCCTCCTCACATTTCACCCTGCCACCCAGCTTAGTATCATCAGCAAATTTGCTAATGTTACTGTTAATACCATGTGTATTGTAAAAAGCTGCGGTCCTAGCATTGATCCCTGCAGTACCGCACTGGTCACCGCTTGCCATTCCGAAAGGGAACTGTTTATCACTGCTCTTTGTTTCCTGTCAGCCAACCAATTTTCAATCCAAGTCAGTACTTTGCCCCCAATACCATGCGCTCTAACTTTGCTCACTAACCTCCTATGTGGGACTTTATCAAAGGCTTTCTGAAAGTCCAGGTACACTACATCCACTGGATCTCCCTTGTCCATCTTCAGAATTACATCTTCAAAAAATTCTAGAAGATTAGTCAAGCATGATTTCTCCTTCATAAATCCATGCTGATTCTGACCTATCCTGTTACTGCTATCCAGATGTGTCGTAATTTCATCCTTTATAATTGACTCCAGTATTCTAGGCTGTGGCATTCCCATGGCTTGTAGCCCAACATGATTAATTCAAAATTAGAAAACTCTTTTTTCCTGTCCAACTTCATAAGGAACTTAATGTAAAGATGGAAAAAGGAACCAAAAAATGAACTTGCTTCTCTATAACACCCGACATGACCTCAGGACATTCCAAAATGCTTCACAATTACTGAAGCATCTTGTGTGGACTAATCACTTTTGGTGTGGGAAGACAGCATCCAATTTACCAACAGAAAACTGGCACAAATGTGACAATAACTGAATTAGCAATGTTCAAGAGAATTGTCTATGCTCTTCCTCAAAATAGTATTGCGGGAACTTTTACATCCAGCTGAAGGGGTAAGAGCCTCAAGTTGGTAACTTGCTTTTGTTTTGCTAATCATATTGATGTCCCTCACTCATTAGGAATGTTGGTGGTATTAGTTTAACTTGACTATTCAAAAGCACAATAATTTCATAAAGTTTCTACCCTTTGTAAGTAGATTCCCAGATGTCTCCAGTAACTTGGTTGGGGATCTCCTAGACTACACTGGAGAAGTTATAGTGTGCTTCAGGCTAAAATGTTACTTAAAGAAGACAGGATGTGCTCAAAGAGATTGCAATTTAATGACAATTACAAAATCAACACTTCAGTGTTGAAACATAGTAATTGAAACAGAAGTAAAGCAATTTCTCATAACAGCTTATAATTTCATCACAAAAACTAACATTTTGCTGAACTACCCTCCAAGTGGAGTTAACAACTGCCACTCCTTGTCCAAAGTGATTCAATCCTATGATAACTTTTATGAATAGAGTACATAAAAAACCAAAGCATTGTCTTTCCTGCGCATTATCCTGCTGTAGATTTTACTGGAGATACACTGTACACTGCCGGGTTATCCCAGTAGGAGGTGGGATCTCATTTTAAGATGGGGGAGCAATAAGGTTATGGCAATCATTCATTTGCAGAAAAATAAAACATTGCACATTATGATGAAACTATTTCAGTCATCGCTACTCATAAAGTTTTATCATTTCGGGAGAAACTAACACAAATGTTTCTGTTAGAAAATGTAGAGGATCAGTGATGATGTGTTTGGAAGAATAACCTTTTAAGATGGATGTTGGTGTTTGTGGGGCAAAAGCCCTGGATCAGGTTTATGGTACATAACCAAAGCAAAGCAACCTAGTAGCAGCCAATCTTTAAAATAATTTGAAGTATTGGAATGTATAACAATCTGACATTGTTCTTAGTTTGATATTTCAGCAACAACTTTGCTGCAAAATCCAATGAGATGTTTACATAGGACAATGTTTTCATATTCTACATGGGGCAGGACTGGCAAAGAGTTGACAAATGAATTATTGGGAATCTTTAGAATGTATCAATCTTCAGACTGACTGAGTGAATGGCATCAGTCTTTCTACAATGCAGTCAAACATTAACATTTGATACAGCCCCCAAAAGTTTTCATCTTTTGTCAGGAGAGGAAAGATTCTTTCTGTATACACTGGCATAAAATTGCACAGGAGGAGGCCATTCAATCCTTACTGACTGTTCTAAGTCTTTGAAGTAATTATTCTATTAGTCTCAATCTCTTTGCTATTGTTCAGTAACCCAAGTTTCTCCCCTTCCAGTTGATATCTGACACCCTTTTGAAAGGCCCATTGGATTTGCGTCCACTGCCCTTTCAAATCAAATTGCTGCAAAAAGAATTCTTCATCTCCCCTCAAGTTCTTTTCCACTTATTTTAAATGTATGGTTACTGATATACTTATTCTATCAAAACCCTTGATAATTTTGGGCATCGTTATTCAATTTTCTCTTAACCTTCTCGTTGGAAAGCACTGCCTGACATTGAGGTGGAGATAGGTTCAGTTGAGACATTAAACAGGGAAATTGGATTATTATCTGGAAAGGAAGAACATGCTGGGTTGCAGGGAGAAAGAGGGCGAATGGCACAGGATACATTGCTTACTTGGAGATATAGCATTGATATGATGGACCAAATGACCTTCTTCTGTGCCATGGCCATTCTATGATTCTGTTTGGTAAGAGGGGTTCCTGTGCTCTACGAAATATTTGTCATAGACATGTAGGTTTGCCTGAAGTCCTGTCAAGATTTTTATTGCAAATCACCATTACTGCCCTGGTAATGAATTCAGCCTTCGCCATTTACAAGCTGTATGCATTTAGTGTATCCTGTCTCAGTCAGAAGTAAATCCGCCCATTCAACTAACCGATTCCACCTGTCTACCTCCAGCAGCTCAGCCCCTACTCTTCATATCACTTCAAGCAGTTTTTTTGAAACAACAGGAACAGAATTGAAAAATATGCTTTTGTACAAATATGTTTTTAGTTTTGTTTGAGTTTCTTCTACCTCACCACTTCCCCCAGTGAGACTCTCCACCCAGGAAAATTTGAAGAAAGAAATCTGTGCTAATGCAGTGCCTGTTTCCACATGCATTCATTGCCAGGGTGGGGGGTCCTGTTAAACATCACTGTGTGGGTGTCACTCTATTCTCTTCAGCGTGAATTGTAGTTATGATCACCATGAAACTCTGTAAGACTTTGTACTGTTGATTCAAAGGATTCTCTACAATGAAGTCATGCTGAGTGTGTTGACTGGTTCATAAGGTCACATTAAAAAGCTTCGATCAGTCAGACCTCCCCCTGATGGAGATGATTCACTCTGAGATCTGCCGTCAACCTCTGGTATCTAATCCAAATGGTTACACTTCACTCAAGAGGCTAGACATTGAATGTTGGCAACCTTTCAATGACATGGGGGTGGGAACAGCATGGAAAGATGAAAGGGGCCAGAGGGGATGATGGAGCTGTTGGGAAGGAGAGGAACACAACACAGTTAATCACAATTCTGTCTTAACTTCCTCACAAATGCATTTCCCAATACAGCTTTAGAATATAGATCCATGGAAGAACAATTCAGATTTCTATCATTTGTGAGCTCTCTGGGCGTCCTTGCAGCTGGGTATAAATTTATCAGACGCATTACCATGACCTAAAGGGTTAACTATACCCTTACTCAAGTAGTAAGCTCTGATCATTTACATAAGGAGCTATGTAACAATCATGTCAAAACAAGACAGAACCAAGACCCAAGGAGGTAAGAGAGATTCCCTCCTACCTTCTCTGCTGAATTGTGTTATGTTCAATGCAACTGGTTACTGTTCAGCCATCTGAGAGTCGACCAGGATTATCTACATGGTGGCAGTAATGTAAGGACCTGAAGCACACAGGCAACTTTCAGAAAAGAAACTCCCAGGAAGTTTTCCCAATCAAGAAAGTAGGAAGATACCAGGCAGCAGTAAAGAATACTTTTGGGAAAGGCCTATAGCAGATCCTCGGAAGAGAACCACCAGACTCAGTTTGAGACTTAGAACCCCCTGACCTCTCACCGTTTTGCCATAGCACAAATACCAACAGTACGTGGCACATGCTCACAGCAATGGGCAAACAATATCTTGATACGCAATGTCTTGAACTTGATATACTCAGGGAAAGATATTAAGGGGTACAGAAACAAAAGGGATAAATTGAGTTAAGATACATATCAGCCATCTAATTGGAGTACAGAATGAACTCAAAGGGCTGAGGGGTCTCCTCCTCTTCCCATGTTGTGATTCGAGATTACATAGCTCTGAGATGCAGAAGGATCTGGGTGTCCTAGTGCATAAATCACGGAAGGTTACTGTGCAACTCAAGCAAGTAATTAGAAAATCTAAGAGAATGTTATTGCTCACCATGGTTAACCCCCCCCTAACCTGCACAAAGGGAACTCAAATACAAAGGAAAGAGGTTTCACATCAGTTGTATAGTGAGTCCACATCTGGAGGGCTGTGTACAGTTTTAGTCTCCTTATCCAAGGAAGGATGTAAATACATTGGAAACAGCCCTGACAATGTTTATGGGACTAATACGTGGAATGAATGGGAAAGGTTGGATAGGCTAGGCTGGTGGAATTTAGAAGAGAATTGAGATCTCAAGAGGATCTTCACAAGGTAGATGTCAAAAAGATGTTTCTTCTTGTCGGGGGATTTATAACTGGGGGTCACTGTTTAAAAATAAGGGGCTAAACATTTAAGATGGAAATTGAGGAGAATTTCTTTCTTAGAAGGTGATGAACTCCTTCTCAAAAGTGAAACCTTTTCAAGACAGGTGTAAATAAATTCTTGATAAGGAAGTGGTGACAGGTTAGTGGGGTTATTGAATAACCACAATTTTATTAAATGATGAAGCAGGCTCAAGGGGCCAAATGGCCTACATCTAATCCCAGTTTATCTGCTCATAGCATGACAATAAATACAAGTTAGTAATGAAAGCTTCTGCAACCTGAAACTTTATCTGCTTCTTCTCAGCAAACACTGCCTGACCTGAGAAGCACTGTGTTTTCTGTTTTATTTAACATAAATATCTTGGTTTTATTTAATGAAAGTGTGTCCCAAGAACACTCACGGGGATTTATCCAACAAAGTTTGACACTGACCCTCAGAAGGGCATGGTAAGACAACAACAACGAGATTGATTTAAGCTACATCTTCAAGGAGCATACTGAAGTAGAGAAGCCAAGCACTTTAAGAAGCGAACTGCAGAGCTGAGGACCTAGGTGCTTGAAGGTCTGACTCAATATGGGAACAATTAAAACTGATGACACTCAGGAGGCCAGACCAACTAGAGCCCAGAGATCCTGGACTCTTGTCGGGCAGCAGGAGATTGCAGAGATAGGGAGAGATGACGCCATGGAGGATCTGAAAAAAAGGATGTGAATTATAAACCTCCTTTCACTTTAGGATGGGGCAGATTTATCTCCTGTTAACGTGCCTTTGATTTCTTTTATGAAATGAGACAATTTCCTCAGAACCTCCTAAAAGAATAATGAGATCTGGGATTTGGACGGTAATTTGAAAGAAAGTTATTATTCTAAAAGGCTTAAAACCAATAGATTTATGTATTTGAAGCCAATAGATAATTGGTAGATAGATATGAAAAGTATAGATTTGAGATCGACATTAAACTTTTGTTGTAGTGTTTTACAAGCTGAAATAAAGGGCAGTATGTTCAGTTTGTTTCTTAATAATTAACATGTGACCGTGCAAGATGAAATCAGTGTTCAAACCTGAAATAAGACATTTTACAGAAACATGCTGTCACTAATTCCATAACAAACTGCTGCTGCCATAGTAACTGTGGAAATAAGAATTTTTTTTTCTTCAAAATCTAAGTCTGCATTTTGCATGCGCTGATGCACTGGGATATTGGGAGGAGGGGGAATAGTCATAAAACAGAAGCAGTGAAAGAAATATCATGTTTCTCCTTATCCAAGTGTCATCCACTTAGAAAATCTTCTCCTCATCCGTTTTTACAGCTGTACTTTTGACCCAACGTTGAACACATCGATGGCTCAAAAATTGATCTGTTAATACAATCTTACTCACAGTCCCTAAAGTGTCTGAAATGAAGAAAATAATTGCTCACTGCTCTGCCTCGATATTTTTGAATACTCTGCACATTGGTGTCAGGTTTGCAAATACAACAAAGGACTCTTCAGCAAAAAGTGAGCAAGACTTGCAATTATATATCTCCTTTTGTGACCTCAGGATGTCCCAAGCACCTTCAACCCAATACGTTAGAAATGTATTGTGATGTAAGAAATGCAACAGCCAATTTGCATGCAGCAAATTCTCACAAACAGCAAGTTGTTAATGATCAGATGATCTGTTTTTGAGAAATTGATTGCGGTGTAAATATTGGAGAGGATAAGAAGGAAAAACTCTTCAGCTTTTCTTCAAAATAGTTCCAAGGGATATTTTGCATTCCTCTGAAGGAAGGGAAGAAGCGAGTTTTGAGAAGATTTGTAGCTCAGGTTGAGGTTCTAGATGTAGGTTTGCTCGCTGAGCTGGAAGGTTCATTTCCAGATGTTTCATCACCATACTAGGTAACATTTTCAGTGGGCCTCAGGCGAAGCAGTGTACATGATTCCTGCTTTCTATTTATATGTTGGGGTTTCTTTGGATTGGTGCTGTCATTTCCTGTGGTGACGTCATTTCCTGTTCTGTTTCTCAGGGGTGATAGATGGGGTCTAACTCGATGTGTTTGTTGATAGAGTTCTGGTTGGAATGCCATGCTTCTAGAGATTCTCGGGTGTGTCTCTGTTTCGCTTGTCCTAGGATGGATGTGTTTTCCCAGTCGAAGTGGTGTCCTTCCTCATCTGTATGTAAGGATACTAGTGAGAGAGGGTCATATCGTTTTGTGGCTAGTTGGTGTTCATGTATCCTGGTGGCTAGTTTTCTGCTTGTTTGTCCAATGTAGTGTTTGTTACAGTTCTTGCATGGTATTTCATAAGTGAGGCCTCTGATTAAGAGCAGAAAAATGAAATCTTTGATCGTACACTCATGCATTGGGCCCAGCATGAGATCTTGCAGCATCTGCAGCAGCTGCATTGGCGAGGTGGGCCAGAAGCAGAAACATGGCAGTGGCAGAGTCCAGTTCGGGTCAGTGCAGTACCCAGTGACATCAGTGGTCCAGTGAGGTTCACAGTGGGGAGGGCATCTGTGGAGGTGAGATGGTGCTGAAGAGTGGTGACTTTCATTTCAATGACAGCACGTGGTGGAGCACTTAGCAAGAAAGACTATCAAGTTGAACATTTTTTTTATTACTTTTTTGTTTTTGTTTGTGCTTTAAGATGGCGCCAGAGAGTGGTGACACTATACAACACTTTTCACTGTATTTTGTAACAAAATACATGTGACAATAAATAAATAAATCAAATTGGAAGGTCAGGTTAAATTATGCACTCAAGGCTCTGACATCGAACTCAAAGGCACAACGTTGCGATTCAGAAGTGACAGTGCCATTCATTGGACAACAGCTGATGGCTAACATTATGCAGAAAGGTTCTCCAGCAGAGTTCAGAACTAGTTGAACTTGCGAGTGAAGAAAGTAGCTCCCTTAAAGAATAAATTGATTTTGTGCAAGCAAATGAAGTGGATGGCTTCACAGTAGTCCGAAATATCAAAGTCAGACAAATAAAAATGAGAAGAAATGTCAAATAGACAGCTGACTCATTACTTATGTAAAATTGGACTTATTCAATCTACTTTTATACACTACTGGCTGAATTTTGCCAAAAATCAGCTAAGTGTTTGGGGGGGATTGGTTGGGGGGGATTGGGGGGTTGGTGGTTGTGTAATGGAATGGCGGCTCTGGCTGTAGAGGGTAGCCCTTGTCTCCCAGGAGCCATTCTTGTAAAGCATCTGACCCTCAGAACACAGCAGGAACCTTGCGAGGATGTAGTTACCATGGCAGCTTCCAGGGGACCTGGTGCAGCCATCTTTGTTTTGGCTCTAATGATCATGGGTGACTTGTACATTGGTGGAATGGTGCCCATTTCCATTGAAGAAGACTACTTTATGTTACAGCATTCTCAATGTGACCTGTGTACAGTCAGCCTGCAGCTGGAGTGCAACTATTTTGTCAAAACCTCCTGCCCAGACTGCAGCACTGACCTTGACATGGGTAAACATGATGAAGTAGTGTGATCTGGCACAAATCACATCAGTAAAAGCTCTGATACATTTGTGGGATGAAGATTGATAGATTCCCCCACAGATTTCCAGTGAGAGCCTTGGAAGCAGTCAGTTGCAAAACTGTTTAGCGCAGCAGCCACCAGGATACAGCATAATCCGATCTCAGGCTCTGTTCCTGCACATGGACCAAGTTCTTTGACCATTTCCCATGAAGTCCTCAGTCTGCATTGACACTGTGTCTCGCTCATCTGGAGAAAGTGGCATCAAGAATGAAACACTCTGTACCTCCTGTATATCCTATGGGGCACTTCAGCTCTTCATGTGGAGACTACCCAGCAACCTCTGAAGGTTGGGGCTTGCGCTGGGCTTGCTGATATAGTTCCTCTTCCATACCTCTGCACCTTTAATGTCCAGGGGCCACAACGACAATAACTCCTGATGTGACTGGATCCATTGCCGATGATTATGATGAGCCTCAGATACAAAACAGCTCCACAGTAGTGTTAGCAATCTGCATACATATTTCTCACTATTAATACTCTAGCATGCTCATCCAAACAGTGGGACATGGAGAACTCTGACAAGCAAGTCTGTGAATATCTATATATGGACCTTTGACATAGTAGACCTTATTCAGACGTATACAGCACAGATCATGATGTGCACATACAGAAGAGATTGTGAGTACAATCGGATTAGTTAAACACCACCCTGACTTCTCACATCACCCAAGATAAGCAGCGTTGCATACAACAATATGTTGTCACGTATTTCCAGTTCAAGGTGAGAGGGAAGCAGCTCAGCATCCCTGAAAACCTTGCGTTATCTTTGTGAATTGTGATGGGTGGGTAACACTTTAATGGTCACCTGATTACATCTCTTTCACAAAATGGAAATCGTCGATCTATATTGACCAATGGGATTGACAAGCTTGGTTGTTGCGAATCTTTGCATATGGAGATTTGGTCACTGGATGTTGTTCATGTGCAGAGTTCTGTGGTTACAAATGTCTTTAACCCACGTTGTGTAAATACTTGGTTAATGCAATTACCCCTCGAACAGTCTCAGATTGCTCACAACCCACTTTGTCAGACAGAAGGAAACCACTTGGCTCTGTTCACTCTGGATGTGAAGGCAGCTGCTTTTCATTTCCGTTGAGTGTTCAGATGAGGAGGAAGGAGTGCTTCACAGACTAGGCTTGGCCTGTCATTCTAGGTGACTTCCCCCCAACCCAAGCTTTTATGTTGCTTTTTCATTGCACTCCCTGTCAACTCTATCAGTTCTATGAGCTTTTGTGTGTTCCCCTTAACTGTTTTATTCAAACCTCATTCCCCATACTTTACTCCCTGAGCTCTCCCTTTTCGACTATTGTTCCCTCTGCATCCCCACAGATGATTTTCCCAAATTGTCCAGCACAGCGGCAGCCTCTGATAACCCCATATAATGTTCAATGTGACAGGCTCTCTGGACTGACCGTTGGCCAGTGCACTGAGTGACTGAGAAGGTCAGCTCAGTCTGATGAATGACTGGACCCTGCCTGATGTCTGTGCCATGCCCTAATTTGCTTCCTGCTAATCACCTGATTGGTTGCACTGGACTGACCATGGCCCACTCTCTAGCTTTAATGGTAAGAACCCCCTGATCCTGACTGTCGCATATGGCCGACTGACTGTGTCCAAGCCACTGCACAGATTGACTTACTATACTGGTATCCCTTGACTGACTATGGGTTCCCTGGACTTGTCCCCTTAGAGTTTGAGCATTGGCTATCTGGTTGAGTTGCATGCAATAAGTTTATGGCATATGCTGCTGGCACATGAAGTAGGTAAGACATTGATGGAGCATTGTGCCACACAGCAATATGTCTGCCACCCCCACCCCCTCAAACGGCCACTGTTGGTAACTATGGCAAGCGGCCTAGTTTTGAGCATTCCCATGTAGTGTGTTCAAAGTGCATTAATAAAATGGTGAACTGTACTGTTGGTGATTCAAAGATCTACCATAATGGGGTGTGGTAAAGCAGGTCTGATGTGACCCAGTGTGGATGAGAGGGGGTGGCAGGAGCATGCTCTGTGATGTTGGAGAATGCTGGCCAGGGCAGAGTTCCAGAGATGCAAGTGGCAAACTGGAGACACCAAGCACCCACTCAGTGAGGAATTGTCATCATCTAATTTCTCACTGTTTAGTGGGAGAATGGCAAATGGTATATAAGTGAGTGAGATTAGGTAATAATGAGAAGATAATGCAGGCAGATCGGCTTCTTGCTGCACATTGGTGCAATTCTCATCTCACCTTTAAAACTTTGGGTGGAAACATTGGGCGTTCTTTTCTTGATTCCAAGAAGCTAATTTTTCCAATCTCGTCATTGTTTCCCAACTGACTCACCATTGCTCATGTCATTCAGAAGTTGCAACAACTTGTGGGGTGTATTTATTGTTACTCAGTGGGGAACACTGAGTCAGAAGATTGAGCTTAAAGTTCTACAGCAAGAACAGAACACAAAATGAAGGCTAATACTTGAGTGGAATGGGTGCATTGTCAGAGCTGCAATCGTTTGGATGATGCATTAAGCTAAGGCCGTGTCTACCATCTCTAACAGATCAAAAAGATTCCGTGTGCTATTTCAAAGAAGGTCAGCAGAGTTCCCTTTCCCAGCAGAGGGTGGCGTAGTGGCTCAGTGGTTAGCACCATTGCCTCATAGCGCGAAGGACCTTGGTTTGATTCTAGCCATGAATGACTGTGTGGAGTTTGCGTAAGTTTCTCCGGGTGATCTGCCAGTCCAAAGATATGCAGTTTATTTGGATTGGTCATGCTAAATCACCCCATCCGGTGTGGAGGATAAATGGAAAATGCAGGGTAAGGAGGTTGTCTGGCTGGGATATTCTTCAGAGGGGCGGTGTGGAATCGATGGGTCAAGTGGTCTCCTTTCACATGGTGGGATTCCTAGGCCAATATTTAATCACTAAAACAGATTGTCCTGGTAATTTCCTTTTCTGAGGCCTTGCTGCGCACAATTTGCTGTTTCTTCTACATTTCAGCAATGACCACACCTCAAAAAAATCACTTTGTTGGTTGCAAAGCACTGTAGTCATGGAGATACTCCAGAAATTCCGGTCTTCTCTACCTGCCTGAGGTGAACAGCCTACTGTTTCTCCATCTGATTGGGAATAATTGGGGCAACTATCAGACTAATCCACCGTGCAAGGGCAGTTTGCAGGAAACTCAAGCTGATTAAAATATCAATGGCTGTCGAGGGAGACACATTCAAAGTGTAGTTTAGTTGAGTACATGGGAGGAGAATAAATGAGAAATTAGTTGGACATAAAGGTTTCTGAACTGGTGAGAATCAATTTAGTCTAATAGTCATTCTTGAGAGGAACTTTTATGGTATTAATAAACTTGTCACCCTAATTTGACAAGTGGATAATTGGATTTAAGTTCATTTTTTTCTTGTCTGCCCAATACAGACAATTTGAGGTCCGAGCCAGGGTGAAATAGTACCCTGTACCTAATCCTGTGGTCTATACTGAGCTAGCCTCTGGGCAAAGAAGTGGGAAGAAAGTCAAGGGGTATTTGCTCCTGATGGCTGATCAATATTCTATTGAAATGTGGTGGCCTGTGCTAGCGATCACTGTGCTTTCTCAAATTTATCTTCTCCCTCAATCCCTGGTTTCATCATCTTCGCACTGATGGCCAGGCCTTCAGTCATCTGACCACAATGCTCTGGGATTTACTCATTAAGTCTTTTTTTTAAGACTATCTCTGCTTTTCATTTACATAAATATTTCCATTTAAAATTATAATGTTAAACAATGAACATAACTTAGTTATAAACATGTAATTAAATATTGATAACATAAATGACACTCACCAGTTTTGACAGATACATCAAAGATGGTGCTTAGTGGTAGAAGATATAATTTAAAAGATAAACTTTCAATCTTCCCATGTTCATGTTTTTAAACTTTACTCAATCAGTTGGTGCTACTTTATGCGTGGCAGTGATGGCCTGGTGAATTCAGATACTAATCAAATTGTCAGTAAATTACTAGATTATTAATCCTGCATTCTGAGGTTTAAGTCCTGCTATGGCAGATGGTGGAATTTAATTTAATAAGAATCTGGAATTCAGAGTTTAATGATGACCATGAAACTATTGCCAATTGTCAGGGAAAACCCATCAGGTTGATTAATGTTTGGGAAAGAAATCTACCATCCCTACTTGGTCTGGCCTACATGTGAGTGCAAACCCCCGACAATGAGCTTGAATCTTAACTACCCACTAGGCAACTAGAGAGGGCAATAAATGCTGGCCTAGCTAGAAATGCCCACATCCTGTGAATTCATTCAAACAAAAGTTCACATTTTTATTCTTTTAGACACACGTGATTTGATGTTTTGTTATCAATCCTTATCGGTGCTACTAATAACAAAATATATTTCACTCTATCCGTTACTAAAATCTACAGGATTGAAACAGACCTCTGAATGACAGATAGCTCTTGGGATTGAGATTTCTGATTCTAAATCGTGGGGAAAACTTGATGCTGACCAGTTGGTTTCCTGATGATCTGTGCATAATTCCATCAGACCTTTTACACTGGAGGCAACCCATCTCTCTGGCCAGTTCTCCAGCCTGTGGGTGAAACCCCACTCTCTCACCCGCATTGTCAACATTAAATCCCTCCCATCAGGTATCTGCAGCAAAGGAATCCATTACAGTCTTTGATGTAGTCAATCACTCTGTCCTTCTCTACTTAATGGAGGGGACAGATCAGCGGTTGTGATTGACACTGTGTATTTGGATGCTTATCCAATAAATTTAAAATCCATAGAATGAGGGACAGTGATACCTGGATGCAAAATGGTTAGGGAACAGAAAGCAGACAATCCTGGCAACCGGTTTCTTTCAGTCTCGAGAGAGACATGTGTTAGTGCTGCAGAAATGTTTGATACATGGACTTGTACTTGGTCACAAAAATCATAATATCAACGGTTGATACAACATCTGTTGAAACAATGGGAAAGATAGTAAAGAAAGACTTGGGGAGAATATGGACTAGTGAAATGGACAAACATGTGGCAGATGACATTTAACATAGAGTTATATGAAGTAAGAGATTTTGAGCAGGAAAATTGTGAGAGGCAATATAAAGCAATGGTACAGTGTTAGACTGGTTACAGAAACAGAAGGAGCTGAGGTTGTATGCCACAAACTTTGAAGGCATTGAAACAACTTGAGAAAGCTGTTTAAATAAAAGTGAATGATATCTTAGGCTTTACTTGTGGGAGAATAGAGAATTGCAAGAAAGTTATGCTAACCTTCTATTAAGCATTGTTTATATCTGAGTTAGCGAGGGGTGTTCAAATCTGAGAATCGCGCCTTAGGAATGGTCAAGATTAGAGTGGTGCTGGAAAAGCACAGCACGTCAGGCAGCATCTGAGGAGCAGGAAAATCGACATTTTCAGGAAGTGAGGCCTGCCCAAAACGCCGATTTTCCTGCTCCTCGGATACTGCCTGACCTGTTGTGCTTTTCCAGCACCAGCCTCATCTTAAATCTAATCTCTACATCTGCAGTCCTCACTTTCACCTTAGGAATGTTGTCAAGGCCTTGGAGAGGGTGTAGAACAGATTGATTGGAATGGTAGATATGAGGCACTTCAGTTATGGAAAAGGAATAGACAATCAAGGCTCATGTCTTTAGAGCAGAGGAGGTTAGGAAGAGATTTGATGGCTAGCTTCACAACCATAAACAACTTTGATAGAGTCAATTAAAAAAGACTTCTCACAAAGGTAGAAGTGTCTGTAACCAGAGAATGGAGGTGAAGTGAGGAATTTTCTTTCTAACACAGCTAATTCTTGTGAAGTGGAATAGTCTGAAAGGGCAGACACCGCAGATTCAAGAGTAACTTCAGGGTAAATAGTTGATGAGCACAAATTTGCAGAGCTGTTAGTAAAGAACAGGTAGGGAATTTGACGAAATGGTAGTTTTCAAAAAGTTAGCATAGACCTGATGGGCTAAATGATCTCCTTCTGTGCTGTTTTGACACTACACGTCCATGTTTGAATCCCTTCCCAGCGAAATAACTACCTTCATATTGTTCTACTAACATGCATCAAGCTGTAGACAGAACTTGAGGACCTAACTCTTTGAAGAAGCTTTTGGTCATCTCCTTCGAACATGGCCTTTCTTTGGCAGCCACTTCTTTCTCACAATCCTGTGGAATAAATGCCTGAGAAACAAAGGAAGGCTTATAGTCCTATAGTCACCTATTTATTCTCAGGGCATCCCAAAGCACTTTACAGTCAATGAAGTTCTTTTGAAGCAGAAGTTAATGTGCACACAGCAAGATCCCACAAACAACTATGTGAAATCACCTGGCAAACTTTTCTAGTTTCATTGATTGAAGAATAAATATTGGCCTGAGGGAGAACTACCCTGCTCTTCTTCAAATTAGTGTTGTGGGATCTTTTATATTGATCTGAGAGGGCAGTTGAAGCCTTTGTTTAATGCCCTATCTGAAAGACAGTATCTCTGACAGTGCTGGAATTGTCAGGCTAGATTTTGTGCTCAGGTCCCTGGAGTGGGAATTAAAACCCACAACTTTCTGACACAGAAGTTGTCTCACTAAACAAAGTTTGACACCTTATTGTGTCCAGCATTGAATGTACTAGATAGTGCGTGCTGTTATTAATGGCTTAAGCTCCTGAGGTGAATGCAGCTGACTGTTCCAAAAGTTCACTTGGATAAATTCATGAAGACCAGGAAATTTGGGTCCTCCTGTGGGCCTCAATGAACACCAATACATTTACTTCCATAGGAAAAACAGAAATTGATGGTGAAACTCTGAGGCATCTGTGCAGAAGAAGCAGAGTTAATGTCTCAGGTCACTGAATGGTCTAATTCAGCTCCTATATCGTATGGTCTTAAGGTCTTATATCCACTGTGCTTGACGATCAACTCTGTTAACTCAGACCAATTGCTATGTTAAACAACTTTAAAATGCTCATTCTCATCTCTGAAACTACATCCAGTCTTACAACTCTCTGAGATCACAGCACTTATCCAATTCTGAAGGACCCATGTGCATCCTTATTTTCCTCACTCTATTATTGGCAGCTGTGCCATCAGTTGCCTGGGTCCTCACCATTATGACTCTCTTCAGCTATGATGAAGAGTCAACTAGACTCAAAATATTAGCTTTTTCTCTCTCCATGGATGCTGTCTGACCCTTTGTGATCTCCAGCATTTATTGTTTTCAGTACAGATTCCAGCAATAATTTGTTCCTCTCTTCACAAATGTTTCTCTCTCGCCTCCTTTGAAACACCCTTAAAAATCAATATATTTGACCAGGTTTTTGGTTATGTTTGCTCATTTGGCTCAGTGGCATTTTGTCCCTAATTTTCTTTGGGATTATGATTGTATTCTTTGAAAGCCACTCTAGGATTAAGTTTTAATGAAACCCCTTAAGGAACAGTTTCTCATTCACGTTAACTTACTGACAGGAGTCTGTTACTGAATAGTTTCTCCACACCTTCTTAAAGATCTCACAATTGGGATAAAAGGCAGCAATTCACTGCTCTGCGCCACTTCCTCTATCATATGTGAACAAATTTAATCTTTAACCGAAGTACCAAATGTAAAGAAACAGTGTTGTGAAGAGTATCACGTTAAATAGCTTTTCAAGATCATTCTATTTACACAAATACAAGTAATTGGCTCCCTAAATTATCTCATTTCCTGACAGGGATAACAATAATTCTTAAACACCACATTGAGGCACCTGTTTTCTTAATTAATGTGGGCCCACAGTAAAAGCAATGGGTAGCCTTCTAATCTTCAAACTCTTATCTGATGCTGGAGTCTTTAAACTTAACTGTGATTTTATCTCTGACTTATCTATCACATAAGGCTTTAATTCTAGTGTTTACTAACCCTCAGAGGCCTCTGAGGGGAGAAGTTCATTCATTCAACTTTCTAATGATCAAAGACCTGGTCAGAGCTCAAACTTATGGGTCATTTGGGAATTTAAACTATCTTTTGGGAGTGGGGTGGGGGGTGGGGGCACAGTGGTGGTGAAGTCACAGAATTATTTTAACTCTTTGATATCAACTTGTAAGAGGTACATAGCGAATCACTGCTGATGGGAAAGGGTTTTGTCAGGCAGGATCGGCGTGAGCAGGGGCTCTGTGATCACACATTTGTGAGCTTGCTGGCTCCAGGGAGCATTCAAGATCAACAAGGGGTGGATAAAGCAACAGTTTGAAATCAGAAAATATTCCTGGTGTTGAAGTCCAAAAATAAAACAAAGACAGGACATTCTGAAAGCACACGATAGCCACAAGTCCATGCAAGTAGAGAGTATTCCATTAGTGATGGAATACTCTCTACTTGCATGGATGAGTGCAGCTCCAACAACCTTCAAGAAGCTTGGCACCGCCCAGAACAAAGCAGTCTACTTGAAACATATGGCCACCCACCACATCCAATAATCCCGTCCATCACTAATAAGATGCAGTAGCAGCAATGTGTACAGGCATTAGAGCAATGCACCTAGCTCTTTTCAAACCTACCTAGAAGGACAAGGGCAGCAGATACATGGGACTACCACCAAGTTTTGTCCAAGCCACATATTCTCCTGCCTTGGAAATATATCCCTGATCCTTCAGTGCCACTGGGTTAAAATGCAGGAACTTATCCCCTTACAGCACTGTGGGAATAACTGTACCACATAGACTGCAGTCATTCAAGAACATGGGAAAACAGCTTCCCATCATCTTTTCAATGGCAGTTAGGGATGGGCATTAAACATTGACCTTTCCAGCAATGTTCTCATCCCCTGACATTCAGCTTGTGGAGAAACATTGAATGATACAGAAGACCATTCCAACCATCATGCTGAAATTAGCTCTTTGAAAGCGCTATCTAAATAGTCACAGCTTTCTGCGTATTCCCCATATCTCTACAGTTTTATTTCTGTTTCACAATTCTCTTTTGTGAACATACATTTTCTTTATTTTCTCATGTTCAGACCCAATCTGGATTTCAGCTTGGAAGAAAGACTTGCATTTCCAAAATGATTCATATGATTGCCCTGACAGTTCAAGGCGGCACGGTGGTTCAGTGGCCAGCCTTGGACAACTGTCTGTGTGGAGTTTGGACGTTCTCCCCATGTCTGTGGGTTTCCTCCATGTGTCTATGTGGGTTTCCTCCATGTGTCTGTGTGGGTTTCCTCCATGTGCCTGTGTGAGTTTCCTCCATGTGTCTATGTGGGTTTCCTCCATGTGTCTGTGTGGGTTTCCTCCATGTGTCTGTGTGGGTTTCCTCCATGTGCCTGTGTGAGTTTCCTCCATGTGCCTGTGTGAGTTTCCTCCATGTGTCTGTGTGGGTTTCCTCCATGTGTCTGTGTGGGTTTCCTCCCCATGTCTGTGTGGGTTTCCTCCATGTGTCTGTGTGGGTTTCCTCCATGTGCCTGTGTGAGTTTCCTCCATGTGCCTGTGTGAGTTTCCTCCATGTGTCTGTGTGGGTTTCCTCCATGTGTCTGTGTGGGTTTCCTCCATGTGTCTGTGTGGGTTTCCTCCATGTGTCTGTGTGGGTTTCCTCCATGCGTCTGTGTGGGTTTCCTCCATGTGTCTGTGTGGGTTTCCTCCATGTGTCTGTGTGGGTTTCCTCCATGTGTCTGTGTGGGTTTCCTCCCCATGTCTGTGTGGGTTTCCTCCATGTGTCTGTGTGGGTTTCCTCCATGTGTCTATGTGGGTTTCCTCCATGTGTCTGTGTGGGTTTCCTCCATGTGTCTATGTGGGTTTCCTCCATGCGTCTGTGTGGGTTTCCTCCATGTGTCTGTGTGGGTTTCCTCCCCATGTCTATGTGGGTTTCCTCCATGTGTCTGTGTGGGTTTCCTCCATGTGTCTGTGTGGGTTTCCTCCATGTGTCTGTGTGGGTTTCCTCCCCATGTCTGTGTGGGTTTCCTCCATGTGTCTGTGTGGGTTTCCTCCATGTGTCTGTGTGGGTTTCCTCCATGCGTCTGTGTGGGTTTCCTCCATGTGTCTGTGTGGGTTTCCTCCATGTGTCTGTGTGAGTTTCCTCCATGTGTCTGTGTGGGTTTCCTCCATGTGTCTCTGTGGGTTTCCTCCATGTGTCTGTGTGGGTTTCCTCCCCATGTCTATGTGGGTTTCCTCCATGTGTCTCTGTGGGTTTCCTCCATGTGTCTGTGTGGGTTTCCTCCCCATGTCTCTGTGGGTTTCCTCCATGTGCCTGTGTGGGTTTCCTCCATGTGTCTGTGTGGGTTTCCTCCATGTGTCTGTGTGGGTTTCCTCCCCATGTCTGTGTGGGTTTCCTCCATGTGTCTGTGTGGGTTTCCTCCATGTGTCTGTGTGAGTTTCCTCCATGTGTCTGTGTGGGTTTCCTCCATGTGTCTGTGTGGGTTTCCTCCATGTGTCTGTGTGGGTTTCCTCCATGTGTCTGTGTGGGTTTCCTCCCCATGTCTGTGTGGGTTTCCTCCATGTGTCTCTGTGGGTTTCCTCCATGTGCCTGTGTGGGTTTCCTCCATGTGTCTCTGTGGGTTTCCTCCATGTGCCTGTGTGGGTTTCCTCCATGTGTCTGTGTGGGTTTCCTCCATGTGTCTCTGTGGGTTTCCTCCATGTGCCTGTGTGGGTTTCCTCCATGTGTCTGTGTGGGTTTCCGCCATGTGTCTGTGTGGGTTTCCTCCCCATGTCTGTGTGGGTTTCCTCCATGTGTCTGTGTGGGTTTCCTCCATGTGTCTCTGTGGGTTTCCTCCATGTGCCTGTGTGGGTTTCCTCCATGTGTCTATGTGGGTTTCCTCCATGTGTCTGTGTGGGTTTCCTCCATGTGTCTGTGTGGGTTTCCTCCATGTGTCTGTGTGGGTTTCCTCCATGTGTCTGTGTGGGTTTCCTCCATGTGTCTGTGTGGGTTTCCTCCATGTGTCTGTGTGGGTTTCCTCCATGTGTCTCTGTGGGTTTCCTCCATGTGTCTGTGTGGGTTTCCTCCATGTGCCTGTGTGGGTTTCCTCCATGTGTCTCTGTGGGTTTCCTCCATGTGCCTGTGTGGGTTTCCTCCATGTGTCTGTGTGGGTTTCCTCCATGTGTCTGTGTGGGTTTCCTCCATGTGTCTGTGTGGGTTTCCTCCATGTGTCTGTGTGAGTTTCCTCCATGTGTCTATGTGGGTTTCCTCCCCATGTCTATGTGGGTTTCCTCCATGTGTCTGTGTGGGTTTCCTCCATGTGTCTGTATGGGTTTCCTCCATGTGTCTGTGTGGGTTTCCTCCATGTGTCTGTGTGGGTTTCCTCCGGATGCACCGGTTTCCTCGCACAATCCAAAGGTGTGCAGTTTAGGTGAATTGGTCATGCTAAATTGCCCATAGCATTCAGGGATGTGTAAGTTAGGGGTAAATGTAGGGTGGGTTACTCTTCTGAGAGTTGGTGTGGACTTGTTGGGCTGGTTGGCCTGTTTCCACACTGTACGCATTCTATGATACCTTACAGCCAATGAAGCTTTTCGAAGTGTAGCCATTGTTGTAATGTGGGACTGTGCCACCATATGAGGGCTCTAGTGAGTACGTGAAATCATACTTAGCTATACTCAGTTCTGAGTGGATAGATTCACAGGGGACCAGCCCTGGCAAATGTAGATTCAGTTGAACCAGTATACAGAAAACAATGAAAGAAAAAAATGGAGTTAGATAAGTCATTTGCAAAGGAAAACTAGAGGGAAACAGCAAAGGAAATGCAACTGATTAAATAGCTCTTTCAAAGAACCGGCACAATTAAGATGGGTATGTACTCCATATGTGCTGCAATGTCTTTCTGTGATACCTTCATTCTTGTTGCAATACTTTACTCCTTGAGTCATTGCCAAAATTGACTGGATTTTCTTCTTGAGTGGGTACTAATCTGTTTGACTAACATCAAAACTAACGTGGTAATCAGGCAGAGAGTTCAAACAGGAATGTTGCTTGCAGTTAAAGGAAAGCTGTGAGGACCTTCACTGAAAGAGGAAATATAACTCTCATTTCTACAGGTTTTTTTCACAGGTGCAAGATGGCCCAAGGAAGGCACTTGATACTGATGAAGTGCAGCCCCTATTGTAGTGTTGGAGACTCAGTAGACAGTAAGACTTACAAACAGCAATGTGATCATGACCAGATCATTTATTCTTGAAAAAATGAATTCTGCTTTTCTTCAAAATAGTGGCATGGGATCTCATGCATCCATCACAGATGTGGAGGTGCCAGTGTTGGACTAGGTTGGAAAAGGTGGCACCTCCATTCTAACTGATTAAACATTTAACAGCCATCTTAGGTGTGTTCAATTCATTCGCATCAGTTGTATGATATTTTGATCTTTTACTTTTAAATTTATGTGTCTAAGGTCTCCCTTTCTCACTCGCACCTGAAGAAGAAGCAAGTTTCTGAAAACTTGTGTTTTCAAATAAACCTGTTGGACAATGACCTGGTGTTGTGTGATTTTTGACCTTATCCATCACAGATGGTAATCAGAGTCTTGGATCAATATCTCGTCCAAAAGGTAGCATCTTTGATA
The DNA here is from genome assembly GCF_037043375.1 of Chiloscyllium plagiosum. Taxonomy (NCBI): domain Eukaryota; kingdom Metazoa; phylum Chordata; class Chondrichthyes; order Orectolobiformes; family Hemiscylliidae; genus Chiloscyllium; species Chiloscyllium plagiosum. The sequence continues at coordinate 43,957,199 of NW_028270142.1, forward strand.
GCAAGCCTTCAGTCAAATACCTAGATTGGGATTTAATTAATTTATGACTTCCGAGATGAAAGGCAACCACATCCATTTCTCTCTCCTTCACTCACTCTCTCTCAGTCTCTCTTCCACACACACTCCCATTTGCTCGCTTACTTTTCTCTGACCGTTTCTTGCTCTCTGGCTCTTCTTCACAATGTCTCACTCTCTCAGGCATCTTCTCAACCCCCTTGCAGCCTGCCTTACTCTCTCATCCTTTGAGTCACTCATAGAAACAAAGAAGACAGGAGCAGGAGTAGACCATCTGACCCCTGGAGCCTATTGCGCCATTAAACATGATCATGGTTGCTTAATACCCTAATTAATACCCTAATTAATACCCTAATCCTGCACCACCCATCTATCCTTCTTCAAAACACGAAATGTTTTGACGTCAGCCACTTTCTGCAGGAGTGAATTGCACAGGCTCACCAATCTCTTACCGAAGAAATTTCTCCTCCTCTCAGTCCTAAAACGTTTACCTGTCATCCTGAACTTATGGCCCCTCCCCCATCATAGGGAACGTCCTTCTTGCATCTAATCTGCCTACTTCTATTAGAATTTTATAAGTTTCTATGAGATCACTCCTCATTTTTCTAAACTCCAGTGAATACAATACTAACTGACTCAATCTCTCCTCATACATCAGTTCTGCCATCCTAGGAATCAATCTGCTCAACTTTTGCTGCAGTCCCTCTATAGCAAGAACATCTTGTCTCAGATAAGGAGACCAAAACTGCACACAATATTCCAGGTGCAGCCACATCAATGCCTTATATATTTGCAATGCCCTTGTTCCTCTACTCAAATCCTCTGACTGCTGGCCAACAGATAGTTCGCCTTCTTCACCGCCTGCTGCCCCTGAACACTTACTCTCAGTGACTAGCAAACAAGGACCCCTGATTTTATTGAACAATCTTCTCCCTCAATTTACAGCCATTCAAATAATAATTTGCCTTTCGGTTTTTGCTACCAAAGCAACCCTTATATATCCACATCATACTGCATTTGCCCACTCACTTAGCCTGTTCAAATCACACTGCAACATCTTTACATTCTCCAGACAGGTCACCCTCATACCCAGCTTTGTGTCATCTGCAAATTTTGAGATATTACATTTAGTTCCCTCACCAAAATCATTAACATAGATAGTGAATGACTGGAGTTCCCAGCACTTGCTCCTGTACTACCCCGCTATTCACTGCCTGCCATTCAGAAGAAGACCCATCAGCTCGAATTAAGGAGAATCCAAAGAGTTTTTACAAATTCATTAAGGACAAAAGGGTAACTAGGGAGAGAATAGGGCCCCTCAAAGATCAGCAAGGTGGCCTTTGTGTGGAGCCGCAGAAAATGGGGGAGATACTAAATGAGTGTTTTGCATCAGTATTTACTGTGGAAAAGGATATGGAAGATATAGACTGTAGGGAAATAGATGGTGACATCTTGCAAAATGTCCATATTACAGAGGAGGAAGTGCTGGATGTCTTGAAATGCATAAAAGTGGATAAATCCCCAGGACCTGATCAGGTGTATCCGAGAACTCTGTGGGAAGATAGAGAAGTGATTGCTGGGCCTCTTGCTGAGATATTTGTATCATCAAATACTCACAGGTGAGATGCTGGAAGACTGGAAGTTGGCTAACGTGGTGCGACTGTTTAAGAAGGGTGGTAAGGACAAGCCAGGGAACTATAGACCAGTGAGCCTGACATCGGTTGTGGGCAAGTTGTTGGAAGGAATCCTGAGGGACAGGGTGTACATGTATTTGGAAAGGCAAGGACTGATTAGGGATAGGCAACATGGCTTTGTGCGTGGGAAATCATGTCTCACAAACTTGATTGAGTTTTTTGAGGAAGTAACAAAGAGGATTGATGAGGGCAGAGCGGTAGGTGTGATCTATTTGGACTTCAGTAAAGCGTTCGACAAGCTTCCCCATGGGAGACTGATTAGCAAGGTTAGATCTCATGGAATAAAGGGAGAACTAGCCATTTGGATACAGAACTGGCTCAAAGGTAGAAGACAGAGGGTGGTGGTGGAGGGTTGTTTTTCAGACTGGAGGCCTGTGACCAGTTGAGTGCCACAAGGATCGGTGCTGGGCCCTCTACTTTTTGTCATTTACATAAATACATTTGGATGCGAGCATAAGAGGTACAGTTAGTAAGTTTGCAGGTGACACCAAAATTGGAGGTGTAGTGGACAGCGAAGAGGGTTACCTCAGATTACAACAGGATCTGGACCAGATGGGCCCAATGGGCTGAGAAGTGGCAGATGGAGTTTAATTCAGATAAATGCGAGGTGCTGCATTTTGGGAAAGCAAATCTTAGCAGGACTTGTACACGTAGTGGTAAGGTCCTAGGGAGTGTTGCTGAACAAAGAGACCTTGGAGTGCAGGTTCATAGCTCCTTGAAAGTGGAGTCGCAGGTAGATAGGATAGTGAAGAAGGTGTTTGGTATGCTTTCCTTTATTGGTCAGAGTATTGAGTACAGGAGTTGGGAGGTCATGTTGCGGCTTAACAGGACATTGGTTAGGCCACTGTTGGAATATTATGTGCAATTCTGGTCTCCTTCCTATCGGAAAGATGTTGTGAAACTTGAAAAGGTTCAGAAAAGATTTACAACGATGTTGCTAGGGTTGGAGGATTTGAGCTATAGGGAGAGGCTGAACAGGCTGGGGCTGTTTTCCCTGGAGCGACGGAGGCTGAGGAGTGACCTTATAGAGGTTTACAAAATTATGAGGGGCATGGATAGGGCAAATAGGCAAAGTCTCTTCCCTGGGGTCAGGGAGTCCAGAACTAGAGGGCATGAGTTTAGGGTGAGAGGGGAAAGATATAGAAAAGACCTACAGGGCAACGGTTTCTTACAGAGGGTGGTACATGTATGGAATGAGCTGCCAGAGGAAGTGGTGAAGGTTGGTACGATTGCAACATTTAAGAGGCATTTGGATGGGTATATGAATAGGAAAGGTTTGGAGGGATATGGGCCGGGTTCTGGCAGGTGGGACTCGATTAGGTTGGGATATCTGGTCGGCATGGACGGGTTGGGCCGAAGGGTCTGCTTCTGTGCTGTACATCTCTATGACTTTGATGAAGAGTCATCTGGACTCAAAATGTTCGCTGGCTCTCTCTCCATGGATGCTGCCTGACCCATTGTGATCTCTTACATTTGTTGTTTCCAGGACAGATTCCAGCATCTGTCATAATTTGCTCCACCATTTATTCCTCCCTTCGTTTGCTGTCTATTAACCAACTTTCTATCCATCTCAATACACACCGTTTTCAATCCCATGCACTTTAATTTTATACATTAATCTCTGATGTGGGACTTTGTTGAAAGCCTTTTGAAAATCCAAATAAACCATACCTACTGGCTCCACCAATCAACTCTATTCGCTACAACCTTGAAGAATTCCACTGCATTTGTCAAGCATGATTTCCCTTTTGTACTGACCATACCACAGTGTTTTAAGTGCTCTGCTATAAAATCCATGAAAATTCAATCTAACATCTTCCCCACTCCTGATGTCAGATTCCCTGCTCTGTAATTCTCTGTTTGTTTTTCTACTCTTTTTAAATAGTGGTGTTACATTAACTAATCTCAAGTCTCCAGGATCTCAGAAAATGACCACCAACACACCTGCTATTGCCAGGACCACTTTCTTCAGTATTCTGGGATGTAAATTATCCTGGAGATTTATCAGACTTCAATCTCAACAATATTTCCCACAACATTTTACTGTTAGTACAGGTTTGCATCAGTTCCTCCCTCTCACTAAACCCTGTGGTTCCAATCATTTCTGGTACATTATCTGTGTTCTACTTTGTGAAGACGGAAGTGAAGTATGAACTTCGTTCATCAGCCATTTCTTGACCCCCATTATAAATTTCCCCGTTTCTGTCTGTAAGGGGCCTACACTCATCTTTTTTGCTTTACATACCTATAGAAACGTTTACAGTCAGTTCCTATTTTCTCATTTTCTATTTCCCCTTCTTAATCAATCTTGGTCCTCCTTTGGTGGCTTCTAAACTGTACCCAAGCCTCAGATCTATTTTGTTTTTATTTCCAATTAGAATGCCTCTTTTAGGCATCTAATACTGTCTCTAACTTTTGTCTACTGTCTATGGTTTGGCCACTGTTCTCTTTGGCCATAATTGCACCCAACAGGAATAAAAAAATGTTGTTGTTTACCCATTTGCTCTTTGAATGTTTGCCATTGACTACCCTCTGTCATCCCTTTCGGTAACAAAACTTCCACAATGTGGAGGCAGTCAGTCCATGTGACATTTTATAAATTCCTACTTTGGAAATAGAACCAGTCTGACTCAAGGTTAGAAACAGACAGACTCTAACCTCATACCTTTAATGCATTGTCTGAGCCGAGATGTCACCTTTTTTTTATAAAACTTTACGTTATCTCAGGAATGTGACTTGAAAGAGGTTCTGGGATTTACATATTAATGTATTTTACATATATATCCCATTCTAATGGATTAAGGACTTAAAAGCAATCTGGGTTTGTTCAATGCGTCATATCAGTTGTCTGATACTTTAATCTTTTACTATAAAGTCTGTGTCCTATAATCCTTCTCCACTAGGTACCTGATGAAGGAACAGTGCTCTGAAAGCGAGTGCTTCCAAATAAACCTGTTGGACTATGACCTGGTGTTGTGCAATTTTTAACTTTGTCCACCCCAGTCCAACACTGGCTCTTCCACATCATAATTCCCATTCCAACACTGCCAACTCAAGTCTCATACCATTGTAGTTTCTCTCATACTATCCCTCAATATTTTGATTTGTTATGTTATTGCCACATGTATCCAGGTACAGTGAAAAGTTTTATTTTGCATGCAGTACAGGCAGATCAGACTACACAAAGTGTTTTAGGGTAATAGAACAGAGCAAAGAGTACAATGTTACGGGTGCAGAGAAGGTGCACAAAGAGTGAAATCAACATTAAGTTTAAAATTTGAGAGGTCCATTCAGAAGTCTAATAACTGCCTTACTCCCACTACCTCCATTCTGCTCTCACTCCCTGCCTTGCTTGAATCTGTTTGTCCGTGTGTCTAAGCTTTCGTATCTATTGCCTGACGGAAGAGGTTGGAAGAGATTATAAACCAGGTGAGAGGAGTCTTCACTTATGTTGGCTGCCTTCCTGCGGCAGCAGCAAGTACAGATGGAGATAATGAATGGAAGGTTCAATTGCATGATGGACTGGGCTGTGTTTACAACTCTCTGTAGTTTCTTACAGTCCAGGGCAGAGCAGTTGCCATACCAAGGTGTGATGCATCTGTTTAGAATACTTGCTCCTCTCCACTTCCTGACTCTTCCTCACTCTGTCATTCACATTACTTTCTTCCTCACGTTCTCATGCTGTATCTCACCAACTTGCTCTGCTTCACTCTCTCTTCCTCTGCTCTCTCACTAACTTTCTGGCATTCTCATTCCCTGCCTCACATCCACACTCTCTGCCTCACTCTCTCACTCCCTGCCTCACTCTCTTACTCTGCCTCACTATCTTGCTCTCTCCCTCACTCATTCACTCTCTGCCTTTCTCTCATACTCTCTTCTACACATTCTCATTCCCTGCATCACTCTCTCAGTCTTTGCCTCACTCTCTCATTCCCTGCCTCGTTCTCCCACTCACTGCCTCACTCTCTCATTTCCTACCTCGTTCTCTCACTCCCTGCCTCACTGTCTCACTCTCTGCCTTATGCTCCCAGTCTCTGCATCGCTCTCTCACTCCCTGCCTCACTCTCTCACTTCCTGCCTCACTCTCTCACTCCCTGCCTCACTCTCTAACTCTCTGCCTCACTCTCTCACTCTCTGCTTCACTCTCTCACTCTCTGCTTCACTCACTCACCCCTGCCTCGTTCTCTCACTCCCTGCTTCACTCTCTCACTCCCTGTCTCACTCTCTCACACCTGCCTCGTTCTCTCACTCAGCTTCACTCTCTCACTCCCAGCATCGTTCTGTCACTCTCTGCTTCACTCTCTCACTCCCTGCCTCACTTTCTCATTCCCTGCCTCACTCTCTCACACCCTGCCTCACTCTCTCATTCCCTGCCTCACTCTCTCATTCCCTGCCTCACTCTCTCACTCCTTGCCTCGTTCTCTCACTCTCTGCTTCACTCACTCACCCCTGCCTCGTTCGCTCACTCTCTGCTTCACTCTCTCACTCCCTGTCTCACTCTCTCATTCCCTGCCTCGCTCTCTCACTCCCTGCATCACTCTCTCACTCCCTGCCTCACTCTCTCACTCCCTGCCTCACTCTGTCATTCCCTGCCTCACTCTCTCACTCCCTGCATTTCTCGCTCATTCCCTGCCTCACTCTCTCACTCCCTGCCTCACTCTCTCATTCCCTGCCTCACTCTGTCATTCCCTGCATCACTCTCTCACTCCCTGCATTTCTCGCTCATTCCCGGCCTCGTGCTCTGACACCCTGCCTCACCCTCTTATCTCTGCCTCACACTCTATTCCCTGCCTCACTCTCTCACTCCTTGCCTCACTCTCTCACTCCCTGCATTTCTCGCTCATTCCCGGCCTCGTGCTTTGACACTGCCTCACCCTCTTATCTCTGCTTCACCCTCTCACTCCCTGCCTCACTCTCTCACTCCCTGCCTCACTCTCTCACTCCCTGCCTTGTTGTCTCACCCCCTGCCTCGTTCTTTCACTCTCTGCTTCACTCTCTCACTCCCTGCCTCGTTCTGTCACTCTCTGCTTCACTCTCTCACTCCCTGCCTCGTTCTGTCACTCTCTGCCTCACTCTCTCACTCCCTGTCTCACTCTCTCATTCCCTGCCTCACTCTCTCACTCCCTGCCTCACTCTCTCATTCCCTGCCTCACTCTCTCACTCCCTGTCTCACTCTCTCATTCCCTGCCTCACTCTCTCACTCCCTGCCTCACTCTCTCACTCCCTGCCTCACTCTCTCATTCCCTGCCTCACTCTCTCACTCTGCCTCATTCTCTCACTCCCTGCTTCACTCTCTCACTCCCTGCCTCACTCTCTCACTCCCTGCCTCGTTCTCTCACTCTCTGCTTCACTCTCTCATTCCCTGCCTCACTCTCTCAAATCCTGCCTGGCTCTCTCATTTCCTGCCTCGCTCTCACACCCTCTACCTCATTCTCTCACTCTCTGCTTCACTCTCTCACTCCCTGCCTCGTTCTGTCACTCTCTGCTTCACTCTCTCACTCCATGCCTCACTCACTCATTCCCTGCCTCACTCTCTCACTCCCTGCCTCACTCTCTCATTCCCTGCCTCACTCTCTGCATCGCTGCCTCACTCTCTCCCTCCATGCCTCGCACTCTCGCTCGCTGCCTCACTCTCTCCCTCCCTGCCTCACTCTCTCAGTCTCTGCGTCACTCTCACTCTCTGCCTAATGCTCCCAGCCTCTGCATCGCTCTTTCACTCCCTGCCTCACTCTGTCATTCCCTGCCTCACTCTCTCATTCCCTGCCTCACTCTCTCACTCCCTGCATTTCTCACTCATTCCTGGCCTCGTGCTTTGACACCCTGCCTCACCCTCGTATCTCTGCCTCACACTCTATTCCCTGCCTCACTCTCTCACTCCTTGGCTCACTCTCTCATTCCCTGCCTCGCTCTCTCACTCTCTGCCTTATTCTCTCACTCTCTGCTTCACCCTCTCACTCCCTGCCTCACTCTCTCACTCCCTGCCTCACTCTCTCATTCCATTCCTCACTCTCGCACTCCCTGCCTCACTCTCTCACTCCCTGCCTCGTTGTCTCACTCCCTGCCTCGTTCTTTCACTCTCTGCTTCACTCTCTCACTCCCTGCCTCGTACTCTCACTCTCTGCTTCACTCTCTCACTCCTTGCCTCGTTGTCTCGCTCCCTGCCTCGTTCTCACACTCTGCTTCACTCTCTCACTCCCTGCCTCGTTCTGTCACTCTCTGCCTCACTCTCTCACTCCCTGTCTCACTCTCTCATTCCCTGCCTCACTCTCTCACTCCCTGCCTCACTCTCTCATTCCCTGCCTCATTCTCTCACTCCCTGCCTCACTCTCTCATTCCCTGTCTCACTCTCTCATTCCCTGCCTCACTCTCTCACTGCCTGCCTCACTCTCTCACTCCCTGCCTCACTCTCTCATTCCATGACTCACTCTCTCACTCCATGCCTCGTTCTCTCACTCTCTGCTTCACTCTCTCATTCCCTGCCTCACTCTCCACACCCTGCCTCACTCTCTCCCTCCCTGCCTCACTCTGTCATTCCATGCCTCACTCTCTCACTCCATGCCTCGTTCTCTCACTCTCTGCTTCACTCTCTCATTCCCTGCGTCACTCTCTCACTCCCTGCCTCGTTCTCTCACTCTCGGCTTCACTCTCTCATTCCCTGCCACACTCTCTCACTCCCTGCCTTACTCTCGCACTCCCTGCCTTGTTCTCTCACTCTCTGCTTCACTCTCTCACTCCCTGCCTCATTCTGTCACTCTCTGCTTCACTCTCTCACTCCCTGCCTCACTCTCTCACTCTCTGCTTCACTCTCTCATTCCCTGCCTCACTCTCACACATCCTGCCTCACTCTCTCACTCCCTTCCTCGTACTCTCACTCTCTGCTTCACTCTTTCACTCTTAGCTACACTCTCTCATTCCTACCTCGTTCTCTCACTCTCTGCTTCACTCTCTCACTCCCTGCCTCACTCTTTCACTCCCTGCCTCACTCTCTCACTCCCGGCCTCGTTGTCTCACTCCCTGCCTCGTTCTCTCACTCTCTGCTTCACTCTCTCACTTACTGCTTCACTCTCTCACTCCTGCCTCATTCTCTCACTCTCTGCTTCACTCTCTCACTCCCTATCTCACACTCTCATTCCCTGCCTCACTCTCTCATTCCCTGCCTCACTCTCTCACTCCCGGCCTCACTCTCTCACTCCCTGCCTCGTTCTCTCATTCTCTGCTTCGCTCGCTCATTCCCTGCCTCACTCTTTAACTCCCTGCCTCTCTCTCTCATTCCCTGCCTCACTCTCTCACTCCCTGCCTCACTCCATCATTCCCTGCCTCACTCTCTCACTCCCTGCCTCACTCTCTCACTCCCTGCCTCACTCTCTCACTCCCTGCCTTGTTCTCTCACTCTCTGCCTCACACTCTCACTCACTGCCTCACTCTCTCATTCCCTGCCTCACTCTCTCACTCCCTGCCTCACTCTCTCACTCCCTGCCTTGTTCTCTCACTCTCTGCTTCACTCACTCTCTCCCTGCCTCGTTCTGTCACTCTCTGCTTCACTCTCTCACTCCATGCCTCACTCTCTCATTCCCTGCCTCACTCTCTCACTCCCTGCCTCGTTCTCTCACTCTCTGCTTCACTCTCTCACTCTCTGCTTCACTCTCTCACTCCTGCCTCGTTCTCTCACTCTCTGCTTCACTCTCTCACTCCCTGTCTCACTCTCTCATTCCCTGCCTCACTCACTCCATCCCTGCCTCACTCTCTCCCTCCCTGCCTCGCACTCTCGCTCCCTGCCTCACTCTCTTACTCCCTGCCTCACTCTCTCACTCTCGTCCCTGTCACTCGCTGCCTTATGCTCCCAGTCTCTGCCTCGTAATCTCACTCTCTGACTCGTTCTCTCACTCTCTGCTTCACTCTCTCACTCCCTGCTTCACTCTCACACTCCCTGCTTCACTCTCTTACTCCCTGCCTCACTCTCTTACTCACTGCCTCACTCTCTCATTCCCTGCCTCACTCTGTCTCTCCCTGCCTCACTCTCTCACTCCCTGCATCGTTGTCTCACTCCCTTCCTCGTTCTCTCACTCTCTGATTCACTCTCTCACTCTCTGCTTCACTCTCTCACTCGCTGCCTTGTTCTCTCACTCTCTGCTTCACTCTCTCACTCCCTGCCTCACTCTCTCACTTACTGCCTCACTCTCTATTCCCTGTCTCACTCTCTCATTCCCTGCCACACTGTCTCACTCCCTGCCTCACTCTCTCACTCCATGCCTCGTTCTCTCACCCTCTGCTAAACTCTCTCATTCCCTGCCTCACTCTCTCACTCCCTGTCTCACGCTCTCATTCCCTGCCTCGCTCACTCATTCCCTGCCTCACTCTCTCACCTTCTGCCTCACTCCCTTACTCCATGCCTCACTCTCTCATTCCCTGCCTCACTCTCTCACCCCCTGCCTCACTCTCTCACTCCCTGCCTCACTCTCTCACTCCCTGCCTCGTTCTCTCACTCTCTGCTTCACTCTCTCATTCCCTGCCTCACTCTCTCATTCCCTGCCTCACTCTCTCACTCCTGCCTCACTCTCTCACTCCCTGCCTCGTTCTCTCACTCTCTGCTTCACTCTCTCACTCTCTGCTTCACTCTCTCAATCCTGCCTCGTTCTCTCACTCTCTGGTTCACTCTCTCACTCTCTCATTCCCTGCCTCACTCTCTCCATCCCTGCCTCACTGTCTCCCTCCCTGCCTCGCACTCTTACTCCCTGCCTCACTCTCTCACTCCATGTCTCATTTTCGCACTCTCTGCTTCACTCTCTCACTCTCTGCCTCACTCTTTCACTCCTTGCCTCACTCTCTCACTCCCTGCCTCGTTCTCTGACTCTCAGCTTCACTCTCTCACTCCCAACCTCGTTCTCTCACTCTCTGCTTCACTCTCTCACTCCCTGTCTCACTCTCTCATTCCCTGCCTCACTCTCTCACTCGCATCCCTGCCTTATGCTCCCAGTCTCTGCTTCGCTCTCTCACTCCCTGCCTCACTCTCTCATTCCCTGCCTCACTCGCTCACTCCCTGTCTCATTTTCTCTCTCTCTGCTTCACTCTCTCACTCTCTGCCTCACTCTCTCCATCCCTGCCTCACTCTCTCCCTCCCTGCCTCGCACTCTTACTCCCTGCCTCACTCTCTCACTCCCTGTCTCATTTTCGCACTCTCTGCTTCACTCTCTCACTCTCTGCCTCACTCTTTCACTCCTTGCCTCACTCTCTCACCCCCTGCCTCGTTCTCTCACTCTCAGCTTCACTCTCTCACTCCCAGCCTCGTTCTCTCACTCTCTGCTTCACTCTCTCACTCCCTGTCTCACTCTCTCATTCCCTGCCTAACTCTCTCCATCCCTGCCTCACTCTCTCCCTCCCTGCCTCTTTCTCTCACTCTCTGCTTCACTCTCTCATTCCCTGTCTCACTCTCTCATTCCCTGCCTCACTCTCTCCATCCCTGCCTCACTCTCTCCCTCCCTGCCTCGCACTCTTACTCCCTGCCTCACTCTCTCACTCCCTGTCTCATTTTCGCACTCTCTGCTTCACTCTCTCACTCTCTGCCTCACTCTTTCACTCCTTGCCTCACTCTCTCACCCCCTGCCTCGTTCTCTCACTCTCAGCTTCACTCTCTCACTCCCAGCCTCGTTCTCTCACTCTCTGCTTCACTCTCTCACTCCCTGTCTCACTCTCTCATTCCCTGCCTAACTCTCTCCATCCCTGCCTCACTCTCTCCCTCCCTGCCTCTTTCTCTCACTCTCTGCTTCACTCTCTCATTCCCTGTCTCACTCTCTCATTCCCTGCCTCACTCTCTCCATCCCTGCCTCACTCTCTCCCTCCCTGCCTCGCATTCTTACTCCCTGCCTCACTCTCTCACTCCCTGTCTCATTTTCGCACTCTCTGCTTCAATCTCTCACTGTCTGCCTCACTCTTTCACTCCTTGCCTCACTCTCTCACTCCCTGCCTCGTTCTCTGACTCTCAGCTTCACTCTCTCACTCCCAGCCTCGTTCTCTCACTCTCTGCTTCACTCTCTCACTCCCTGTCTCACTCTCTCATTCCCTGCCTAACTCTCTCCATCCCTGCCTCACTCTCTCACTCCCTGCCTCGTTCTCTCACTCTCTGCTTCACTCTCTCATTCCCTGTCTCACTCTCTCATTCCCTGCCTCACTCTCTCCATCCCTGCCAAACTCTCTCCCTCCCTGCCTCGCACTCTTACTCCTTGCCTCACTCTCTCACTCCCTGTCTCATTTTCGCACTCTCTGCTTCACTCTGTCACTCTCTGCCTCACTCTTTCACTCCTTGCCTCACTCTCTCACTCCCTGCCTCGTTCTCTGACTCTCAGCTTCACTCTCTCACTCCCTGTCTCACTCTCTCACTCCCTGCCTCACTCTCTCACTCGCATCCCTGCCTTATGCTCCCAGTCTCTGCTTCGCTCTCTCACTCCCTGCCTCACTCTCTCATTCCCTGCCTCACTCTCTCACTCCCTGTCTCATTTTCTCTCTCTCTGCTTCACTCTCTCACTCTCTGCCTCACTTTTTCACTCCCTGCCTCACTCTCTCACTCCCTGCCTCGTTGTCTCACTCCCTGCCTCGTTCTCTCACTCTCTGCTTCACTCTCTCACTCCCTGCCTCACTCTCTCATTCCCTGCCTCACTCTCTCACTCCCTGCATCACTCTCACATTCCCTGCCTCACTCTCTCATTCCCTGCCTCACTCTCTCACTCCCAGCTTCACTCTCACACTCCCTGCTTCACTCTCTCACTCCCTGCCTCACTCTCTTACTCCCTGCCTCACTCTCTCATTCCCAGCCTCACTCTCTCTCTCTCTGCCTCACTCTCTCACTCCCTGCATCGTTGTCTCACTCCCATCCTCATTCTGTCACTCTCTGATTCACTTTCTCACTCTCTGCTTCACTCTCTCATTCGCTGCCTTGTTCTCTCACTCTCTGCTTCACTCTCTCACTCCCTGCCTCACTCTCTCACTTTCTGCCTCACTCTCGATTCCCTGTCTCACTCTCTCATTCCCTGCCACACTCTCTCACTCCCCGCCTCACTCTCTCAATCCATGCCTCGTTCTCTCACCCTCTGCTAAACTCTCTCACTCCCTGCCTCGCTCTCCCATTCACTGCCTCACTCTCTCACCTCCTGCCTCACTTCCTCACTCCCTGCCTCACTCTCTCATTCCCTGCCTCACTCTCTCAATCCCTGCCTCACTCTCTCACTCTCTGCCTCGTTCTCTCACTCTCTACTTCACTCTCTCATTCCCTGCCTCACTCTCTCACTCCCTGCCTCGTTCTCTCACTCTCTGCTTCACTCTCTCATTCCCTGCCTCACTCTCTCACTCCCTGCCTCACTCTCTCACTCCCTGCCTCGTTCTCTCACTCTCTGCCTCGCTCTCTCACTCTCTGCTTCACTCTCTCAATCCTGCCTCGTTCTCTCACTCTCTGCTTCACTCTCTCACTCCCTGTCTCACTCTCTCATTCCCTGCCTCGCACTCTTACTCCCTGCCTCACTCTCTCACTCGCATCCCTGCCTTATGCTCCCAGTCTCTGCTTCGCTCTCTCACTCTCTGCTTCACTCTCTCATTCCCTGCCTCACTCTCTCATTCCCTGCCTCACTCTCTCACTCCCTGCATCACGCTCACATTCCCTGCCTCACACTCTCATTCCCTGCCTCACTCTCTCACTCCCTACCTCACTCTCTCACTCCCTGCCTCACTCTCTCACTCCCTGCCTCGTTCTCTCACTCTCTGCTTCACTCTCTCACTCCCTACCTCACTCTCTCACTCCCTGCCTCACTCTCTCCCTCCATGCCTCGCACTCTTACACCCTGCCTCACCCTCTCATCTCTGCCTCATATTCTACTCTCTGCCTCACTCTCTCATTCCCTGCCTCACTCTCTCTCTCCCTGCCTCACTCTCTATTCCCTGTCTCACTCTCTCACTCCCTGCCTCACTCTCTCCCTCCCTGCCTCGCACTCTTACTCCCTGCCTCACTCTCTCACTCGCATCCCTGCCTTATGCTCCCAGTCTCTGCTTCGCTCTCTCACTCCCTGCCTCACTCTCTCATTCCCTGCCTCACTCTCTCACTCCCTGTCTCGTTTTCTCACTCTCTGCTTCACTCTCTCACTCTCTTCCTCACTCTTTCACTCCCTGCCTCACTCTCTCACTCCCTGCCTCGTTGTCTCACTCCCTGCCTCGTTCTCTCACTCTCTGCTTCACTCTCTCATTCCCTGCCTCACTCTCTCATTCCCTGCCTCACTCTCTCACTCCCTGCATCACGCTCACATTCCCTGCCTCACACTCTCATTCCCTGCCTCACTCTCTCACTCCCTACCTCACTCTCTCACTCCCTGCCTCACTCTCTCACTCCCTGCCTCGTTCTCTCACTCTCTGCTTCACTCTCTCATTCCCTGTCTCACTCTCTCATTCCCTGCCTCACTCTCTCCATCCCTGCCTCACTCTCTCCCTCCCTGCCTCGCAGTCTTACACCCTGCCTCACCCTCTCATCTCTGCCTCATATTCTACTCTCTGCCTCACTCTCTCATTCCCTGCCTCACTCTCTCACTCCCTGCCTCACTCTCTCAATCCTTGCCTCGTTCTCTCACCCTCTGCTAAACTCTCTCACTCCCTGCCTCGCTCTCCCATTCCCTGCCTCACTCTCTCACCTCCTGCCTCACTTCCTCACTCCCTGCCTCACTCTCTCATTCCCTGCCTCACTCTCTCACTCCCTGCCTCACTCTCTCACTCCCTGCCTAGTTCTCTCACTCTCTGCCTCACTCTCTCACTCTCTGCTTCACTCTCTCAATCCTGCCTCGTTCTCTCACTCTCTGCTTCACTCTCTCACTCCCTGTCTCACTCTCTCATTCCCTGCCTCACTCTCTCCATCCCTGCCTCACTCTCTCCCTCCCTGCCTCGCACTCTTACTCCCTGCCTCACTCTCTCACTCGCATCCCTGCCTTATGCTCCCAGTCTCTGCTTCGCTCTCTCACTCCCTGCCTCACTCTCTCATTCCCTGCCTCACTCTCTCACTCCCTGTCTCGTTTTCTCACTCTCTGCTTCACTCTCTCACTCCCTGTCTCACTCTCTCATTCCCTGCCTCACTCTCTCCATCCCTGCCTCACTCTCTCCCTCCCTGCCTCGCACTCTTACTCCCTGCCTCACTGTCTCACTCGCATCCCTGCCTTATGCTCCCAGTCTCTGCTTCGCTCACTCACTCCCTGCCTCACTCTCTCATTCCCTGCCTCACTCTCTCACTCCCTGTCTCGTTTTCTCACTCTCTGCTTCACTCTCTCACTCTCTTCCTCACTCTTTCACTCCCTGCCTCACTCTCTCATTCCCTGCCTCGTTGTCTCACTCCCTGCCTCGTTCTCTCACTCTCTGCTTCACTCTCTCATTCCCTGCCTCACACTCTCATTCCCTGCCTCACTCTCTCACTCCCTGCCTCACTCTCTCACTCCCTGCATCACGCTCACATTCCCGGCCTCACACTCTCATTCCCTGCCTCACTCTCTCACTCCCTACCTCACTCTCTCACTCCCTGCCTCACTCTCTCACTCCCTGCCTCGTTCTTTCACTCTCTGCTTCACTCTCTCATTCCCTGTCTCACTCTCTCATTCCCTGCCTCACTCTCTCCATCCCTGCCTCACTCTCTCCCTCCCTGCCTCGCACTCTTACTCCCTGCCTCACTCTCTCACTCCCTGTCTCGTTTTCGCACTCTCTGCTTCACTCTCTCACTCTCTGCCTCACTCTTTCACTCCTTGCCTCACTCTCTCACTCACTGCCTCACTCTCTCACTCCCTGCCTCGTTCTCGCACTCTCAGCTTCACTCTCTCACTCCCTGCCTCGTTCTCTCACTCTCTGCTTCACTCTCTCACTCCCTGTCTCACTCTCTCAGTCCCTGCCTCACTCTCTCACTCGCATCCCTGCCTTATGCTCCCAGTCTCTGCTTCGCTCTCTCACTCCCTGCCTCACTCTCTCATTCCCTGCCTCACTCGCTCACTCCCTGTCTCATTTTCTCTCTCTCTGCTTCACTCACTCACTCTCTGCCTCACTCTCTCCATCCCTGCCTCACTCTCTCCCTCCCTGCCTCGCACTCTTACTCCCTGCCTCACTCTCTCACTCGCTGTCTCATTTTCGCACTCTCTGCTTCACTCTCTCACTCTCTGCCTCACTCTTTCACTCCTTGCCTCACTCTCTCACCCCCTGCCTCGTTCTCTCACTCTCAGCTTCACTCTCTCACTCCCAGCCTCGTTCTCTCACTCTCTGCTTCACTCTCTCACTTCCTGTCTCACTCTCTCATTCCCTGCCTCACTCTCTCCATCCCTGCCTCACTCTCTCCCTCCCTGCCTCGCACTCTTACTCCCTGCCTCACTCTCTCACTCGCATCCCTGCCTTATGCTCCCAGTCTCTGCTTCGCTCTCTCACTCCCTGCCTCACTCTCTCATTCCCTGCCTCACTCTCTCACTCCCTGTCTCGTTTTCTCACTCTCTGCTTCACTCTCTCACTCCCTGTCTCACTCTCTCATTCCCTGCCTAACTCTTTCCATCCCTGCCTCACTCTCTCCCTCCCTGCCTCGTTCTCTCACTCTCTGCTTCACTCTCTCATTCCCTGTCTCACTCTCTCATTCCCTGCCTCACTCTCTCCATCCCTGCCTCACTCTCTCCCTCCCTGCCTCGCACTATTACTCCCTGCCTCACTCTCTTACTCCCTGTCTCATTTTCGCACTCTCTGCTTCAATCTCTCACTGTCTGCCTCACTCTTTCACTCCTTACCTCACTCTCTCACTCCCTGCCTCGTTCTCTGACTCTCAGCTTCACTCTCTCACTCCCAGCCTCGTTCTCTCACTCTCTGCTTCACTCTCTCACTCCCTGTCTCACTCTCTCATTCCCTGCCTAACTCTCTCCATCCCTGCCTCACTCTCTCCATCCCTGCCTCACTCTCTCCCTCCCTGCCTCGCACTCTTACTCCCTGCCTCACTCTATCACTCCCTGTCTCATTTTCGCACTCTCTGCTTCACTCTGTCACTCTCTGCCTCACTCTTTCACTCCTTGCCTCACTCTCTCACTCCCAGCCTCGTTCTCTCACTCTCTGCTTCACTCTCTCACTCCCTGTCTCACTCTCTCACTCCCTGCCTCACTCTCTCACTCGCATCCCTGCCTTATGCTCCCAGTCTCTGCTTCGCTCTCTCACTCCCTGCCTCACTCTCTCATTCCCTGCCTCACTCTCTCACTCCCTGTCTCATTTTCTCTCTCTCTGCTTCATTCTCTCACTCTCTGCCTCACTCTTTCACTCCCTGCCTCACTCTCTCACTCCCTGCCTCGTTGTCTCACTCCCTGCCTCGTTCTCTCACTCTCTGCTTCACTCTCTCACTCCCTGCCTCACTCTCTCATTCCCTGCCTCACTCTCTCACTCCCTGCATCACTCTCACATTCCCTGCCTCACTCTCTCATTCCCTGCCTCACTCTCCCACTCCCAGCTTCACTCTCACACTCCCTGCTTCACTCTTTCACTCCCTGACTCACTCTCTTACTCCCTGCCTCACTCTCTCATTCCCTGCCTCACTCTCTCTCCCTGCCTCACTCTCTCACTCCCTGCATCGTTGTCTCACTCCCTTCCTCATTCTGTCACTCTCTGATTCACTTTCTCACTCTCTGCTTCACTCTCTCACTCCCTGCCTCACTCTCTCACTTTCTGCCTCACTCTCGATTCCCTGTCTCACTCTCTCATTCCCTGCCACACTCTCTCACTCCCCGCCTCACTCTCTCAATCCATGCCTCGTTCTCTCACCCTCTGCTAAACTCTCTCACTCCCTGCCTCGCTCTCCCATTCACTGCCTCACTCTCTCACCTCCTGCCTCACTTCCTCACTCCCTGCCTCACTCTCTCATTCCCTGCCTCACTCTCTCAATCCCTGCCTCACTCTCTCACTCCCTGCCTCGTTCTCTCACTCTCTGCTTCACTCTCTCATTCCCTGCCTCACTCTCTCACTCCCTGCCTCGTTCTCTCACTCTCTGCTTCACTCTCTCATTCCCTGCCTCACTCTCTCACTCCCTGCCTCACTCGCTCACTCCCTGCCTCGTTCTCTCACTCTCTGCCTCGCTCTCTCACTCTCTGCTTCACTCTCTCAATCCTGCCTCGTTCTCTCACTCTCTGCTTCACTCTCTCACTCCCTGTCTCACTCTCTCATTCCCTGCCTCACTCTCTCCATCCCTGCCTCACTCTCTCCCTCCCTGCCTCGCACTCTTACTCCCTGCCTCACTCTCTCACTCGCATCCCTGCCTTATGCTCCCAGTCTCTGCTTCGCTCTCTCACTCCCTGCCTCACTCTCTCATTCCCTGCCTCACTCTCTCACTCCCTGTCTCGTTTTCTCACTCTCTGCTTCACTCTCTCACTCTCTGCCTCACTCTTTCACTCCTTGCCTCACTCTCTCACCCCCTGCCTCGTTCTCTCACTCTCAGCTTCACTCTCTCACTCCCAGCCTCGTTCTCTCACTCTCTGCTTCACTCTCTCACTCCCTGTCTCACTCTCTCATTCCCTGCCTCACTCTCTCCATCCCTGCCTCACTCTCTCCCTCCCTGCCTCGCACTCTTACTCCCTGCCTCACTCTCTCACTCGCATCCCTGCCTTATGCTCCCAGTCTCTGCTTCGCTCTCTCACTCCCTGCCTCACTCTCTCATTCCCTGCCTCACTCTCTCACTCCCTGTCTCGTTTTCTCACTCTCTGCTTCACTCTCTCACTCCCTGTCTCACTCTCTCATTCCCTGCCTAACTCTTTCCATCCCTGCCTCACTCTCTCCCTCCCTGCCTCGTTCTCTCACTCTCTGCTTCACTCTCTCATTCCCTGTCTCACTCTCTCATTCCCTGCCTCACTCTCTCCATCCCTGCCTCACTCTCTCCCTCCCTGCCTCGCACTCTTACTCCCTGCCTCACTCTCTTACTCCCAGTCTCATTTTCGCACTCTCTGCTTCAATCTCTCACTGTCTGCCTCACTCTTTCACTCCTTGCCTCACTCTCTCACTCCCTGCCTCGTTCTCTGACTCTCAGCTTCACTCTCTCACTCCCAGCCTCGTTCTCTCACTCTCTGCTTCACTCTCTCACTCCCTGTCTCACTCTCTCATTCCCTGCCTAACTCTCTCCATCCCTGCCTCACTCTCTCACTCCCTGCCTCGTTCTCTCACTCTCTGCTTCACTCTCTCATTCCCTGTCTCACTCTCTCATTCCCTGCCTCACTCTCTCCATCCCTGCCTCACTCTCTCCCTCCCTGCCTCGCACTATTACTCCCTGCCTCACTCTCTCACTCCCTGTCTCATTTTCGCACTCTCTGCTTCACTCTGTCACTCTCTGCCTCACTCTTTCACTCCTTGCCTCACTCTCTCACTCCCTGCCTCGTTCTCTGACTCTCAGCTTCACTCTCTCACTCCCAGCCTCGTTCTCTCACTCTCTGCTTCACTCTCTCACTCCCTGTCTCACTCTCTCACTCCCTGTCTCGTTTTCTCACTCTCTGCTTCACTCTCTCACTCTCTTCCTCACTCTTTCACTCCCTGCCTCACTCTCTCACTCCCTGCCTCACTCTCTCACTCCCTGCCTCGTTCTCTCACTCTCTGCCTCACTCTCTCACTCTCTGCTTCACTCTCTCAATCCTGCCTCGTTCTCTCACTCTCTGCTTCACTCTCTCACTCCCTGCATCACGCTCACATTCCCTGCCTCACACTCTCATTCCCTGCCTCACTCTCTCACTCCCTACCTCACTCTCTCACTCCCTGCCTCACTCTCTCACTCCCTGCCTTGTTCTCTCACTCTCTGCTTCACTCTCTCATTCCCTGTCTCACTCTCTCATTCCCTGCCTCACTCTCTCCATTCCTGCCTCACTCTCTCACTCGCATCCCTGCCTTATGCTCCCAGTCTCTGCTTCGCTCTCTCACTCCCTGCCTCACTCTCTCATTCCCTGCCTCACTCTCTCACTCCCTGTCTCGTTTTCTCACTCTCTGCTTCACTCTCTCACTCTCTTCCTCACTCTTTCACTCCCTGCCTCACTCTCTCACTCCCTGCCTCGTTCTCTCACTCTCTGCTTCACTCTCTCATTCCCTGCCTCACTCTCTCATTCCCTGCCTCACTCTCTCACTCCCTGCATCACGCTCACATTCCCTGCCTCACACTCTCATTCCCTGCCTCACTCTCTCACTCCCTACCTCACTCTCTCACTCCCTGCCTCACTCTCTCACTCCCTGCCTTGTTCTCTCACTCTCTGCTTCACTCTCTCATTCCCTGTCTCACTCTCTCATTCCCTGCCTCACTCTCTCCATTCCTGCCTCACTCTCTCCCTCCCTGCCTCGCACTCTTACACCCTGCCTCACCCTCTCATCTCTGCCTCATATTCTACTCTCTGCCTCACTCTCTCATTCCCTGCCTCACTCTCTCTCTCCCTGCCTCACTCTCTATTCCCTGTCTCACTCTCTCATTCCCTGCCACACTCTCTCACTCCCTGTCTCACTCTCTCAATCCTTGCCTCGTTCTCTCACCCTCTGCTAAACTCTCTCACTCCCTGCCTCGCTCTCCCATTCCCTGCCTCACTTCCTCACTCCCTGCCTCACTCTCTCATTCCCTGCCTCACTCTCTCACTCCCTGCCTCACTCTCTCACCCCCTGCCTCGTTCTCTCACTCTCTGCCTCACTCTCTCACTCTCTGCTTCACTCTCTCAATCCTGCCTCGTTCTCTCACTCTCTGCTTCACTCTCTCACTCCCTGTCTCACTCTCTCATTCCCTGCCTCACTCTCTCCATCCCTGCCTCACTCTCTCCCTCCCTGCCTCGCACTCTTACTCCCTGCCTCACTCTCTCACTCGCATCCCTGCCTTATGCTCCCAGTCTCTGCTTCGCTCTCTCACTCCCTGCCTCACTCTCTCATTCCCTGCCTCACTCTCTCACTCCTTGTCTCGTTTTCTCACTCTCTGCTTCACTCTCTCACTCCCTGTCTCACTCTCTCATTCCCTGCCTCACTCTCTCCATCCCTGCCTCACTCTCTCCCTCCCTGCCTCGCACTCTTACACCCTGCCTCACTCTCTCACTCGCATCCCTGCCTTATGCTCCCAGTCTCTGCTTCGCTCTCTCATTCCCTGCCTCACTCTCTCATTCCCTGCCTCACTCTCTCACTCCCTGTCTCGTTTTCTCACTCTCTGCTTCACTCTCTCAATCTCTTCCTCACTCTTTCACTCCCTGCCTCACTCTCTCATTCCCTGCCTCGTTGTCTCACTCCCTGCCTCGTTCTCTCACTCTCTGCTTCACTCTCTCATTCCCTGCCTCACTCTCTCATTCCCTGCCTCACTCTCTCACTCCCTGCATCACGCTCACATTCCCTGCCTTACACTCTCATTCCCTGCCTCACTCTCACACTCCCTACCTCACTCTCTCACTCCCTGCCTCACTTTCTCACTCCCTGCCTCGTTCTCTCACTCTCTGCTTCACTCTCTCATTCCCTGTCTCACTCTCTCATTCCCTGCCTCACTCTCTCCATCCCTGCCTCACTCTCTCCCTCCCTGCCTCGCACTCTTACTCCCTGCCTCACTCTCTCACTCCCTGTCATTTTCGCACTCTCTGCTTCACTCTGTCACTCTCTGCCTCACTCTTTCACTCCTTGCCTCACTCTCTCACTCCCTGCCTCGTTCTCTGACTCTCAGTTTCACTCTCTCACTCCCAGCCTCGTTCTCTCACTCTCTGCTTCACTCTCTCACTCCCTGTCTCACTCTCTCACTCCCTGCCTCACTCTCTCACTCGCATCCCTGCCTTATGCTCCCAGTCTCTGCTTCGCTCTCTCACTCCCTGCCTCACTCTCTCATTCCCTGCCTCACTCTCTCACTCCCTGTCTCATTTTCTCTCTCTCTGCTTCACTCTCTCACTCTCTGCCTCACTCTTTCACTCCCTGCCTCACTCTCTCACTCCCTGCCTCGTTGTCTCACTCCCTGCCTCGTTCTCTCACTCTCTGCTTCACTCTCTCACTCCCTGCCTCACTCTCTCATTCCCTGCCTCACTCTCTCACTCCCTGCATCACTCTCACATTCCCTGCCTCACTCTCTCATTCCCTGCCTCACTCTCCCACTCCCAGCTTCACTCTCACACTCCCTGCTTCACTCTTTCACTTCCTGACTCACTCTCACACTCCCTGCCTCACTCTCTCATTCCCTGCCTCACTCTCTCTCCCTGCCTCACTCTCTCACTCCCTGCATCGTTGTCTCACTCCCTTCCTCATTCTGTCACTCTCTGATTCACTTTCTCACTCTCTGCTTCACTCTCTCATTCGCTGCCTTGTGCTCTCACTCTCTGCTTCACTCTCTCACTCCCTGCCTCACTCTCTCACTTTCTGCCTCACTCTCGATTCCCTGTCTCACTCTCTCATTCCCTGCCACACTCTCTCACTCCCCGCCTCACTCTCTCAATCCATGCCTCGTTCTCTCACCCTCTGCTAAACTCTCTCACTCCCTGCCTCGCTCTCCCATTCACTGCCTCACTCTCTCACCTCCTGCCTCACTTCCTCACTCCCTGCCTCACTCTCTCATTCCCTGCCTCACTCTCTCAATCCCTGCCTCACTCTCTCACTCCCTGCCTCATTCTCTCACTCTCTGCTTCACTCTCTCATTCCCTGCCTCACTCTCTCACTCCCTGCCTCACTCTCTCACTCCCTGCCTCGTTCTCTCACTCTCTGCCTCGCTCTCTCACTCTCTGCTTCACTCTCTCAATCCTGCCTCGTTCTCTCACTCTCTGCTTCACTCTCTCACTCCCTGTCTCACTCTCTCATTCCCTGCCTCACTCTCTCCATCCCTGCCTCACTCTCTCCCTCCCTGCCTCGCACTCTTACTCCCTGCCTCACTCTCTCACTCGCATCCCTGCCTTATGCTCCCAGTCTCTGCTTCGCTCTCTCACTCCCTGCCTCACTCTCTCATTCCCTGCCTCACTCTCTCACTCCCTGTCTCGTTTTCTCACTCTCTGCTTCACTCTCTCACTCTCTTCCTCACTCTTTCACTCCCTGCCTCACTCTCTCACTCCCTGCCTCGTTCTCTCACTCTCTGCTTCACTCTCTCATTCCCTGCCTCACTCTCTCACTCCCTACCTCACTCTCTCACTCCCTGCCTCACTCTCTCACTCCCTGCCTCGTTCTCTCACTCTCTGCTTCACTCTCTCATTCCCTGTCTCACTCTCTCATTCCCTGCCTCACTCTCTCCATTCCTGCCTCACTCTCTCCCTCCCTGCCTCGCACACTTACACCCTGCCTCACCCTCTCATCTCTGCCTCATATTCTACTCTCTGCCTCACTCTCTCATTCCCTGCCTCACTCTCTCTCTCCCTGCCTCACTCTCTATTCCCTGTCTCACTCTCTCATTCCCTGCCACACTCTCTCACTCCCTGTCTCACTCTCTCAATCCTTGCCACGTTCTCTCACCCTCTGCTAAACTCTCTCACTCCCTGCCTCGCTCTCCCATTCCCTGCCTCACTCTCTCACTCCCTGCCTCACTCTCTCACTCCCTGCCTCGTTCTCTCACTCTCTGCCTCACTCTCTCACTCTCTGCTTCACTCTCTCACTCCCTGTCTCACTCTCTCATTCCCTGCCTCACTCTCTCCATCCCTGCCTCACTCTCTCCCTCCCTGCCTCGCACTCTTACTCCCTGCCTCACTCTCTCACTCGCATCCCTGCCTTATGCTCCCAGTCCCTGCTTCGCTCTCTCACTCCCTGCCTCACTCTCTCATTCCCTGCCTCACTCTCTCACTCCCTGTCTCGTTTTCTCACTCTCTGCTTCACTCTCTCACTCCCTGTCTCACTCTCTCATTCCCTGCCTCACTCTCTCCATCCCTGCCTCACTCTCTCCCTCCCTGCCTCGCACTCTTACACCCTGCCTCACTCTCTCACTCACTAGCTTCCCTGCCTTATGCTCCCAGTCTCTGCTTCGCTCTCTCACTCCCTGCCTCACTCTCTCATTCCCTGCCTCACTCTCTCACTCCCTGTCTCGTTTTCTCACTCTCTGCTTCACTCTCTCACTCTCTTCCTCACTCTTTCACTCCCTGCCTCACTCTCTCATTCCCTGCCTCGTTGTCTCACTCCCTGCCTCGTTCTCTCACTCTCTGCTTCACTCTCTCATTCCCTGCCTCACTCTCTCATTCCCTGCCTCACTCTCTCACTCCCTGCATCACGCTCACATTCCCTGCCTTACACTCTCATTCCCTGCCTCACTCTCTCACTCCCTACCTCACTCTCTCACTCCCTGCCTCACTCTCTCACTCCCTGCCTCGTTCTCTCACTCTCTGCTTCACTCTCTCATTCCCTGTCTCACTCTCTCATTCCCTGCCTCACTCTCTCGATCCCTGCCTCACTCTCTCCCTCCCTGCCTCGCACTCTTACTCCCTGCCTCACTCTCTCACTCCCTGTCTCGTTTTCACACTCTCTGCTTCACTCCCTCATTCCCTGCCTCACTCTCTCACACCCTGCCTCACTCTCTCACTCCCTGCCTCATTCTCTCACTCTCTGCTTCACTCTCTCATTCCCTGCCTCACTCTATCACTCCCTGCCTCACTCTCTCACACCCTGCCTCACTCTCTCACTCCCTGCCTCGTTCTCTCACTCTCTGCTTCACTCTCTCACTCTCTGCTTCACTCTCTCAATCCTGCCTCGTTCTCTCCCTCCTTGCCTCGCACTCTTACTCCCAGCCTCAGTCTCTCACTCTCATCCCTGCCTTATGCTCCCAGTCTCTGCTTCGCTCTCTCACTCCCTGCCTCACTGTCTCATTCCCTGCCTCACTCTCTCACTCCCTGTCTCGTTTACTCACTCTCTGCTTCACTCTCTCAATATCTGCCTCACTCTTTCACTCCCTGCCTCACTCTCTCACTCCCTGCCTCGTTGTCTCACTCCCTGCCTCGTTCTCTCACTCTCTGCTTCACTCTCTCACTCCCTGCCTCACTCTCTCATTCCCTGCCTCACTCTCTCATTCCCTGCCTCACTCTCTCATTCCCTGCCTCACTCTCTCACTCCCTGTCTCGTTTTCTCACTCTCTGCTTCACTCTCTCACTCTCTTCCTCACTCTTTCACTCCCTGCCTCACTCTCTCATTCCCTGCCTCGTTGTCTCACTCCCTGCCTCGTTCTCTCACTCTCTGCTTCACTCTCTCATTCCCTGCCTCACTCTCTCATTCCCTGCCTCACTCTCTCACTCCCTGCATCACGCTCACATTCCCTGCCTTACACTCTCATTCCCTGCCTCACTCTCTCACTCCCTACCTCACTCTCTCACTCCCTGCCTCACTCTCTCACTCCCTGCCTCGTTCTCTCACTCTCTGCTTCACTCTCTCATTCCCTGCCTCACTCTCTCCCTCCCTGCCTCGCACTCTTACTCCCTGCCTCACTCTCTCACTCCCTGTCTCGTTTTCGCACTCTCTGCTTCACTCTCTCACTCTCTGCCTCACTCTTTCACTCCTTGCCTCACTCTCTCACTCCCTGCCTCACTCTCTCACTCCCTGCCTCGTTCTCGCACTCTCAGCTTCACTCTCTCACTCCCTGCCTCGTTCTCTCACTCTCTGCTTCACTCTCTCACTCCCTGTCTCACTCTCTCATTCCCTGCCTAACTCTCTCCATCCCTGCCTCACTCTCTCCCTCCCTGCCTCGCACTCTTACTCCCTGCCTCACTCTCTCACTCGCATCCCTGCCTTATGCTCCCAGTCTCTGCTTCGCTCTCTCCCTCCCTGCCTCACTCTCTCATTCCCTGCCTCACTCTCTCACTCCCTGTCTCATTTTCTCTCTCTCTGCTTCACTCTCGCACTCTCTGCCTCACTCTTTCACTCCCTGCCTCACTCTCTCACTCCCTGCCTCGTTGTCTCACTCCCTGCCTCGTTCTCTGACTCTCTGCTTCACTCTCTCACACCCTGCCTCACTCTCTCATTCCCTGCCTCACTCTCTCACTCCCTGCAACACTCTCACATTCCCTGCCTCACTCTCTCATTCCCTGCCTCACTCTCTCACTCCCTGCTTCACTCTCACACTCCCTGCTTCACTCTCTCACTCCCTGCCTCACTCTCTTACTCCCTGCCTCACTCTCTCATTCCCTGCCTCACTCTCTCTCTCCCTGCCTCACTCTCTCACTCCCTGCATCGTTGTCTCACTCCCTTCCTCGTTCTCTCACTCTCTGATTCACTCTCTCACTCTCTGCTTCACTCTCTCATTCGCTGCCTTGTTCTCTCACTCTCTGCTTCACTCTCTCACTCCCTGCCTCACTCTCTCACTTTCTGCCTCACTCTCTATTCCCTGTCTCACTCTCTCATTCCCTGCCACACTCTCTCAGTCCCTGCCTCACTCTTTCACTCCATGCCTCGTTCTCTCACCCTCTGCTAAACTCTCTCACTCCCTGCCTCACTCTCTCATTCCCTGCCTCACTCTCTCACTCCCAGCCTCACGCTCTCATTCCCTGCCTCGCTCTCCCATTCCCTGCCTCACTCTCTCACCTCCTGCCTCACTTCCTCACTCCCTGCCTCACTCCCTCATTCCCTGCCTCACTCTCTCACACCCTGCCTCACTCTCTCACTCCCTGCCTCATTCTCTCACTCTCTGCTTCACTCTCTCATTCCCTGCCTCACTCTCTCACTCCCTGCCTCACTCTCTCACTCCCTGCCTCACTCTCTCACTCCCTGCCTCGTTCTCTCACTCTCTGCTTCACTCTCTCACTCTCTGCTTCACTCTCTCAATCCTGCCTCGTTCTCTCACTCTCTGCTTCACTCTCTCATTCCCTGCCTCACTCTCTCATTCCCTGCCTCACTCTCTCACTCCCTGCATCACGCTCACATTCCCTGCCTTACACTCTCATTCCCTGCCTCACTCTCTCACTCCCTACCTCACTCTCTCACTCCCTGCCTCACTCTCTCACTCCCTGCCTCGTTCTCTCACTCTCTGCTTCACTCTCTCATTCCCTGTCTCACTCTCTCATTCCCTGCCTCACTCTCTCGATCCCTGCCTCACTCTCTCCCTCCCTGCCTCGCACTCTTACTCCCTGCCTCACTCTCTCACTCCCTGTCTCGTTTTCACACTCTCTGCTTCACTCCCTCATTCCCTGCCTCACTCTCTCACACCCTGCCTCACTCTCTCACTCCCTGCCTCATTCTCTCACTCTCTGCTTCACTCTCTCATTCCCTGCCTCACTCTATCACTCCCTGCCTCACTCTCTCACACCCTGCCTCACTCTCTCACTCCCTGCCTCGTTCTCTCACTCTCTGCTTCACTCTCTCACTCTCTGCTTCACTCTCTCAATCCTGCCTCGTTCTCTCACTCTCTGCTTCACTCTCTCACTCCCTGTCTCACTCTCTCATTCCCTGCCTCACTCTCTCCATCCCTGCCTCACTCTCTCCCTCCTTGCCTCGCACTCTTACTCCCAGCCTCAGTCTCTCACTCTCATCCCTGCCTTATGCTCCCAGTCTCTGCTTCGCTCTCTCACTCCCTGCCTCACTGTCTCATTCCCTGCCTCACTCTCTCACTCCCTGTCTCGTTTACTCACTCTCTGCTTCACTCTCTCAATATCTGCCTCACTCTTTCACTCCCTGCCTCACTCTCTCACTCCCTGCCTCGTTGTCTCACTCCCTGCCTCGTTCTCTCACTCTCTGCTTCACTCTCTCACTCCCTGCCTCACTCTCTCATTCCCTGCCTCACTCTCTCATTCCCTGCCTCACTCTCTCATTCCCTGCCTCACTCTCTCACTCCCTGTCTCGTTTTCTCACTCTCTGCTTCACTCTCTCACTCTCTTCCTCACTCTTTCACTCCCTGCCTCACTCTCTCACTCCCTGCCTCGTTGTCTCACTCCCTGCCTCGTTCTCTCACTCTCTGCTTCACTCTCTCACTCCCTGCCTCACTCTCTCATTCCCTGCCTCACTCTCTCACTCCCTGTCTCACTCTCTCATTCCCTGCCTCACTCTCTCCATCCCTGCCTCACTCTCTCCCTCCCTGCCTCGCACTCTTACTCCCTGCCTCACTCTCTCACTCGCATCCCTGCCTTATGCTCCCAGTCTCTGCTTCGCTCTCTCATTCCCTGCCTCACTCTCTCATTCCCTGCCTCACTCTCTCACTCCCTGTCTCGTTTTCTCACTCTCTGCTTCACTCTCTCAATCTCTTCCTCACTCTTTCACTCCCTGCCTCACTCTCTCATTCCCTGCCTCGTTGTCTCACTCCCTGCCTCGTTCTCTCACTCTCTGCTTCACTCTCTCATTCCCTGCCTCACTCTCTCATTCCCTGCCTCACTCTCTCACTCCCTGCATCACGCTCACATTCCCTGCCTTACACTCTCATTCCCTGCCTCACTCTCTCACTCCCTACCTCACTCTCTCACTCCCTGCCTCACTCTCTCACTCCCTGCCTCGTTCTCTCACTCTCTGCTTCACTCTCTCATTCCCTGCCTCACTCTCTCCCTCCCTGCCTCGCACTCTTACTCCCTGCCTCACTCTCTCACTCCCTGTCTCGTTTTCGCACTCTCTGCTTCACTCTCTCACTCTCTGCCTCACTCTTTCACTCCTTGCCTCACTCTCTCACTCCCTGCCTCACTCTCTCACTCCCTGCCTCGTTCTCGCACTCTCAGCTTCACTCTCTCACTCCCTGCCTCGTTCTCTCATTCCCTGCCTAACTCTCTCCATCCCTGCCTCACTCTCTCCCTCCCTGCCTCGCACTCTTACTCCCTGCCTCACTCTCTCACTCGCATCCCTGCCTTATGCTCCCAGTCTCTGCTTCGCTCTCTCCCTCCCTGCCTCACTCTCTCATTCCCTGCCTCACTCTCTCACTCCCTGTCTCATTTTCTCTCTCTCTGCTTCACTCTCGCACTCTCTGCCTCACTCTTTCACTCCCTGCCTCACTCTCTCACTCCCTGCCTCGTTGTCTCACTCCCTGCCTCGTTCTCTGACTCTCTGCTTCACTCTCTCACACCCTGCCTCACTCTCTCATTCCCTGCCTCACTCTCTCACTCCCTGCAACACTCTCACATTCCCTGCCTCACTCTCTCATTCCCTGCCTCACTCTCTCACTCCCTGCTTCACTCTCACACTCCCTGCTTCACTCTCTCACTCCCTGCCTCACTCTCTTACTCCCTGCCTCACTCTCTCATTCCCTGCCTCACTCTCTCTCTCCCTGCCTCACTCTCTCACTCCCTGCATCGTTGTCTCACTCCCTTCCTCGTTCTCTCACTCTCTGATTCACTCTCTCACTCTCTGCTTCACTCTCTCATTCGCTGCCTTGTTCTCTCACTCTCTGCTTCACTCTCTCACTCCCTGCCTCACTCTCTCACTTTCTGCCTCACTCTCTATTCCCTGTCTCACTCTCTCATTCCCTGCCACACTCTCTCAGTCCCTGCCTCACTCTTTCACTCCATGCCTCGTTCTCTCACCCTCTGCTAAACTCTCTCACTCCCTGCCTCACTCTCTCATTCCCTGCCTCACTCTCTCACTCCCAGCCTCACGCTCTCATTCCCTGCCTCGCTCTCCCATTCCCTGCCTCACTCTCTCACCTCCTGCCTCACTTCCTCACTCCCTGCCTCACTCCCTCATTCCCTGCCTCACTCTCTCACACCCTGCCTCACTCTCTCACTCCCTGCCTCATTCTCTCACTCTCTGCTTCACTCTCTCATTCCCTGCCTCACTCTCTCACTCCCTGCCTCACTCTCTCACTCCCTGCCTCACTCTCTCACTCCCTGCCTCGTTCTCTCACTCTCTGCTTCACTCTCTCACTCTCTGCTTCACTCTCTCAATCCTGCCTCGTTCTCTCACTCTCTGCTTCACTCTCTCACTCCCTGTCTCACTCTCTCATTCCCTGCCTCACTCTCTCCATCCCTGCCTCACTCTCTCCCTCCCTGCCTCGCACTCTTACTCCCAGCCTCACTCTCTCACTCTCATCCCTGCCTTATGCTCCCAGTCTCTGCTTCGCTCTCTCACTCCCTGCCTCACTGTCTCATTCCCTGCCTCACTCTCTCACTCCCTGTCTCGGTTACTCACTCTCTGCTTCACTCTCTCAATATCTGCCTCACTCTTTCACTCCCTGCCTCACTCTCTCACTCCCTGCCACGTTGTCTCACTCCCTGCCTCGTTCTCTCACTCTCTGCTTCACTCTCTCACTCCCTGCCTCACTCTCTCATTCCCTGCCTCACTCTCTCATTCCCTGCCTCACTCTCTCACTCCCTGCCTCACTCTCTCACTCCCTGCCTCGTTCTCTCACTCTCAGCTTCACTCTCTCACTCCCAGCATCGTTCTCTCACTCTCTGCTTCACTCTCTCAATCCCTGTCTCACTCTCTCATTCCCTGCCTAACTCTCTCCATCCCTGCCTCACTCTCTCCCTCCCTGCCTCGCACTCTTACTCCCTGCCTCACTCTCTCACTCGCATCCTTGCCTTATGCTCCCAGTCTCTGCTTCGCTCTCTCACTCCCTGCCTCACTCTCTCACTCCCTGTCTCATTTTCTCTCTCTCTGCTTCACTCTCTCACTCTCTGCCTCACTCTTTCACTCCCTGCCTCACTCTCTCACTCCCTGCCTCGTTGTCTCACTCCCTGCCTCGTTCTCTCACTCTCTGCTTCACTCTCTCACTCCCTGCCTCACTCTCTCATTCCCTGCCTCACTCTCTCACCCTGCATCACACTCACATTCCCTGCCTCACTCTCCATTCCCTGCCTCACTCTCTCACTCCCTGCCTCGCTCTCAGCCTCCCTGCCTCGCACTCTCCCTCCCTGCCTCACTCTCTTACTCCCTGCCTCACTCTCTTACTCCCTGCCTCACTCTCTCACTCTCTGCGTCACTCTCACTCTCTGCCTTATGCTCCCAGCCTCTGCATCGCTCTCTCACTCCCTGCCTCACTCTCCCATTCCCTGCCTCACTCTCTCACTCCCTGCCTCACTCTCTCACTCCCTGCCGCATTCTCTCACTCTCTGCTTCGCTCTCTCATTCCCTGCCTCACTCCCTTATTCCCTGCATCGTTCTCTCACTCTGTGCTTCCCTCTCTCACTCTCTGCTTCACTCACTCACCCCTGCCTCGTTCTCTCACTCCCTGCCTCACTCTCACTCCATGCCTCGTTCTCTCACTCTCTGCTTCACTCTCTCACTCACTGCCTCACTCTCTCACTCCCTGCCTTACTCTCTCATTCCCTGCCTCACTCTCTCATTCCCTGCCTCGCTCTCTCACTCCCTGCCTCATTCTCTCACTCTCTGCTTCACTCTCTCACTCCCTGCCTCACTTTCTCCCTCTCTGCCTCGCACTCTCGCTCCCTGCCTCACTCTCTTACTCCCTGCCTCGTTCTCTCACTCTCTGCTTCACTCTCTCACTCCCTGCCTCACTCTCTCATTCCCTGCCTCACTCTCTCACTCCCTGCCTCACTCTCTCATTCCCTGCCTCACTCTCTCATTCCCTGCCTCACTCTCTCACTCTATGCCTCGTTCTCTCACTCCCTGCCTCACTCTCTCACTCCCTGCATTTCTCGCTCATTCCCGGCCTCGTGCTCTGACACCCTGCCTCACCCTCTCATCTCTGCCTCACATTCTACTCTCTGCTTCACTCTCTCATTCCCTGCCTCACTCTCTCACTCCCTGCATCGTTGTCTCACTCCCTTCCTCGTTCTCTCACTCTCTGATTCACTCTCTCACTCTCTGCTTCACTCTCTCATTCGCTGCCTTGTTCTCTCACTCTCTGCTTCACTCTCTCACTCCCTGCCTCACTCTCTCACTTTCTGCCTCACTCTCTATTCCCTGTCTCACTCTCTCAATCCCTGCCACACTCTCTCACTCCCTGCCTCACTCTCTCACTCCCTGCATTTCTCGCTCATTCCCGGCCTCGTGCTCTGACACCCTGCCTCACCCTCTCATCTCTGCCTCACATTCTACTCCCTGCTTCACTCTCTCACTCCCTGCCTCACTCTCTCATTCCTTGCCTCGCTCTCTCACTCCCTGCCTCATTCTCTCACTCTCTGCTTTACTCTCTCACTCCCTGCCTCGCTCTCACACTCCCTGCCTCGTTCTCTCACTCTCAGCTTCACTCTCTCACTCCCTGCCTCGTTCTCTCACTCTGCCTCACTCTCTTACTCCCTGCCTCGTTCTCTCACTCTCTGCTTCACTCTCTCACTCCCTGCCTCACTCTCTCATTCCCTGCCTCACTCTCTCATTCCCTGCCTCACTCTCTCACTCTATGCCTCGTTCTCTCACTCCATGCCTCGTTCTCTCACTCCCTGCCTCACTCTCTCACTCCCTGCATTTCTCGCTCATTCCCGGCCTCGTGCTCTGACACCCTGCCTCACCCTCTCATCTCTGCCTCACATTCTACTCTCTGCCACACTCTCTCATTCCCTGCCTCACTCTCTCTCTCCCTGCCTCACTCTCTCACTCCCTGCATCGTTGTCTCACTCCCTTCCTCGTTCTCTCACTCTCTGATTCACTCTCTCACTCTCTGCTTCACTCTCTCATTCGCTGCCTTGTTCTCTCACTCTCTGCTTCACTCTCTCACTCCCTGCCTCACTCTCTATTCCCTGTCTCCCTCTCTCATTCCCTGCCACACTCTCTCACTCCCTGCCTCACTCTCTCACTCCATGACTCGTTCATCCCACCCTCTGCTAAACTCTCTCACTCCTTGCCTCACTCTCTCATTCCCTGCCTCACTCTCTCACTCCCAGCCTCACGCTCTCATTCCCTGCCTCACTCCCTCATTCCCTGCCTCACTCTCTCACTCCCTGCCTCACTCTCTCACTCCCTGCCTCATTCTCTCACTCTCTGCTTCACTCTCTCATTCCCTGCCTCACTCTCTCACTCCCTGCCTCACTCTCTCACTCCCTGCCTCTCTCTCTCACTCCCTGCCTCGATCTCTCACTCTCTGCTTCACTCTCTCACTCTCTGCTTCACTCTCTCAATCCTGCCTCGTTCTCTCACTCTCTGCTTCACTCTCTCACTCCCTGTCTCACTCTCTCATAACCTGCCTCACTCTCTCCATCCCTGCCTCACTCTCTCCCTCCCTGCCTCGCACTCTTACTCCCAGCCTCAGTCTCTCACTCTCATCCCTGCCTTATGCTCCCAGTCTCTGCTTCGCTCTCTCACTCCCTGCCTCACTGTCTCATTCCCTGCCTCACTCTCTCACTCCCTGTCTCGTTTACTCACTCTCTGCTTCACTCTCTCAATATCTGCCTCACTCTTTCACTCCCTGCCTCACTCTCTCACTCCCTGCCTCGTTGTCTCACTCCCTGCCTCGTACTCTCACTCTCTGCTTCACTCTCTCATTCCCTGCCTCACTCTCTCATTCCCTGCCTCACTCTCTCATTCCCTGCCTCACTCTCTCACTCCCTGCCTCGTTCTCTCACTCTCAGCTTCACTCTCTCACTCCCAGCCTCGTTCTCTCACTCTCTGCTTCACTCTCTCACTCCCTGTCTCACTCTCTCATTCCCTGCCTAACTCTCTCCATCCCTGCCTCACTCTCTCCCTCCCTGCCTCGCACTCTTACTCCCTGCCTCACTCTCTCACTCGCATCCTTGCCTTATGCTCCCAGTCTCTGCTTCGCTCTCTCACTCCCTGCCTCACTCTCTCACTCCCTGTCTCATTTTCTCTCTCTCTGCTTCACTCTCTCACTCTCTGCCTCACTCTTTCACTCCCTGCCTCACTCTCTCACTCCCTGCCTCGTTGTCTCACTCCCTGCCTCGTTCTCTCACTCTCTGCTTCACTCTCTCACTCCCTGCCTCACTCTCTCATTCCCTGCCTCACTCTCTCACCCTGCATCACACTCACATTCCCTGCCTCACTCTCCATTCCCTGCCTCACTCTCTCACTCCCTGCCTCATTCTCTCACTCTTTGCTTCACTCTCTCATTCCCTGCCTCACACTCTCACTCCCTGCCTCACTCTCTCACTCCCTGCTGCATTCTCTCACTCTCTGCTTCGCTCTCTCATTCCCTGCCTCACTCCCTCATTCCCTGCCTCGTTCTCTCACTCTGTGCTTCCCTCTCTCACTCTCTGCTTCACTCACTCACCCCTGCCTCGTTCTCTCACTCCCTGCCTCACTCTCACTCCATGCCTCGTTCTCTCACTCTCTGCTTCACTCTCTCACTCACTGCCTCACTCTCTCACTCCCTGCCTTACTCTCTCATTCCCTGCCTCACTCTCTCATTCCCTGCCTCGCTCTCTCACTCCCTGCCTCATTCTCTCACTCTCTGCTTCACTCTCTCACTCCCTGCCTCACTTTCTCCCTCTCTGCCACGCACTCTCGCTCCCTGCCTCACTCTCTTACTCCCTGCCTCGTTCTCTCACTCTCTGCTTCACTCTCTCACTCCCTGCCTCACTCTCTCATTCCCTGCCTCACTCTCTCACTCCCTGCCTCACTTTCTCACTTACTGCCTCGTTGACTCACTCTCTGCTTCACACTCTCACTCCCTGTCTCACTCTCTCATTCTCTGCCTCACTCTCTCACTCTCAGCTTCACTCTCTCACTCCCTGCCTCACTCTCTCATTCCCTGCCTCACTCTCTCACTCCCTGCCTCACTCTCCCCTTCCCTGCCTCACTCTCCCATTCACTGCCTCACTCTCTCACTCTATGCCTCGTTCTCTCACTCCCTGCCTCACTCTCTCACTCCCTGCATTTCTCGCTCATTCCCGGCCTCGTGCTCTGACACCCTGCCTCACCCTCTCATCTCTGCCTCACATTCTACTCTCTGCTTCACTCTCTCACTCCCTGCCTCACTCTCTCATTCCCTGCCTCGCTCTCTCACTCCCTGCCTCATTCTCTCACGCTCTGCTTCACTCTCTCACTCCCTGCCTCACTCTCTGATTCCCTGCCTCACTCTCTCACTCCCTGCCTCACTCTCTCACTCCCTGCCTCGTTTTCTCACTCTGCTTCACTCTCTCACTCCCTGCCTCACTCTCTCATTCCCTGCCTCACTCTCTCACCCTGCATCACACTCACATTCCCTGCCTCACTCTCCATTCCCTGCCTCACTCTCTCACTCCCTGCCTCGATCTCAGCCTCCCTGCCTCGCACTCTCCCTCCCTGCCTCGCTCTCTTACTCCCTGCCTCACTCTCCCACTCTCTGCGTCACTCTCACTCTCTGCCTTATGCTCCCAGCCTCTGCATCGCTCTCTCACTCCCTGCCTCACTCTCTCATTCCCTGCCTCACTCTCTCACTCCCTGCCTCACTCTCTCACTCCCTGCCTCGTTCTCTCACTCTTTGCTTCACTCTCTCATTCCCTGCCTCACACTCTCACTCCCTGCCTCACTCTCTCACTCTCTGCCGCATTCTCTCACTCTCTGCTTCGCTCTCTCATTCCCTGCCTCACTCCCTCATTCCCTGCATCGTTCTCTCACTCTGTGCTTCCCTCTCTCACTCTCTGCTTCACTCACTCACCCCTGCCTCGTTCTCTCACTCCCTGCCTCACTCTCTCACTCCATGCCTCGTTCTCTCACTCTCTGCTTCACTCTCTCACTCACTGCCTCACTCTCTCACTCCCTGCCTTACTCTCTCATTCCCTGCCTCACTCTCTCATTCCCTGCCTCGCTCTCTCACTCCCTGCCTCATTCTCTCACTCTCTGCTTCACTCTCTCACTCCCTGCCTCACTTTCTCCCTCTCTGCCTCGCACTCTCGCTCCCTGCCTCACTCTCTGACTCCCTGCCTCGTTCTCTCACACTCTGCTTCACTCTCTCACTCCCTGCCTCACTCTCTCATTCCCTGCCTCACTCTCTCACTCCCTGCCTCACTCTCTCATTCCCTGCCTCACTCTCTCATTCCCTGCCTCACTCTCTCACTCTATGCCTCGTTCTCTCACTCCCTGCCTCACTCTCTCACTCCCTGCATTTCTCGCTCATTCCCGGCCTCGTGCTCTGACACCCTGCCTCACCCTCTCATCTCTGCCTCACATTCTACTCTCTGCTTCACTCTCTCATTCCCTGCCTCACTCTCTCACTCCCTGCCTCGATCTCAGCCTCCCTGCCTCGCACTCTCCCTCCCTGCCTCGCTCTCTTACTCCCTGCCTCACTCTCCCACTCTCTGCGTCACTCTCACTCTCTGCCTTATGCTCCCAGCCTCTGCATCGCTCTCTCACTCCCTGCCTCACTCTCTCATTCCCTGCCTCACTCTCTCACTCCCTGCCTCACTCTCTCACTCCCTGCCTCGTTCTCTCACTCTTTGCTTCACTCTCTCATTCCCTGCCTCACACTCTCACTCCCTGCCTCACTCTCTCACTCTCTGCCGCATTCTCTCACTCTCTGCTTCGCTCTCTCATTCCCTGCCTCACTCCCTCATTCCCTGCATCGTTCTCTCACTCTGTGCTTCCCTCTCTCACTCTCTGCTTCACTCACTCACCCCTGCCTCGTTCTCTCACTCCCTGCCTCACTCTCTCACTCCATGCCTCGTTCTCTCACTCTCTGCTTCACTCTCTCACTCACTGCCTCACTCTCTCACTCCCTGCCTTACTCTCTCATTCCCTGCCTCACTCTCTCATTCCCTGCCTCGCTCTCTCACTCCCTGCCTCATTCTCTCACTCTCTGCTTCACTCTCTCACTCCCTGCCTCACTTTCTCCCTCTCTGCCTCGCACTCTCGCTCCCTGCCTCACTCTCTGACTCCCTGCCTCGTTCTCTCACACTCTGCTTCACTCTCTCACTCCCTGCCTCACTCTCTCATTCCCTGCCTCACTCTCTCACTCCCTGCCTCACTCTCTCATTCCCTGCCTCACTCTCTCATTCCCTGCCTCACTCTCTCACTCTATGCCTCGTTCTCTCACTCCCTGCCTCACTCTCTCACTCCCTGCATTTCTCGCTCATTCCCGGCCTCGTGCTCTGACACCCTGCCTCACCCTCTCATCTCTGCCTCACATTCTACTCTCTGCTTCACTCTCTCACTCCCTGCCTCACTGTCTCATTGCCTGCCTCACTCTCTCACTCCCTGTCTCGTTTACTCACTCTCTGCTTCACTCTCTCAATATCTGCCTCACTCTTTCACTCCCTGCCTCACTCTCTCACTCCCTGCCTCACTCTTTCACTCCCTGCCTCACTCTCTCACTCCCTGCCTCACTCTCTCACTCCCTGCCTCGTTCTCTCACTCTCTGCCTCACTCTCTCACTCTCTGCTTCACTCACGCACTCCTGTCTCGTTCTCTCACTCTCTGCTTCACTCTCTCACTCCCTGTCTTACTCTCTCATTCCCTGCCTCACTCTCTCCACCCTTGCCTCACTCTCTTCCTCCCTGCCTCGCACTCTTACTTCCTGCCTCACTCTCTCACTCTCTGTCTCGTTTTCGCACTCTCTGCTTCACTCTCTCACTCTCTGCCTCACTCTTTCACTCCCTGCCTCACTCTCTCACTCCCTGCCTCACTCTCTCACTCCCTGCCTCGTTCTCTCACTCAGCTTCACTCTCTCACTCCCTGCCTTGTTCTCTCACTCTCTGCTTCACTCTCTCCCTCCCTGCCTCACTCTCTCACTCGCATCCCTGCCTTATGCTCCCAGTCTCTGCTTCGCTCTCTCACTCCCTGCCTCACTCTCTCATTCCCTGCCTCGCTCTCTCACTCTCTGTCTCATTTTCTCACTCTCTGCTTCACTCTCTCACTCTCTTCCTCACTCTTTCACTCCCTGCCACACTCTCTCACTCCCTGCCTCGTTTTCTCACTCTCTGCTTCACTCTCTCACTCTCTGCCTCACTCTTTCACTCCCTGCCTCACTCTCTCATTCCCTGCCTCACTCTCTCATTCCCTGCCTCCCTCTCACATTCCCTGCCTCACTCTCTCATTCCCTGCCTCACTCTCTCACTCCCTGCCTCGCTCTCTCACTCCCTGCCTCGTTCTCTCACTCTCAGCTTAACTCTCTCACTCCCTGCCTCGTTCTCTCACTCTCTGCTTCACTCTCTCACTCCCTGTCTCACTCTCTCATTCCCTGCCTAACTCTCTCCATCCCTGCCTCACTCTCTCCCTCCCTGCCTCGCACTCTTACTCCCTGCCTCACTCTCTCACTCGCATCCCTGCCTTATGCTCCCAGTCTCAGCTTCGCTCTCTCACTCCCCCCCTCACTCTCTCATTCCCTGCCTCACTCTCTCACTGCCTGTCTCATTTTCTGTCTCTCTGCTTCACTCTCTCACTCTCTGCCTCACTTTCTCCCTCCCTGCCTCGCACTCTCGCTCCCTGCCTCACTCTCTTACTCCCTGCCTCGTTCTGTCACTCTCTGCTTCACTCTCTCACTCCCTGCCTCACTCTCTCATTCCCTGCCTCACTCTCTCACTCACTGCCTCACTTGCTCATTCCCTGCCTCACTCTCTCATTCCCTGCCTCACTTTCTCACTCTATGCCTCATTTTCTCACTCCCTGCCTCACTCTCTCACTCCCTGCATTTCTCGCTCATTCCCGGCCTCGTGCTCTGACACCCTGCCTCACCCTCTCATCTCTGCCTCACACTCTATTCCCTGCTGCACTCTCTCACTCCCTTCCTCACTCTTACTCCATGCCTCGTTCTCTCACTCTCTGCTTCACTCTCTCATTCCCTGCCTCGCTCCCTCACTCCGTGCCTCACTCTCTCACTCCCTGCCTCGTTCTCTCACTCTCTGCTTCACTCTCTCAATCTCTGCTTCACTCACTCACCCCTGCCTCGTTCTCTCGCTCCCTGCCTCACTCTCTCCCTCCCTGCCGCGCACTCTCGCTCCCTGCCTCACTCTCCTACTCCCTGCCTCGCACTCTCGCTCCCTGCCTCACTCTCTCACTCTCTCATTCCCTGCGTCACTCTCACTCTTTGCCTTATGCTCCCAGACTCTGCATCGCTCTCTCACTCCC
This sequence comes from Chiloscyllium plagiosum, assembly GCF_037043375.1. Taxonomy (NCBI): domain Eukaryota; kingdom Metazoa; phylum Chordata; class Chondrichthyes; order Orectolobiformes; family Hemiscylliidae; genus Chiloscyllium; species Chiloscyllium plagiosum. The sequence continues at coordinate 43,995,655 of NW_028270142.1, forward strand.
TGCCTCACTCTCTCCTTCCCTGCCTCGCTCTCACTCCCTGCCTCATTCTCTCACTCTCTGCTTCACTCTCTCACTCCCTGACTCACTCTCTCACTCCCTGACTCGTTATCTCACTCCCTGCCTCGTTCTGTCACTCTCTGCTTCACTCTCTCACTCCATGCCTCACTCTCTCATCCCCTGCCTCGTTGTCTCACTCCCTGCCTCATTCTCTCACTCTCTGCTTCACACTCTCATTCCCTGCCTCACTCTCTCATTCCCTGCCTCGTTCTCTCACTCTCTGCTTCACTCTCTCATTCCCTGCCTCACTCTCTCACTCCCAGCCTCACTCTCTCACTCCCTGCCTCACTCTCTCATTCCCTGCCTCGCTCTCTCACTCCCTGCCTCATTCTCTAACTCTCTGCTTCACTCTCTCATTCCCTGTCTCACTCTCTCATTCCCTGCCTCACTCTCTCCATCCCTGCCTCACTCTCTCCCTCCCAGCCTCGCACTCTTTCTCACTGCCTCACTCTCTCACTCCCTGTCTTGTTTTCGCACTCTCTGCTTCATTCTCTCACTCTCTGCATCACTCTCTCACTCCTTGCCTCACTCTCTTACTCCCTGCCTCACTCTCTCACTCCCTGCCTCGTTCTCTCACTCTCTACCTCACTCTCTCACTCTCTGCTTCACTCTGGCACTCCTGTCTCGTTCTCTCACTCTCCGCTTCACTCTCTCACTCCCTGTCTTACTCTCTCATTCCCTGCCTCACTCTCTCCATCCCTGCCTCATTCTCTCCCTCCCTGCCTCGCACTCTTACTCCCTGTCTCACTCTCTCACTCCCTGTCTCGTTTTCGCACTCTCTGCTTCACTCTCTCACTCTCTGCCTCACTCTCTCACTCCCTGCCTCACTCTCTCACTCCCTGCCTCACTCTCTCACTCCCTGCCTCGTTCTCTCACTCTCAGCTTCACTCTCTCACTCCCTGCCTTGTTCTCTCACTCTCTGCTTCACTCCCTGCCTCACTCTCTCACTCGCATCCCTGCCTTATGCTCCCAGTCTCTGCTTCGCTCTCTCACTCCCTGCCTCACTCTCTCATTCCCTGCCTCGCTCTCTCACTCTCTGTCTCGTTTTCTCACTCTCTGCTTCACTCTCTCACTCTCTTCCTCACTCTTTCACTCCCTGCCACACTTTGTCACTCCCTGTCTCGTTTTCTCACTCTCTGATTCACTCTCTCACTCTCTGCCTCACTCTTTCACTCCCTGCCTCACTCTCTCATTCCCTGCCTCACTCTCTCATTCCCTGCCTCACTCTCTCATTCCCTGCCTCACTCTCTCACTCCCTGTCTCGTTTTCTCACTCTCTGCTTCACTCTCTCACTCTCTTCCTCACTCTTTCACTCCCTGCCACACTTTGTCACTCCCTGTCTCGTTTTCTCACTCTCTGATTCACTCTCTCACTCTCTGCCTCACTCTTTCACTCCCTGCCTCACTCTCTCATTCCCTGCTTCACTCTCTCATTCGCTGCCTCACTCTCTCATTCCCTGCCTCACTCTCTCCATCCCTGCCTCACTCTCTCACTCCCTGCCTCGTTCTCTCACTCTCTGCTTCACTCTCTCACTCCCTGCCTCGTTCTCTTATTCTCTGCTTCACTCTCACACACCCTGCTTCACTCACTCACCCCTGCCTCGTTCTCTCACTCCCTGTTTCACTCTCTCACTCCTTGCCTCACTCTCTCACTCCCTGCCTCACTCACTCACTCCCTGCCTCACTCTCTCATTCCCTGCTTCGTGCTCTCACTCCCTGCCTCATCCTCTCAATTTCTGCTCACTCAGGGAGTGAGAGAGCGATGCAGAGGCTGGGAGCATAAGGCATAGAGTGAGAGTGACGCAGAGAGTGAGAGAGTGAGGCAGGGAGTAAGAGAGTGAGGCAGGGAGGGAGAGTGCGAGGCAGGGAGGCTGAGAGCGAGGCAGGGAGTGAGAGAGTGAGGCAGGGAATGGAGAGTGAGGCATGGAATGTGAGTGTGATGCAGGGAGTGAGAGAGTGAAGCAGAGAGTGAGAGAACGAGGCAGGGAGTGAGAGAGTGAGGCAGGGAGTGAGAGAGTGAGGCAAGGAGTGAAAGAGTGAGGCAGAGAGTGAGAGAGTGAAGCAGAGAGTGCGAAAACGAGACATGGAGTGAGAGAGTGAGGCAGGGAGTAAGAGTGCGAGGCAGGGAGGGAGAGAGTGAGGCAGGGATGGAGAGAGTGAGGCAGGGAATGAGAGAGTGAGACAGCGAATGAGAGAGTGAAGCAGAGAGTGAGAGAACGAGGCAGGGAGTGAGAGAGTGAGGCAGGGAGTGAGAGAGTGAGGCAGGGAGTGAGAGAGTGAGGCAGGGAATGAGAGTGTGAGGCAGGGAATGTGAGTGTGATGAGGGAGTGAGAGAGTGAGGCAGGGAATGAGAGAGTGAGGCAGGGAATGAGAGAGTGAAGCAGAGAGTGAGAGAACGAGGCAGGGAGTGAGACAACGAGGCAGGGAGTGAGAGAGTGAGGCAGGGAGTGAAAGAGTGAGGCAGGGAGTGAGAGAGTGAAGCAGAGAGTGAGAGAGTGAAGCAGAGAGTGCGAAAAAGAGACATGGAGTGAGAGAGTGAGGCAGGGAGTAAGAGTGCGAGGCAGGGAGGGAGAGAGTGAGGCAGGGATGGAGAGAGTGAGGCAGGGAATGAGAGAGTGAGGCAGCGAATGAGAGAGTGAAGCAGGGAATGAGAGAGAGAGCGATGCAGAGGCTGGGAGCATAAGGCATAGAGTGAGAGTGACGCAGAGAGTGAGAGAGTGAGGCAGGGAGTAAGAGAGTGAAGCAGAGAGTGAGAGAACGAGGCAGGGAGGCTGAGAGCGAGGCAGGGAGTGAGAGAGTGAGGCAGGGAATGGAGAGTGAGGCATGGAATGTGAGTGTGATGCAGGGAGTGAGAGAGTGAAGCAGAGAGTGAGAGAACGAGGCAGGGAGTGAGAGAGTGAGGCAGGGAGTGAGAGAGTGAGGCAAGGAGTGAAAGAGTGAGGCAGAGAGTGAGAGAGTGAAGCAGAGAGTGCGAAAACGAGACATGGAGTGAGAGAGTGAGGCAGGGAGTAAGAGTGCGAGGCAGGGAGGGAGAGAGTGAGGCAGGGATGGAGAGAGTGAGGCAGGGAATGAGAGAGTGAGACAGCGAATGAGAGAGTGAAGCAGAGAGTGAGAGAACGAGGCAGGGAGTGAGAGAGTGAGGCAGGGAGTGAGAGAGTGAGGCAGGGAGTGAGAGAGTGAGGCAGGGAATGAGAGTGTGAGGCAGGGAATGTGAGTGTGATGAGGGAGTGAGAGAGTGAGGCAGGGAATGAGAGAGTGAGGCAGGGAATGAGAGAGTGAAGCAGAGAGTGAGAGAACGAGGCAGGGAGTGAGACAACGAGGCAGGGAGTGAGAGAGTGAGGCAGGGAGTGAAAGAGTGAGGCAGGGAGTGAGAGAGTGAAGCAGAGAGTGAGAGAGTGAAGCAGAGAGTGCGAAAAAGAGACATGGAGTGAGAGAGTGAGGCAGGGAGTAAGAGTGCGAGGCAGGGAGGGAGAGAGTGAGGCAGGGATGGAGAGAGTGAGGCAGGGAATGAGAGAGTGAGGCAGCGAATGAGAGAGTGAAGCAGGGAATGAGAGAGAGAGCGATGCAGAGGCTGGGAGCATAAGGCATAGAGTGAGAGTGACGCAGAGAGTGAGAGAGTGAGGCAGGGAGTAAGAGAGTGAAGCAGAGAGTGAGAGAACGAGGCAGGGAGTGAGAGAGTGAGGCAGGGAGTGAGAGAGTGAGGCAAGGAGTGAAAGAGTGAGGCAGAGAGTGAGAGAGTGAAGCAGAGAGTGCGAAAACGAGACATGGAGTGAGAGAGTGAGGCAGGGAGTAAGAGTGCGAGGCAGGGAGGGAGAGAGTGAGGCAGGGATGGAGAGAGTGAGGCAGGGAATGAGAGAGTGAGACAGCGAATGAGAGAGTGAAGCAGAGAGTGAGAGAACGAGGCAGGGAGTGAGAGAGTGAGGCAGGGAGTGAGAGAGTGAGGCAGGGATGGAGAGAGTGAGGCAGGGAATGAGAGAGGGAGGCAGCGAATGAGAGAGTGAAGCAGGGAATGAGAGAGTGAGGCAGGGAGTGAAAGAGTGAGGCAGAGAGTGAGAGAGTGAATCAGAGAGTGAGAAAACGAGGCAGGGAGTGAGACAACGAGGCAGGGAGTGAGAGAGTGAGGCAGGGAGTGAAAGAGTGAGGCAGGGAGTGAGAGAGTGAAGCAGAGAGTGAGAAAACGAGACAGGGAGTGAGAGAGTGAGGCAGGGAATGAGAGAGTGAGGCAGGGAGTGAAAGAGTGAGGCAGAGAGTGAGAGAGTGAAGCAGAGAGTGAGAAAACGAGACAGGGAGTGACAAAGTGTGGCAGGGAGTGAAAGAGTGAGGAAGAGAGTGAGAGAGTGAAGCAGAGAGTGAGAAAACGAGACAGAGAGTGAGAGAGCGAGGCAGGGAATGAGAGAGTGAGGCAGGGAGTGAGAGAGCGAAGCAGAGACTGGGAGCATAAGGCAGGGATGCGAGTGAGAGAGTGAGGCAGGGAGTGAAGCAGAGAGTGAGAGAACAAGGCAGGGAGTGAGAGAGTGAAGCTGAGAGTGAGAGAACGAGGCAGGGAGTGAGAGAGTGAGGCAGGGAGTGAGAGAGTGAGGCAGGGAGTGAGAGAGTGAGGCAGGGAATGAGAGGGTGAGGCAGAGAATGAGAGAGTGAGGCAGGGAGTGAGAGAGTGAGGCAGGGAATGTGAGAGCGAGGCAGGGAGTGAGAGAGTGAAGCAGAGAGTGACAGAACGAGGCAGGGAGTGAGAGAGTGAAGCAGAGAGTGAGAGAATGAGGCAGGGAGTGAGAGAGCGAGGCAGGGAATGAGAGAGCGAGGCAGGATTTGAGAGAATGAGGCAGGGAATGAGAGAGTGAGGCAGGGAATGAGAGAGTGAGGCAGGGAGTGAAAGAGTGAGGCAGAGAGTGAGAGAGTGAATCAGAGAGTGAGAAAACGAGACAGGGAGTGACAAAGTGTGGCAGGGAGTGACACTCTCACTCCCTGCCTCACTCTCTCACTCTCTGCTTCATTCACTCCTGCCTCGTTCTCTCACTCTCTGCTTCACTCTCTCACTCCCTGTCTCACCCTCTCATTCCCTGCCTCACTCTCTCCATCGCTGCCTCACTCTCTCCCTCCCTGCCTCGCACACTCGCTCCCTGCCTCACTCTCTTACTCCCTGCCTCACTCTCTCACTCCATGCCTCGTTCTCTCACTCTGCTTCACTCTCTCACTCCCTGCCTCACACTCTCACTCCCTGCCTCACTCTCTCACTCCCTGCTTCGTTCTCTCACGCTCTGCTTCACTCTCTCATTCCTTGCCTCACTCTCACACTCCCTGCCTCGTTCTCTCTCTCTCTGCTTCAATCTCTCACTCCTGCCTCGTTCTCTTACTCTCTGCTTCACTCTCTCACTCCCTGTCTCACTCTCTCACTGCCTGCCTCACTCTCTCACTCCCTGCCTCGTTCTCTCACTCCCTGCCTCACTCTCTCACTACCTGCCTCTTTCTCTCACTCTCTGCTTCACTCTCTCACTCCCTGCCTCACTCTCTCATTCCCTGCCTCACTCTCTCACTCCCTGCCTCACTTTCTCACTTACTGCCTCGTTGACTCACTCTCTGCTTCACACTCTCACTCCCTGTCTCACTCTCTCATTCTCTGCCTCACTCTCTGCATCCCTGCCTCACTCTCTCCCTCCCTGCCTCGCAGTCGCGCTCACTGACTCACTCTCTTAATCCCTGCCTCCCTCTCTCACTCCCTGCATCACTCTCTCACGCCCTGCCTCTCTCTCTCATTCCCTGCCTCATTCTTTCACTCTCTCACTCCCCGTCTCACTCTCTCACTCCCTGACTCGTTATCTCACTCCCTGCCTCGTTCTTTCACTCTCTGCTTCAACCTCTCACTCCCTGCCTCACTCTCTCACTCTCTGCTTCACTCTCTCACTCCATGCCTCACTCTCTCATTCCCTGCCTCACTCTCTCACTCCCTGCATCGTTCTCTCACTCTCTGCTTCAATCTCTCATTCCCTGCCTCACTCTCTCACTCCCTGCCTCACTCTCTCACTCCCTGCCTCGTTCTCTCACTCTCTGCTTCACTCTCTCTCTCTGATTCACTCTCTCACTCCTGCCTCGTTCTCTCACTCTCTGCTTCACTCTCTCACTCCCTGTCTCACTCTCTCATTCCCTGCCTCACTCACTCCCTCCCTGCCTCGTACTCTCGCTCCCTGCCTCACTCTCTTACTGCCTGCCTCGTTCTGTCACTCTTTGCGTCACACTCTCACTCCCTGCCACACTCTCTCCCTCCCTGCCTCGCACTCTCGCTCCCTGCCTCACTCTCTTACTCCCTGCCTCGTTCTGTCACTCTCTGCTTCACTCTCTCACTCCCTGCCTCACTCTCTCATTCCCTGCCTCACTCTCTCACTCCCTGCCTCACTCTCCCCTTCCCTGCCTCACTCTCTCATTCCCTGCCTCACTCTCTCATGCTATGCCTCGTTTTCTCACTCCCTGCCTCACTCTCTCACTCCCTGCATTTCTCGCTCATTCCCGGCCTCGTGCTCTGACACCGTGCCTCACCCTCTCATCTCTGCCTCACACTCTATTGCTGCTTCACTCTCACTCCCTGCCTCATTCTCTCATTCCCTGCCTCGCGCTCTCACTTCCTGCCTCACTCTCTCACTCCCTGCCTCACTCTCTCACTCCCTGCCTCGTTCTCTCACTCCCTGCCTCACTCTCTCACTCCCTGCCTCATTCTGTCACTCTCTGCTTCACTCTCTCACTCCCTGCCTCACTCTCTCATTCCCTGCCTCACTCTCTCACTCCCTGCCTCGTTCTCTCACTCTCTGCTTCACTCTCTCATTCCCTGCCACACTCTCTCACTCCCTGCCTCGTTCTCTCACTCTCTGCTTCACTCTCTCATTCTCTGCCTCACTCTCTCACTCCCTGCCTAACTCTCTCACTCCCTGCCTCGTTCTCTCACTCTCTGCTTCACTCTCTCACTCTCTGCTTCACTCTCTCACTCCTGCCTCGTTCTTTCACTCTCTGCTTCAATCTCTCACTCCTTGCCTCACTCTCTCACTCCCTGTCTCGCTCTCTCATTCTCTGCCTCACTCTCTCCCACCCTGCCTCACTCTCTCGCTCCCTGCCTCACTCTCTCCCTCCGTGCCACGCACTCTCGCTCCCTGCCTCACTCTCGTCCCTGTCACTCTCTGCCTTATGCTCCCAGTCTCTGCTTCGCTCTCTCACTCCATGACTCGTTCTCTCACTCTCTGCTTCACTCTCTCACTCCCTGCCTCACTCTCTCACTCTCTGCCTCACTCTCTCATTCCCTGCCTCACTCTCTCACTCCCTGCCTCTCTCTCTCACTCCATGCCTCGTTCTCTCACTCCCTGCTTCACTCTCTCACTCCCTGCCTCACTCCCTCACTCCCTGCCTCACTCTCTCACTCCCTGCCTCGTTCTCTCACTCCCTGTTTCACTCTCTCACTCCTTGCCTCACTCTCTCACTCCCTGCCTCACTCACTCACTCCCTGCCTCACTCTCTCATTCCCTGCTTCGTGCTCTCACTCCCTGTCTCATCCTCTCACTTTCTGCTTCACTCTCTCACTCCCAGCCTCACTCTCTCACTCCATGTCTCACTCTCTCCATCCCTGCCTCACTTTCTCCCTCCCTGCCTCGCACTCTCGCTCCCTGCCTCACTCTCTTACTCCCTGCCTCGTTCTGTCACTGTCTGCTTCACTCTCTCACTCCCTGCCTCACTCTTTCATTCCCTGCCTCACTCTCTCACTCCCTGCCTCACTTGCTCATTCCCTGCCTCACTCTCTCATTCCCTGCCTCACTCTCTCACTCTATGCCTCGTTTTCTCACTCCCTGCCTCACTCTCTCACTCCCTGCCTCACTCTCTCCTTCCCTGCCTCGCTCTCACTCCCTGCCTCATTCTCTCACTCTCTCACTCACTCTCTCATTCCCTGCCTCACTCTCTCAAATCCTGCCTCGCTCTCTCATTCCCTGCCTCGCTCACTCGCTCCCTGCCTCATTCTCTCACTCTCTGCTTCACTCTCTCACTCCCTGCCTCGTTCTGTCACTCTCTGCTTCACCCTCTCATTCCCTGCCTCACTCTGTCACTCCCTGCCTCGTTCTCTCACTCTCTGCTTCACTCTCTCACTCTCTGCTTTAGTCTCTCACTCCCTGCCTCGTTCTGTCACTCTCTGCTTCACCCTCTCATTCCCTGCCTCACTCTGTCACTCCCTGCCTCATTCTCTCACTCTCTGCTTCACTCTCTCACTCCCTGCCTCATTCTGTCACTGTCTGCTTCACCCTCTCATTCCCTGCCTCACTCTGTCACTCCCTGCCTCATTCTCTCACTCTCTGCTTCACTCTCTCACTCCCTGCCTCGTTCTGTCACTCTCTGCTTCACTCTCTCATTCCCTGCCTCACTCTCAAATCCTGGCTCACTCTCTTACTCCCTGCCTCACTCTCTCACTCCCTGCCTCACTCTCACATTCCCTGCCTCACTCTCTCACTCCCTGCCTCACTCTCTCATTCTCTGCCTCACCCTCTCATTCCCTGCCTCACTCTGTCACTCCCTGCCTCATTCTCTCACTCTCTGCTTCACTCTCTCACTCTCAGCTTCACTCTCTCACTCCTGCCTCGTTCTCTCACTCTCTGCTTCACTCTCTCACTCCCTGCCTCACTCTCTAATTCCCTGCCTCACTCTCTCATGCCCTGCCTCACTCTCTCCCTCCCTGCCTCACTCTCTCACTCCCTGCCTCACTCTCACTCTCTGCCTTATGCTCCCAGCCTCTGCATTGCTCTCTCACTCCCTGCCTCACTCTCTCCTTCCCTGCCTCGCTCTCACTCCCTGCCTCATTCTCTCACTCTCTCACTCACTCTCTCATTCCCTGCCTCACTCTCTCAAATCCTGCCTCGCTCTCTCATTCCCTGCCTCGCTCTCTCACTCCCAGCCTCATTCTCTCCACTCTCTGCTTCACTCTCTCACTCCCTGCCTCGTTCTGTCACTCTCTGCTTCACTCTCTCACTCCCTGCCTCGCTATCACATTCCCTGCCTCACTCTCTCACTCCCTGCCTCACTCTCTCATTCTCTGCCTCACCCTCTCATTCCCTGCCTCACTCTCTCACTCCCTGCCTCACTCTCTCACTCCCTTCCTCACTCTCTCACTCCCTGCTCCGTTCTCTCACTCCCTGCTTCACTCTCTCATTCCCTGCCTCACTCTCTCACTCCCTGCCTCGTTCTCTCACTCTCTGCTTCACTCTCTCATTCCCTGCCACACTCTCTCACTCCCTGCCTCGTTCTCTCACTCTCTGCTTCACTCTCTTATTCTCTGCCTCACTCTCTCACTCCCTGCCTAACTCTCTCATTCCCTGCTTCACTCTCTCACTCCCTGCCTCGTTCTGTCACTCTCTGCTTCACCCTCTCATTCCCTGCCTCACTCTGTCACTCCCTGCCTCGTTCTCTCACTCCCTGCCTCACTCTCTCATTCCCTGCCTCACTCTCTCACTCCCTGCCTCGTTCTCTCACTCTCTGCTTCACTCTCTCATTCCCTGCCACACTCTCTCACTCCCTGCCTCGTTCTCTCACTCTCTGCTTCACTCTCTCATTCTCTGCCTCACTCTCTCACTCCCTGCCTAACTCTCTCACTCCCTGCCTCGTTCTCTCACTCTCTGCTTCACTCTCTCACTCTCTGCTTCACTCTCTCACTCCTGCCTCGTTCTTTCACTCTCTGCTTCAATCTCTCACTCCTTGCCTCACTCTCTCACTCCCTGCCTCGTTCTCTCACTCTCTGCTTCACTCTCTCACTCCTGCCTCGTTCTTTCACTCTCTGCTTCACACTCTCACTCCCTGTCTCGCTCTCTCATTCTCTGCCTCACTCTCTCCCACCCTGCCTCACTCTCTCGCTCCCTGCCTCACTCTCTCCCTCCGTGCCACGCACTCTCGCTCCCTGCCTCACTCTTTCCCTCCCTGCCTCGCAATCTCGCTCCCTGCCTCACTCTCTTACTCCCTGCCTCACTTTCTCACTCCCTGCCTCACTCTCACTCTCTGCCTTATGCTCCCAGCCTCTGCATCGCTCTCTCACTCCCTGCCTCACTCTCTCCTTCCCTGCCTCGCTCTCACTCCCTGCCTCATTCTCTCACTCTCTCACTCACTCTCTCATTCCCTGCCTCACTCTCTCAAATCCTGCCTCGCTCTCTCATTCCCTGCCTCGCTCTCTCGCTCCCTGCCTCATTCTCTCACTCTCTGCTTCACTCTCTCACTCCCTGCCTCGTTCTGTCACTCTCTGCTTCACCCTCTCATTCCCTGCCTCACTCTGTCACTCCCTGCCTCGTTCTCTCACTCTCTGCTTCACTCTCTCACTCTCTGCTTCACTCTCTCACTCCCTGCCTTGTTCTGTCACTCTCTGCTTCACCCTCTCATTCCCTGCCTCACTCTGTCACTCCCTGCCTCATTCTCTCACTCTCTGCTTCACTCTCTCACTCCCTGCCTCGTTCTGTCACTCTCTGCTTCACCCTCTCATTCCCTGCCTCATTCTCTCACTCTCTGCTTCACTCTCTCACTCCCTGCCTCGTTCTGTCACTCTCTGCTTCACTCTCTCATTCCCTGCCTCACTCTCAAATCCTGGCTCACTCTCTTACTCCCTGCCTCACTCTCTCACTCCCTGCCTCACTCTCACATTCCCTGCCTCACTCTCTCACTCCCTGCCTCACTCTCTCATTCTCTGCCTCACCCTCTCATTCCCTGCCTCACTCTGTCACTCCCTGCCTCGTTCTCTCACTCTCTGCTTCACTCTCTCACTCTCAGCTTCACTCTCTCACTCCTGCCTCGTTCTCTCACTCTCTGCTTCACTCTCTCACTCCCTGCCTCACTCTCTAATTCCCTGCCTCACTCTCTCATGCCCTGCCTCACTCTCTCCCTCCCTGCCTCACTCTCTCACTCCCTGCCTCACTCTCACTCTCTGCCTTATGCTCCCAGCCTCTGCATTTCTCTCTCACTCCCTGCCTCACTCTCTCCTTCCCTGCCTCGCTCTCACTCCCTGCCTCATTCTCTCACTCTCTCACTCACTCTCTCATTCCCTGCCTCACTCTCTCAAATCCTGCCTCGCTCTCTCATTCCCTGCCTCGCTCTCTCACTCCCAGCCTCATTCTCTCACTCTCTGCTTCACTCTCTCACTCCCTGCCTCGTTCTGTCACTCTCTGCTTCACTCTCTCACTCCCTGCCTCGCTATCACATTCCCTGCCTCACTCTCTCACTCCCTGCCTCACTCTCTCATTCTCTGCCTCACCCTCTCATTCCCTGCCTCACTCTCTCACTCCCTGCCTCACTCTCTCACTCCCTTCCTCACTCTCTCACTCCCTGCTCCGTTCTCTCACTCCCTGCTTCACTCTCTCATTCCCTGCCTCACTCTCTCACTCCCTGCCTCACTCTCTCACTCCCTGCCTCACTCTCTCACTCCCTGCCTCGTTCTCTCACTCTCTGCTTCACTCTCTCACTCTCAGCTTCACTCTCTCACACCTGCCTCGTTCTCTCACTCTCTGCTTCACTCTCTCACTCGCTGTCTCACTCTCTCATTCCCTGCCTCACTCTCTCATTCCCTGCCTCACTCTCTCCCTCCCTGCCTCGCACTCTCGCTCCCTGCCTCGTTCTGTCACTCTCTGCTTCACTCTCTCACTCCCTGCCTCGCTATCACATTCCCTGCCTCACTCTCTCACTCCCTGCCTCACTCTCTCATTCTCTGCCTCACCCTCTCATTCCCTGCCTCACTCTCTCACTCCCTGCCTCACTCTCTCACTCCCTTCCTCACTCTCTCACTCCCTGCTTCACTCTCTCATTCCCTGCCTCACTCTCTCATTCCCTGCCTCACTCTCTCATTCCCTGCCTCACTCTCTCACTCCCTGCCTCACTCTCTCACTCCCTGCCTCGTCCTCTCACTCTCTGCTTCACTCTCTCACTCTCAGCTTCACTCTCTCACACCTGCCTCGTTCTCTCACTCTCTGCTTCACTCTCTCACTCGCTGTCTCACTCTCTCATTCCCTGCCTCACTCTCTCATTCCCTGCCTCACTCTCTCCCTCCCTGCCTCGCACTCTCGCTCCCTGCCTCACTCTCTTACTCCCTGCCTCACTCTCGTCCCTGTCACTCTCTGCCTTATGCTCCCAGTCTCTGCTTTGCTCACTCACTCCCTGCCTCACTCTCTCACTCTCTGCTTCACTCTCTCACTCTCTGCCTCACTCTCTATTCCCTGTCTCACTCTCTCATTCCCTGCCTCACTCTCTCCATCCCTGCCTCACTCTCTCCCTCCCTGCCTCGCACTCTCCCTCCCTGCCTCACTCTCGTCCCTGTCACTCTCTGCCTTATGCTCCCAGTCTCTGCTTCGCTCTCTCACTCCATGACTCGTTCTCTCACTCTCTGCTTCACTCTCTCACTCCCTGCCTCACTCTCTCACTCTCTGCCTCACTCTCTCATTCCCTGCCTCACTCTCTCACTCCCTGCCTCTCTCTCTCACTCCATGCCTCGTTCTCTCACTCCCTGCTTCACTCTCTCACTCCCTGCCTCACTCCCTCACTCCCTGCCTCACTCTCTCACTCCCTGCCTCGTTCTCTTATTCTCTGCTTCACTCTCACACACCCTGCTTCACTCACTCACCCCTGCCTCGTTCTCTCACTCCCTGTTTCACTCTCTCACTCCTTGCCTCACTCTCTCACTCCCTGCCTCACTCACTCACTCCCTGCCTCACTCTCTCATTCCCTGCTTCGTGCTCTCACTCCCTGCCTCATCCTCTCACTTTCTGCTTCACTCTCTCACTCCCAGCCTCACTCTCTCACTCTATGTCTCACTCTCTCCATCCCTGCCTCACTTTCTCCCTCCCTGCCTCGCACTCTCGCTCCCTGCCTCACTCTCTTACTCCCTGCCTCGTTCTGTCACTGTCTGCTTCACTCTCTCACTCCCTGCTTCACTCTTTCATTCCCTGCCTCACTCTCTCACTCCCTGCCTCACTTGCTCATTCCCTGCCTCACTCTCTCATTCCCTGCCTCACTCTCTCACTCTATGCCTCGTTTTCTCACTCCCTGCCTCACTCTCTCACTCCCTGCCTCACTCTCTCCTTCCCTGCCTCGCTCTCACTCCCTGCCTCATTCTCTCACTCTCTCACTCACTCTCTCATTCCCTGCCTCACTCTCTCAAATCCTGCCTCGCTCTCTCATTCCCTGCCTCGCTCTCTCGCTCCCTGCCTCATTCTCTCACTCTCTGCTTCACTCTCTCACTCCCTGCCTCGTTCTGTCACTCTCTGCTTCACCCTCTCATTCCCTGCCTCACTCTGTCACTCCCTGCCTCGTTCTCTCACTCTCTGCTTCACTCTCTCACTCTCTGTTTTAGTCTCTCACTCCCTGCCTCACTCTTTCATTCCCTGCCTCACTCTCTCACTCCCTGCCTCACTTGCTCATTCCCTGCCTCACTCTCTCATTCCCTGCCTCACTCTCTCACTCTATGCCTCGTTTTCTCACTCCCTGCCTCACTCTCTCACTCCCTGCATTTCTCGCTCATTCCCAGCCTCGTGCTCTGACACCCTGCCTCACCCTCTCATCTCTGCCTCACACTCTATTCCCTGCTGCACTCTCTCACTCCCTTCCTCACTCTTACTCCATGCCTCGTTCTCTCACTCTCTGCTTCACTCTCTCATTCCCTGCCTCGCTCCCTCACTCCGTGCCTCACTCTCTCACTCCCTGCCTCGTTCTCTCACTCTCTGCTTCACTCTCTCAATCTCTGCTTCACTCACTCACCCCTGCCTCGTTCTCTCGCTCCCTGCCTCACTGTCTCCCTCCCTGCCGCGCACTCTCGCTCCCTGCCTCACTCTCTCACTCTCTCATTCCCTGCGTCACTCTCACTCTTTGCCTTATGCTCCCAGCCTCTGCATCGCTCTCTCACTCCCTGCCTCACTCTCTCCTTCCCTGCCTCGCTCTCACTCCCTGCCTCATTCTCCCACTCTCTGCTTCACTCTCTCACTCCCTGACTCACTCTCTCACCCCCTGCCTCTCTCTCTCACTCCCTGACTCGTTATCTCACTCCCTGCCTCGTTCTGTCACTCTCTGCTTCACTCTCTCACTCCATGCCTCACTCTCCCATTCCCTGCCTCACTCTCTCACTCCCTGCCTCACTCTCTCATTCTCTGCCTCACTCTCTCATTCCCTGCCTCCCTCTCTCACTCCCTGCCTCGTTCTCTCACTCTCTGCTTCACTCTCTCATTCCCTGCCTCACTCTCTCACTCCCAGCCTCACTCTCTCACTCCCAGCCTCGTTCTCTCACTCTCTGCTTCAATCTCTCACTCCTGCCTCGTTCTCTCACTCTCTGCTTCACTCTCTCATTCCCTGCCTCACTCTCTCACTCCCAGCCGCACTCTCACACTCCCTGCCTCGTTCTCTCACTCTCTGCTTCAATCTCTCACTCCTGCCTCGTTCTCTTACTCTCTGCTTCACTCTCTCACTCCCTGTCTCACCCTCTCATTCCCTGCCTCACTCTCTCCATCGCTGCCTCACTCTCTCCCTCCCTGCCTCGCACTCTCGCTCCCTGCCTCACTCTCTTACTCCCTGCCTCACTCTCTCACTCCATGCCTCGTTCTCTCACTCTGCTTCACTCTCACACTCCCTGCCTGACACTCTCACTCCCTGCCTCACTCTCTCACTCTCTGCTTCATTCACTCCTGCCTCGTTCTCTCACTCTCTGCTTCACTCTCTCACTCCCTGTCTCACCCTCTCATTCCCTGCCTCACTCTCTCCATCGCTGCCTCACTCTCTCCCTCTCTGCCTCGCACTCTCGCTCCCTGCCTCACTCTCTTACTCCCTGCCTCACTCTCTCACTCCATGCCTCGTTCTGTCACTCTCTGCTTCACTCTCTCACTCCCTGCCTCACTCTCTCATTCCCTGCCTCACTCTCTCACTCCCTGCCTCACTTGCTCATTCCCTGCCTCACTCTCTCATTCCCTGCCTCACTCTCTCACTCTATGCCTCGTTTTCTCACTCCCTGCCTCACTCTCTCACTCCCTGCATTTCTCGCTCATTCCCGGCCTCGTGCTCTGACACCCTGCCTCACCCTCTCATCTCTGCCTCACACTCTATTCCCTGCTGCACTCTCTCACTCCCTTCCTCACTCTTACTCCATGCCTCGTTCTCTCACTCTCTGCTTCACTCTCTCATTCCCTGCCTCGCTCCCTCACTCCGTGCCTCACTCTCTCACTCCCTGCCTCGTTCTCTCACTCTCTGCTTCACTCTCTCAATCTCTGCTTCACTCACTCACCCCTGCCTCGTTCTCTCGCTCCCTGCCTCATTCTCTCCCTCCCTGCCGCGCACTCTCGCTCCCTGCCTCACTCTCTCACTCTCTCATTCCCTGCGTCACTCTCACTCTTTGCCTTATGCTCCCAGCCTCTGCATCGCTCTCTCACTCCCTGCCTCACTCTCTCCTTCCCTGCCTCGCTCTCACTCCCTGCCTCATTCTCTCACTCTCTGCTTCACTCTCTCACTCCCTGACTCACTCTCTCACCCCCTGCCTCGCACTCTCGCTCCCTGCCTCACTCTCTTACTCCCTGCCTCGTTCTGTCACTCTCTGCTTCACTCTCTCACTCCCTGCCTCACTCTCTCATTCCCTGCCTCACTCTCTCACTCCCTGCCTCACTCTCCCCTTCCCTGCCTCACTCTCCCATTCACTGCCTCACTCTCTCACTCTATGCCTCGTTCTCTCACTCTCTGCTTCACTCTCTCATTCCCTGCCTCACTCTCTCACTCCCAGCCTCACTCTCTCACTCCCAGCCTCGTTCTCTCACTCTGCTTCACTCTCTCATTCCTTGCCGCACTCTCACACTCCCTGCCTCGTTCTCTCACTCTCTGCTTCAATCTCTCACTCCTGCCTCGTTCTCTTACTCTCTGCTTCACTCTCTCACTCCCTGTCTCACCCTCTCATTCCCTGCCTCACTCTCTCCATCGCTGCCTCACTCTCTCCCTCCCTGCCTCACTCTCTCACTCCATGCCTCGTTCTCTCACTCTGCTTCACTCTCACACTCCCTGCCTGACACTCTCACTCCCTGCCTCACTCTCTCACTCTCTGCTTCATTCACTCCTGCCTCGTTCTCTCACTCTCTGCTTCACTCTCTCACTCCCTGTCTCACCCTCTCATTCCCTGCCTCACTCTCTCCATCGCTGCCTCACTCTCTCCCTCCCTGCCTCGCACTCTCGCTCCCTGCCTCACTCTCTTACTCCCTGCCTCACTCTCTCACTCCATGCCTCGTTCTCTCACTCTGCTTCAATCTCTCACTCCCTGCCGCACACTCTCACTCCCTGCCTCACGCTCTCACTCCCTGCTTCGTTCTCTCGCTCTCTGCTTCACTCTCTCATTCCTTGCCTCACTCTCACACTCCCTGCCTCATTCTCTCACTGTCTTCTTCAATCTCTCACTCCTGCCTCGTTCTCTTAATCTCTGCTTCACTCTCTCACTCCCTGTCTCACTCTCTCACTGCCTGCCTCACTCTCTCACTCCCTGCCTCGTTCTCTCACTCCCTGCCTCACTCTCTCACTACCTGCCTCTTTCTCTCACTCTCTGCTTCACTCTCTCACTCCCTGCCTCACTCTCTCATTCCCTGCCTCACTCTCTCCCTCCCTGCCTCGCACTCGCGCTCACTGACTCACTCTCTTAATCCCTGCCTCCCTCTCTCATTCCCTGCATCACTCTCTCATGCCCTGCCTCACTCTCTCATTCCCTGCCTCACTCTCTCATTCCCTGCCTCACTCTCTCCCTACCTGCCTCGCACTCTCGCTCCCTGCCTCACTCTCTTACTCCCTGCCTCACTCTCGTCCCTGTCACTCTCTGCCTTATGCTCCCAGTCTCTGCTTTGCTCTCTCACTCCCTGTCTCACTCTCTCATTCCCTGCGTCGCTCTCTCACTCTCTGCCTCACTCTCTCACTCCCTGCCACACTCTCTCATTCCCTGCCTCACTCTCACAATCTCTGCTTCACTCTCTCATTCCCTGCCTCACTCTCTCACTCACTGCCTCACTCTCTCACTCCCTGCCTCACTCTCTCACTCTCTGCTTCACTCTCTCACTCTCTGCCTCACTCTCTATTCCCTGTCTCACTCTCTCATTCCCTGCCTCACTCTCTCCATCCCTGCCTCACTCTCTCCCTCCCTGCCTCGCACTCTCCCTCCCTGCCTCACTCTCGTCCCTGTCACTCTCTGCCTTATGCTCCCAGTCTCTGCTTCGCTCTCTCACTCCATGACTCGTTCTCTCACTCTCTGCTTCACTCTCTCACTCCCTGCCTCACTCTCTCACTCTCTGCCTCACTCTCTCATTCCCTGCCTCACTCTCTCACTCCCTGCCTCTCTCTCTCACTCCATGCCTCGTTCTCTCACTCCCTGCTTCACTCTCTCACTCCCTGCCTCACTCCCTCACTCCCTGCCTCACTCTCTCACTCCCTGCCTCGTTCTCTTATTCTCTGCTTCACTCTCACACACCCTGCTTCACTCACTCACCCCTGCCTCGTTCTCTCACTCCCTGTTTCACTCTCTCACTCCTTGCCTCACTCTCTCACTCCCTGCCTCACTCACTCACTCCCTGCCTCACTCTCTCATTCCCTGCTTCGTGCTCTCACTCCCTGCCTCATCCTCTCACTTTCTGCTTCACTCTCTCACTCCCAGCCTCACTCTCTCACTCCATGTCTCACTCTCTCCATCCCTGCCTCACTTTCTCCCTCCCTGCCTCGCACTCTCGCTCCCTGCCTCACTCTCTTACTCCCTGCCTCGTTCTGTCCCTCTCTGCTTCACTCTCTCACTCCCTGCCTCACTCTCTCATTCCCTGCCTCACTCTCTCACTCCCTGCCTCACTTGCTCATTCCCTGCCTCACTCTCTCACTCTATGCCTCGTTTTCTCACTCCCTGCCTCACTCTCTCACTCCCTGCATTTCTCGCTCATTCCCGGCCTCGTGCTCTGACACCCTGCCTCACCCTCTCATCTCTGCCTCACACTCTATTCCCTGCTGCACTCTCTCACTCCCTTCCTCACTATTACTCCATGCCTCGTTCTCTCACTCTCTGCTTCACTCTCTCATTCCCTGCCTCGCTCCCTCACTCCGTGCCTCACTCTCTCACTCCCTGCCTCGTTCTCTCGCTCCCTGCCTCACTCTCTCCCTCCCTGCCGCGCACTCACGCTCCCTGCCTCACTCTCTCACTCTCTCATTCCCTGCGTCACTCTCACTCTTTGCCTTATGCTCCCAGCCTCTGCATCGCTCTCTCACTCCCTGCCTCACTCTCTCCTTCCCTGCCTCGCTCTCACTCCCTGCCTCATTCTCTCACTCTCTGCTTCACTCTCTCACTCCCTGACTCACTCTCTCACCCCCTGCCTCTCTCTCTCACTCCCTGACTCGTCATCGCACTCCCTGCCTCGTTCTGTCACTCTCTGCTTCACTCTCTCACTCCATGCCTCACTCTCCCATTCCCTGCCTCACTCTCTCACTCCCTGCCTCACTCTCTCATTCTCTGCCTCACTCTCTCATTCCCTGCCTCCCTCTCTCACTCTATGCCTCGTTCTCTCACTCTCTGCTTCACTCTCTCATTCCCTGCCTCACTCTCTCACTCCCAGCCTCACTCTCTCACTCCCAGCCTCGTTCTCTCACTCTGCTTCACTCTCTCATTCCTTGCCGCATTCTCACACTCCCTGCCTCGTTCTCTCACTCTCTGCTTCAATCTCTCACTCCTGCCTCGTTCTCTTACTCTCTGCTTCACTCTCTCACTCCCTGTCTCACCCTCTCATTCCCTGCCTCACTCTCTCCATCGCTGCCTCACTCTCTCCCTCCCTGCCTCGCACTCTCGCTCCCTGCCTCACTCTCTTACTCCTTGCCTCACTCTCTCACTCCATGCCTCGTTCTCTCACTCTGCTTCACTCTCACACTCCCTGCCTGACACTCTCACTCCCTGCCTCACTCTCTCACTCTCTGCTTCATTCACTCCTGCCTCGTTCTCTCACTCTCTGCTTCACTCTCTCACTCCCTGTCTCACCCTCTCATTCCCTGCCTCACTCTCTCCATCGCTGCCTCACTCTCTCGCTCCCTGCCTCACTCTCTTACTCCCTGCCTCACTCTCTCACTCCATGCCTCGTTCTCTCACTCTGCTTCACTCTCTCACTCCCTGCCGCACACTCTCACTCCCTGCCTCACGCTCTCACTCCCTGCTTCGTTCTCTCACGCTCTGCTTCACTCTCTCATTCCTTGCCTCACTCTCACACTCCCTGCCTTATTCTCTCACTCTCTGCTTCAATCTCTCACACCTGCCTCGTTCTCTTAATCTCTGCTTCACTCTCTCACTCCCTGTCTCACTCTCTCACTGCCTGCCTCACTCTCTCACTCCCTGCCTCGTTCTCTCACTCCCTGCCTCACTCTCTCACTACCTGCCTCTTTCTGTCACTCTCTGCTTCACTCTCTCACTCCCTGCCTCACTCTCTCATTCCCTGCCTCACTCTCTCACTCCCTGCCTCACTTTCTCACTTACTGCCTCGTTGACTCACTCTCTGCTTCACTCTCTCAATCCTGCCTCGTTCTCTTACTCTCTGCTTCACACTCTCACTCCCTGTCTCACTCTCTCATTCTCTGCCTCACTCTCTGCATCCCTGCCTCACTCTCTCCCTCCCTGCCTCGCATTCGCGCTCACTGACTCACTCTCTTAATCCCTGCCTCCCTCTCTCACTCCCTGCATCACTCTCTCATGCCCTGCCTCTCTCTCTCATTCCCTGCCTCATTCTTTCACTCTCTCACTCTCCATCTCACTCTCTCACTCCCTGACTCGTTATCTCACACCCTGCCTTGTTCTTTCACTCTCTGCTTCAACCTCTCACTCCCTGCCTCGCTCTCTCACTCTCTGCTTCACTCTCTCACTCCATGCCTCACTCTCTCATTCCCTGCCTCACTCTCTCACTCCCTGCATCGTTCTCTCACTCTCTGCTTCAACCTCTCACTCCCTGCCTCGTTCTCTCACTCTCTGCTTCACTCTCTCTCTCTGCTTCACTCTCTCACTCCTGCCTCGTTCTCTCACTCTCTGCTGCACTCTCTCACTCCCTGTCTCACTCTCTCATTCCCTGCCTCACTCACTCCCTCCCTGCCTCGCACTCTCGCTCCCTGCCTCACTCACTTACTGCCTGCCTCGTTCTGTCACTCTCTGCTTCACACTCTCACTCCCTGCCACACTCTCTCCCTCCCTGCCTCGCACTCTCGCTCCCTGCCTCACTCTCTTACTCCCTGCCTCGTTCTGTCACTCTCTGCTTCACTCTCTCACTCCCTGCCTCACTCTCTCATTCCCTGCCTCACTCTCTCACTCCCTGCCTCACTCTCCCCTTCCCTGCCTCACTCTCCCATTCACTGCCTCACTCTCTCACTCTATGCCTCGTTCTCTCACTCTCTGCTTCACTCTCTCATTCCCTGCCTCACTCTCTCACTCCCAGCCTCACTCTCTCACTCCCAGCCTCGTTCTCTCATTCTCTGCTTCACTCTCTCATTCCTTGCCGCACTCTCACACTCCCTGCCTCGTTCTCTCACTCTCTGCTTCAATCTCTCACTCCTGCCTCGTTCTCTTACTCTCTGCTTCACTCTCTCACTCCCTGTCTCACCCTCTCATTCCCTGCCTCACTCTCTCCATCGCTGCCTCACTCTCTCACTCCCTGCCTCGCACTCTCGCTCCCTGCCTCACTCTCTTACTCCCTGCCTCACTCTCTCACTCCATGCCTCGTTCTCTCACTCTGCTTCACTCTCTCACTCCCTGCCTGACACTCTCACTCCCTGCCTCACTCTCTCACTCTCTGCTTCATTCACTCCTGCCTCGTTCTCTCACTCTCTGCTTCACTCTCTCACTCCCTGTCTCACCCTCTCATTCCCTGCCTCACTCTCCATCGCTGCCTCACTCTCTCCCTCCCTGCCTCGCACTCTCACTTCCTGCCTCACTCTCTTACTCCCTGCCTCACTCTCTCACTCCATGCCTCGTTCTCTCACTCTGCTTCAGTCTCTCACTCCCTGCCTCACACTCTCACTCCCTGCCTCACGCTCTCACTCCCTGCTTCGTTCTCTCACTCTCTGCTTCACTCTCTCATTCCTTGCCTCACTCTCACACTCCCTGCCTCGTTCTCTCACTCTCTGCTTAAATCTCTCACTCCTGCCTCGTTCTCTTACTCTCTGCTTCACTCTCTCACTACCTGCCTCGTTCTCTCACTCTCTGCTTCACTCTCTCACTCCCTGCCTCACTCTCTCACTCCCTGCCTCGTTCTCTCACTCCCTGCCTCACTTTCTCACTTACTGCCTCGTTGACTCACTCTCTGCTTCACTCTCTCAATCCTGCCTCGTTCTCTTACTCTCTGCTTCACACTCTCACTCCCTGTCTCACTCTCTCATTCTCTGCCTCACTCTCTGCATCCCTGCCTCACTCTCTCCCTCCCTGCCTCGCATTCGCGCTCACTGACTCACTATCTTAATCCCTGCCTCCCTCTCTCACTCCCTGCATCACTCTCTCATGCCCTGCCTCTCTCTCTCATTCCCTGCCTCATTCTTTCACTCTCTCACTCCCCGTCTCACTCTCTCACTCCCTGACTCGTTATCTCACTCCCTGCTGCATTCTATCACTCTCTGCTTCAACCTCTCACTCCCTGCCTCGCTCTCTGACTCTCTGCTTCACTCTCTCACTCCATGTCTCACTCTCTCATTCCCTGCCTCACTCACTCCCTCCCTGCCTCGCACTCTCGCTCCCTGCCTCACTCTCTTACTGCCTGCCTCGTTCTGTCACTCTCTTCTTCAACCTCTCATTCCCTGCCTCACTCTCTCACTCCCTGCCTCGTTCTCTCACTCTCTGCTTCACTCTCTCTCTCTGCTTCACTCTCTCACTCCTGCCTCGTTCTCTCACTCTCTGCTTCACTCTCTCACTCCCTGTCTCACTCTCTCATTCCCTGCCTCACTCACTCCCTCCCTGCCTCGCACTCTCGCTCCCTGCCTCACTCTCTTACTGCCTGCCTCGTTCTGTCACTCTCTGCTTCACACTCTCCCTCCCTGCCTCAGTCTCTCCCTCCCTGCCTCGCACTCTCGCTCCCTGCCACACTCTCTTACTCCCTGCCTCGTTCTGTCACTCTCTGCTTCACTCTCTCACTCCCTGCCTCACTCTCTCATTCCCTGCCTCACTCTCTCACTCCCTGCCTCACTCTCCCCTTCCCTGCCTCACTCTCCCATTCACTGCCTCACTCTCTCACTCTATGCCTCGTTCTCTCACTCCCTGCCTCACTCTCTCACTCCCTGCATTTCTCGCTCATTCCCGGCCTCGTGCTCTGACACCCTGCCTCACCCTCTCATCTCTGCCTCACACTCTATTCCCTGCTTCACTCTCTCACTCCCTGCCTCACTCTCTCACTCTATGCCTCGTTCTCTCACTCCCTGCCTCACTCTCTCACTCCCTGCCTCACTCTCTCACTCCCTGCCTCACTCTCTCACTCCCTGCCTCGTTCTCTCACTCCCTGCCTCACTCTCTCACTCCCTGCCTCATTCTGTCACTCTCTGCTTCACTCTCTCACTCCCTGCCTCACTCTCTCACTCCCTGCCTCACTCTCTCACTCCCTGCCTCACTCTCTCACTCCCTGCCTCGTTCTCTCACTCCCTGCCTCACTCTCTCACGCCCTGCCTCTCTCTCTCATTCCCTGCCTCATTCTTTCACTCTCTCACTCCCCGTCTCACTCTCTCACTCCCTGACTCGTTATCTCACTCCCTGCCTCGTTCTTTCACTCTCTGCTTCAACCTCTCACTCCCTGCTTCGCTCTCTGACTCTCTGCTTCACTCTCTCACTCCATGCCTCACTCTCTCATTCCCTGCCTCACTCTCTCACTCCCTGCATCGTTCTCTCACTCTCTGCTTCAATCTCTCATTCCCTGCCTCACTCTCTCACTCCCTGCCTCACTCTCTCACTCCCTGCCTCGTTCTCTCACTCTCTGCTTCACTCTCTCTCTCTGCTTCACTCTCTCACTCCTGCCTCGTTCTCTCACTCTCTGCTTCACTCTCTCACTCCCTGTCTCACTCTCTCATTCCCTGCCTCACTCACTCCCACCCTGCCTCGCACTCTCGCTCCCTGCCTCACTCTCTTACTGCCTGCCTCGTTCTGTCACTCTTTGCTTCACACTCTCACTCCCTGCCACACTCTCTCCCTCCCTGCCTCGCACTCTCGCTCCCTGCCTCACTCTCTTACTCCCTGCCTCGTTCTGTCACTCTCTGCTTCACTCTCTCACTCCCTGCCTCACTCTCTCATTCCCTGCCTCACTCTCTCACTCCCTGCCTCACTCTCCCCTTCCCTGCCTCACTCTCTCATTCCCTGCCTCACTCTCTCATGCTATGCCTCGTTTTCTCACTCCCTGCCTCACTCTCTCACTCCCTGCATTTCTCGCTCATTCCCGGCCTCGTGCTCTGACACCGTGCCTCACCCTCTCATCTCTGCCTCACACTCTATTGCTGCTTCACTCTCTCACTCCCTGCCTCATTCTCTCATTCCCTGCCTCGCGCTCTCACTTCCTGCCTCACTCTCTCACTCCCTGCCTCACTCTCTCACTCCCTGCCTCGTTCTCTCACTCCCTGCCTCACTCTCTCACTCCCTGCCTCATTCTGTCACTCTCTGCTTCACTCTCTCACTCCCTGCCTCACTCTCTCATTCCCTGCCTCACTCTCTCACTCCCTGCCTCGTTCTCTCACTCTCTGCTTCACTCTCTCATTTCCTGCCTCACTCTCTCACTCCCTGCCTCGTTCTCTCACTCTCTGCTTCACTCTCTCATTCCCTGCCTCACTCTCTCACTCCCTGCCTAACTCTCTCACTCCCTGCCTCGTTCTCTCACTCTCTGCTTCACTCTCTCACTCTCTGCTTCACTCTCTCACTCCTGCCTCGTTCTTTCACTCTCTGCTTCAATCTCTCACTCCTTGCCTCACTCTCTCACTCCCTGCCTCGTTCTCTCACTCTCTGCTTCACTCTCTCACTCCTGCCTCGTTCTTTCACTCTCTGCTTCACACTCTCACTCCCTGTCTCGCTCTCTCATTCTCTGCCTCACTCTCTCCCACCCTGCCTCACTCTCTCGCTCCCTGCCTCACTCTCTCACTCCGTGCCTCGTTCTGTCACTCTCTGCTTCACCCTCTCATTCCCTGCCTCACTCTGTCACTCCCTGCCTCATTCTCTCACTCTCTGCTTCACTCTCTCACTCCCTGCCTCGTTCTGTCACTCTCTGCTTCACTCTCTCATTCTCTGCCTCACTCTCAAATCCTGCCTCACTCTCTTACTCCCTGCCTCACTCTCTCACTCCCTGCCTCACTCTCACATTCCCAGCCTCACTCTCTCACTCCCTGCCTCACTCTCTCACTCCCTGCCTCACTCTCACTCTCTGCCTTATGCTCCCAGCCTCTGCATCGCTCTCTCACTCCCTGCCTCACTCTCTCCTTCCCTGCCTCGCTCTCACTCCATGCCTCATTCTCTCACTCTCTCACTCACTCTCTCATTCCCTGCCTCACTCTCTCAAATCCTGCCTCGCTCTCTCATTCCCTGCCTCGCTCTCTCGCTCCCTGCCTCATTCTCTCACTCTCTGCTTCACTCTCTCACTCCCTGCCTCGTTCTGTCACTCTCTGCTTCACTCTCTCACTCCCTGCCTCACTCTCACATTCCCTGCCTCACTCTCTCACTCCCTGCCTCACTCTCTCATTCTCTGCCTCACCCTCTCATTCCCTGCCTCACTCTGTCACTCCCTGCCTCGTTCTCTCACTCTCTGCTTCACTCTCTCACTCTCAGCTTCACTCTCTCACTCCTGCCTCGTTCTCTCACTCTCTGCTTCACTCTCTCACTCCCTGCCTCACTCTCTAATTCCCTGCCTCACTCTCTCATTCTCTGCCTCACTCTCTCCCACCCTGCCTCACTCTCTCGCTCCCTGCCTCACTCTCTCCCTCCGTGCCACGCACTCTCGCTCCCTGCCTCACTCTTTCCCTCCCTGCCTCGCAATCTTGCTCCCTGCCTCACTCTCTTACTCCCTGCCTCACTCTCTCACTCCCTGCCTTATGCTCCCAGCCTCTGCATCGCTCTCTCACTCCCTGCCTCACTCTCTCCTTCCCTGCCTCGCTCTCACTCCCTGCCTCATTCTCTCACTCTCTCACTCATTCTCTCATTCCCTGCCTCACTCTCTCAAATCCTGCCTCGCTCTCTCATTCCCTGCCTCGCTCTCTCGCTCCCTGCCTCATTCTCTCACTCTCTGCTTCACTCTCTCACTCCCTGCCTCGTTCTGTCACTCTCTGCTTCACCCTCTCATTCCCTGCCTCACTCTGTCACTCCCTGCCTCGTTCTCTCACTCTCTGCTTCACTCTCTCACTCTCTGCTTGACTCTCTCACTCCCTGCCTCGTTCTGTCACTCTCTGCTTCACCCTCTCATTCCCTGCCTCACTCTGTCACTCCCTGCCTCATTCTCTCACTCTCTGCTTCACTCTCTCACTCCCTGCCTCGTTCTGTCACTCTCTGCTTTACCCTCTCATTCCCTGCCTCACTCTGTCACTCCCTGCCTCATTCTCTCACTCTCTGCTTCACTCTCTCACTCCCTGCCTCGTTCTGTCACTCTCTGCTTCACTCTCTCATTCCCTGCCTCACTCTCAAATCCTGCCTCACTCTCTTACTCCCTGCCTCACTCTCTCACTCTCTGCCTCACTCTCACATTCCCTGCCTCACTCTCTCACTCCCTGCCTCACTCTCTCATTCTCTGCCTCACCCTCTCATTCCCTGCCTCACTCTCTCACTCCCTGCCTCGTTCTCTCACTCTCTGCTTCACTCTCTCACTCCGTGCCTCGTTCTGTCACTCTCTGCTTCACTCTCTCACTCCTGCCTCGTTCTTTCACTCTCTGCTTCACTCTCTCACTCCTTGCCTCACTCTCTCACTCCCTGCCTCGTTCTCTCACTCTCTGCTTCACTCTCTCACTCCTGCCTCGTTCTTTCACTCTCTGCTTCACACTCTCACTCCCTGTCTCGCTCTCTCATTCTCTGCCTCACTCTCTCCCACCCTGCCTCACTCTCTCGCTCCCTGCCTCACTCTCTCCCTCCGTGCCACGCACTCTCGCTCCCTGCCTCACTCTTTCCCTCCCTGCCTCGCAATCTCGCTCCCTGCCTCACTCTCTTACTCCCTGCCTCACTCTCTCACTCCCTGCCTCACTCTCACTCTCTGCCTTATGCTCCCAGCCTCTGCATCGCTCTCTCACTCCCTGCCTCACTCTCTCCTTCCCTGCCTCGCTCTCACTCCCTACCTCATTCTCTCACTCTCTCACTCACTCTCTCTCATTCCCTGCCTCACTCTCTCAAATCCTGCCTCGCTCTCTCATTCCCTGCCTCGCTCTCTCGCTCCCTGCCTCATTCTCTCACTCTCTGTCTTCACTCTCTCACTCCCTGCCTCGTTCTGTCACTCTCTGCTTCACTCTCTCACTCCCTGCCTCACTCTCACATTCCCTGCCTCACTCTCTCACTCCCTGCCTCACTCTCTCATTCTCTGCCTCACCCTCTCATTCCCTGCCTCACTCTGTCACTCCCTGCCTCGTCCTCTCACTCTCTGCTTCACTCTCTCACTCTCAGCTTCACTCTCTCACTCCTGCCTCGTTCTCTCACTCTCTGCTTCACTCTCTCACTCCCTGCCTCACTCTCTAATTCCCTGCCTCACTCTCTCATGCCCTGCCTCACTCTCTCCCTCCCTGCCTCACTCTCTCACTCCCTGCCTCACTCTCACTCTCTGCCTTATGCTCCCAGCCTCTGCATTGCTCTCTCACTCCCTGCCTCACTCTCTCCTTCCCTGCCTCGCTCTCACTCCCTGCCTCATTCTCTCACTCTCTCACTCACTCTCTCATTCCCTGCCTCACTCTCTCAAATCCTGCCTCACTCTCTCATTCCCTGCCTCGCTCTCTCACTCCCTGCCTCATTCTCTCACTCTCTGCTTCACTCTCTCACTCCGTGCCTCGTTCTGTCACTCTCTGCTTCACTCTCTCACTCCCTGCCTCGCTCTCACATTCCCTGCCTCACTCTCTCACTCCCTGCCTCACTCTCTCATTCTCTGCCTCACCCTCTCATTCCCTGCCTCACTCTCTCACTCCCTGCCTCACTCTCTCACTCCCTTCCTCACTCTCTCACTCCCTGCTCCGTTCTCTCACTCTCTGCTTCACTCTCTCATTCCCTGCCTCACTCTCTCACTCCCTGCCTCACTCTCTCACTCCCTGCCTCACTCTCTCACTCTCAGCTTCACTCTCTCACTCCTGCCTCGTTCTCTCACTCTCTGCTTCACTCTCTCACTCGCTGTCTCACTCTCTCATTCCCTGCCTCACTCTCTCATTCCCTGCCTCACTCTCTCACTCCCTGCCTCACTCTCTCACACCTGCCTCGTTCTCTCACTCTCTGCTTCACTCTCTCACTCGCTGTCTCACTCTCTCATTCCCTGCCTCACTCTCTCACTCCCTGCCTCGCACTCTCGCTCCCTGCCTCACTCTCTTACTCCCTGCCTCACTCTCGTCCCTGTCACTCTCTGCCTTATGCTCCCAGTCTCTGCTTTGCTCTCTCACTCCCTGTCTCACTCTCTCATTCCCTGCGTCGCTCTCTCACTCTCTGCCTCACTCTCTCACTCCCTGCCACACTCTCTCATTCCCTGCCTCACTCTCACAATCTCTGCTTCACTCTCTCATTCCCTGCCTCACTCTCTCACTCCCTGCCTCACTCTCTCACTCCCTGCCTCACTCTCTCACTCTCTGCTTCACTCTCTCACTCTCTGCCTCACTCTCTATTCCCTGTCTCACTCTCTCATTCCCTGCCTCACTCTCTCCATCCCTGCCTCACTCTCTCCCTCCCTGCCTCGCACTCTCCCTCCCTGCCTCACTCTCGTCCCTGTCACTCTCTGCCTTATGCTCCCAGTCTCTGCTTCGCTCTCTCACTCCATGACTCGTTCTCTCACTCTCTGCTTCACTCTCTCACTCCCTGCCTCACTCTCTCACTCTCTGCCTCACTCTCTCATTCCCTGCCTCACTCTCTCACTCCCTGCCTCTCTCTCTCACTCCATGCCTCGTTCTCTCACTCCCTGCTTCACTCTCTCACTCCCTGGCTCACCCCCTCACTCCCTGCCTCACTCTCTCACTCCCTGCCTCGTTCTCTTATTCTCTGCTTCACTCTCACACACCCTGCTTCACTCACTCACCCCTGCCTCGTTCTCTCACTCCCTGTTTCACTCTCTCACTCCTTGCCTCACTCTCTCACTCCCTGCCTCACTCTCTCACTCCATGCCACGTTCTCTCACTCTGCTTCACTCACACACTCCCTGCCTGACACTCTCACTCCCTGCCTCACTCTCTCACTCTCTGCTTCATTCACTCGTGCCTCGTTCTCTCACTCTCTGCTTCACTCTCTCACTCCCTGTCTCACCCTCTCATTCCCTGCCTCACTCTCTCCATCGCTGCCTCACTCTCTCCCTCCCTGCCTCGCACTCTCGCTCCCTGCCTCACTCTCTTACTCCCTGCCTCACTCTCTCACTCCATGCCTCGTTCTCTCACTCTGCTTCACTCTCTCACTCCCTGCCGCACACTCTCACTCCCTGCCTCACGCTCTCACTCCCTCCTTCGTTCTCTCACGCTCTGCTTCACTCTCTCATTCCTTGCCTCACTCTCACACTCCCTACCTCATTCTCTCACTCTCTGCTTCAATCTCTCACTCCTGCCTCGTTCTCTTAATCTCTGCTTCACTCTCTCACTCCCTGTCTCACTCTCTCAGTGCCTGCCTCACTCTCTCACTCCCTGCCTCGTTCTCTCACTCCCTGCCTCACTCTCTCACTACCTGCCTCTTTCTGTCACTCTCTGCTTCACTCTCTCACTCCCTGCCTCACTCTCTCATTCCCTGCCTCACTCTCTCACTCCCTGCCTCACTTTCTCACTTACTGCCTCGTTGACTCACTCTCTGCTTCACTCTCTCAATCCTGCCTCGTTCTCTTACTCTCTGCTTCACACTCTCACTCCCTGTCTCACTCTCTCATTCTCTGCCTCACTCTCTGCATCCCTGCCTCACTCTCTCCCTCCCTGCCTCGCATTCGCGCTCACTGACTCACTCTCTTAATCCCTGCCTCCCTCTCTCACTCCCTGCATCACTCTCTCATGCCCTGCCTCTCTCTCTCATTCCCTGCCTCATTCTTTCACTCTCTCACTCTCCATCTCACTCTCTCACTCCCTGACTCGTTATCTCACACCCTGCCTTGTTCTTTCACTCTCTGCTTCAACCTCTCACTCCCTGCCTCGCTCTCTCACTCTCTGCTTCACTCTCTCACTCCATGCCTCACTCTCTCATTCCCTGCCTCACTCTCTCACTCCCTGCATCGTTCTCTCACTCTCTGCTTCAACCTCTCATTCCCTGCCTCACTCTCTCACTCCCTGCCTCACTCTCTCACTCCCTGCCTCGTTCTCTCACTCTCTGCTTCACTCTCTCTCTCTGCTTCACTCTCTCACTCCTGCCTCGTTCTCTCACTCTCTGCTGCACTCTCTCACTCCCTGTCTCACTCTCTCATTCCCTGCCTCACTCACTCCCTCCCTGCCTCGCACTCTCGCTCCCTGCCTCACTCACTTACTGCCTGCCTCATTCTGTCACTCTCTGCTTCACACTCTCACTCCCTGCCACACTCTCTCCCTCCCTGCCTCGCACTCTCGCTCCCTGCCTCACTCTCTTACTCCCTGCCTCGTTCTGTCACTCTCTGCTTCACTCTCTCACTCCCTGCCTCACTCTCTCATTCCCTGCCTCACTCTCTCACTCCCTGCCTCACTCTCCCCTTCCCTGCCTCACTCTCCCATTCACTGCCTCACTCTCTCACTCTATGCCTCGTTCTCTCACTCTCTGCTTCACTCTCTCATTCCCTGCCTCACTCTCTCACTCCCAGCCTCACTCTCTCACTCCCAGCCTCGTTCTCTCATTCTCTGCTTCACTCTCTCATTCCTTGCCGCACTCTCACACTCCCTGCCTCGTTCTCTCACTCTCTGCTTCAATCTCTCACTCCTGCCTCGTTCTCTTACTCTCTGCTTCACTCTCTCACTCCCTGTCTCACCCTCTCATTCCCTGCCTCACTCTCTCCATCGCTGCCTCACTCTCTCACTCCCTGCCTCGCACTCTCGCTCCCTGCCTCACTCTCTTACTCCCTGCCTCACTCTCTCACTCCATGCCTCGTTCTCTCACTCTGCTTCACTCTCTCACTCCCTGCCTGACACTCTCACTCCCTGCCTCACTCTCTCACTCTCTGCTTCATTCACTCCTGCCTCGTTCTCTCACTCTCTGCTTCACTCTCTCACTCCCTGTCTCACCCTCTCATTCCCTGCCTCACTCTCCATCGCTGCCTCACTCTCTCCCTCCCTGCCTCGCACTCTCGCTTCCTGCCTCACTCTCTTACTCCCTGCCTCACTCTCTCACTCCATGCCTCGTTCTCTCACTCTGCTTCAGTCTCTCACTCCCTGCCTCACACTCTCACTCCCTGCCTCACGCTCTCACTCTCTGCTTCACTCTCTCATTCCTTGCCTCACTCTCACACTCCCTGCCTCGTTCTCTCACTCTCTGCTTAAATCTCTCACTCCTGCCTCGTTCTCTTACTCTCTGCTTCACTCTCTCACTACCTGCCTCGTTCTCTCACTCTCTGCTTCACTCTCTCACTCCCTGCCTCACTCTCTCACTCCCTGCCTCGTTCTCTCACTCCCTGCCTCACTCTCTCACTACCTGCCTCGTTCTCTCACTCTCTGCTTCACTCTCTCACTCCCTGCCTCACTCTCTCATTCCCTGCCTCACTCTCTCCCTCCCTGCCTCGCACTCGCGCTCACTGACTCACTATCTTAATCCCTGCCTCCCTCTCTCACTCCCTGCATCACTCTCTCATGCCCTGCCTCTCTCTCTCATTCCCTGCCTCATTCTTTCACTCTCTCACTCCCCGTCTCACTCTCTCACTCCCTGACTCGTTATCTCACACCCTGCCTTGTTCTTTCACTCTCTGCTTCAACCTCTCACTCCCTGCCTCGCTCTCTCACTCTCTGCTTCACTCTCTCACTCCATGCCTCACTCTCTCATTCCCTGCCTCACTCTCTCACTCCCTGCATCGTTCTCTCACTCTCTGCTTCAACCTCTCATTCCCTGCCTCACTCTCTCACTCCCTGCCTCACTCTCTCACTCCCTGCCTCGTTCTCTCACTCTCTGCTTCACTCTCTCTCTCTGCTTCACTCTCTCACTCCTGCCTCGTTCTCTCACTCTCTGCTGCACTCTCTCACTCCCTGTCTCACTCTCTCATTCCCTGCCTCACTCACTCCCTCCCTGCCTCGCACTCTCGCTCCCTGCCTCACTCACTTACTGCCTGCCTCGTTCTGTCACTCTCTGCTTCACACTCTCACTCCCTGCCACACTCTCTCCCTCCCTGCCTCGCACTCTCGCTCCCTGCCTCACTCTCTTACTCCCTGCCTCGTTCTGTCACTCTCTGCTTCACTCTCTCACTCCCTGCCTCACTCTCTCATTCCCTGCCTCACTCTCTCACTCCCTGCCTCACTCTCCCCTTCCCTGCCTCACTCTCCCATTCACTGCCTCACTCTCTCACTCTATGCCTCGTTCTCTCACTCTCTGCTTCACTCTCTCATTCCCTGCCTCACTCTCTCACTCCCAGCCTCACTCTCTCACTCCCAGCCTCGTTCTCTCATTCTCTGCTTCACTCTCTCATTCCTTGCCGCACTCTCACACTCCCTGCCTCGTTCTCTCACTCTCTGCTTCAATCTCTCACTCCTGCCTCGTTCTCTTACTCTCTGCTTCACTCTCTCACTCCCTGTCTCACCCTCTCATTCCCTGCCTCACTCTCTCCATCGCTGCCTCACTCTCTCACTCCCTGCCTCGCACTCTCGCTCCCTGCCTCACTCTCTTACTCCCTGCCTCACTCTCTCACTCCATGCCTCGTTCTCTCACTCTGCTTCACTCTCTCACTCCCTGCCTGACACTCTCACTCCCTGCCTCACTCTCTCACTCTCTGCTTCATTCACTCCTGCCTCGTTCTCTCACTCTCTGCTTCACTCTCTCACTCCCTGTCTCACCCTCTCATTCCTGCCTCACTCTCCATCGCTGCCTCACTCTCTCCCTCCCTGCCTCGCACTCTCGCTTCCTGCCTCACTCTCTTACTCCCTGCCTCACTCTCTCACTCCATGCCTCGTTCTCTCACTCTGCTTCAGTCTCTCACTCCCTGCCTCACACTCTCACTCCCTGCCTCACGCTCTCACTCTCTGCTTCACTCTCTCATTCCTTGCCTCACTCTCACACTCCCTGCCTCGTTCTCTCACTCTCTGCTTAAATCTCTCACTCCTGCCTCGTTCTCTTACTCTCTGCTTCACTCTCTCACTACCTGCCTCGTTCTCTCACTCTCTGCTTCACTCTCTCACTCCCTGCCTCACTCTCTCACTCCCTGCCTCGTTCTCTCACTCCCTGCCTCACTCTCTCACTACCTGCCTCGTTCTCTCACTCTCTGCTTCACTCTCTCACTCCCTGCCTCACTCTCTCATTCCCTGCCTCACTCTCTCCCTCCCTGCCTCGCACTCGCGCTCACTGACTCACTATCTTAATCCCTGCCTCCCTCTCTCACTCCCTGCATCACTCTCTCATGCCCTGCCTCTCTCTCTCATTCCCTGCCTCATTCTTTCACTCTCTCACTCCCCGTCTCACTCTCTCACTCCCTGACTCGTTATCTCACTCCCTGCTGCATTCTCTCACTCTCTGCTTCAACCTCTCACTCCCTGCCTCGCTCTCTGACTCTCTGCTTCACTCTCTCACTCCATGTCTCACTCTCTCATTCCCTGCCTCACTCACTCCCTCCCTGCCTCGCACTCTCGCTCCCTGCCTCACTCTCTTACTGCCTGCCTCGTTCTGTCACTCTCTGCTTCACACTCTCCCTCCCTGCCTCAGTCTCTCCCTCCCTGCCTCGCACTCTCGCTCCCTGCCACACTCTCTTACTCCCTGCCTCGTTCTGTCACTCTCTGCTTCACTCTCTCACTCCCTGCCTCACTCTCTCATTCCCTGCCTCACTCTCTCCATCGCTGCCTCACTCTCTCGCTCCCTGCCTCACTCTCTTACTCCCTGCCTCACTCTCTCACTCCATGCCTCGTTCTCTCACTCTGCTTCACTCTCTCACTCCCTGCCGCACACTCTCACTCCCTGCCTCACGCTCTCACTCCCTGCTTCGTTCTCTCACGCTCTGCTTCACTCTCTCATTCCTTGCCTCACTCTCACACTCCCTGCCTTATTCTCTCACTCTCTGCTTCAATCTCTCACACCTGCCTCGTTCTCTTAATCTCTGCTTCACTCTCTCACTCCCTGTCTCACTCTCTCACTGCCTGCCTCACTCTCTCACTCCCTGCCTCGTTCTCTCACTCCCTGCCTCACTCTCTCACTACCTGCCTCTTTCTGTCACTCTCTGCTTCACTCTCTCACTCCCTGCCTCACTCTCTCATTCCCTGCCTCACTCTCTCACTCCCTGCCTCACTTTCTCACTTACTGCCTCGTTGACTCACTCTCTGCTTCACTCTCTCAATCCTGCCTCGTTCTCTTACTCTCTGCTTCACACTCTCACTCCCTGTCTCACTCTCTCATTCTCTGCCTCACTCTCTGCATCCCTGCCTCACTCTCTCCCTCCCTGCCTCGCATTCGCGCTCACTGACTCACTCTCTTAATCCCTGCCTCCCTCTCTCACTCCCTGCATCACTCTCTCATGCCCTGCCTCTCTCTCTCATTCCCTGCCTCATTCTTTCACTCTCTCACTCTCCATCTCACTCTCTCACTCCCTGACTCGTTATCTCACACCCTGCCTTGTTCTTTCACTCTCTGCTTCAACCTCTCACTCCCTGCCTCGCTCTCTCACTCTCTGCTTCACTCTCTCACTCCATGCCTCACTCTCTCATTCCCTGCCTCACTCTCTCACTCCCTGCATCGTTCTCTCACTCTCTGCTTCAACCTCTCATTCCCTGCCTCACTCTCTCACTCCCTGCCTCACTCTCTCACTCCCTGCCTCGTTCTCTCACTCTCTGCTTCACTCTCTCTCTCTGCTTCACTCTCTCACTCCTGCCTCGTTCTCTCACTCTCTGCTGCACTCTCTCACTCCCTGTCTCACTCTCTCATTCCCTGCCTCACTCACTCCCTCCCTGCCTCGCACTCTCGCTCCCTGCCTCACTCACTTACTGCCTGCCTCGTTCTGTCACTCTCTGCTTCACACTCTCACTCCCTGCCACACTCTCTCCCTCCCTGCCTCGCACTCTCGCTCCCTGCCTCACTCTCTTACTCCCTGCCTCGTTCTGTCACTCTCTGCTTCACTCTCTCACTCCCTGCCTCACTCTCTCATTCCCTGCCTCACTCTCTCACTCCCTGCCTCACTCTCCCCTTCCCTGCCTCACTCTCCCATTCACTGCCTCACTCTCTCACTCTATGCCTCGTTCTCTCACTCTCTGCTTCACTCTCTCATTCCCTGCCTCACTCTCTCACTCCCAGCCTCACTCTCTCACTCCCAGCCTCGTTCTCTCATTCTCTGCTTCACTCTCTCATTCCTTGCCGCACTCTCACACTCCCTGCCTCGTTCTCTCACTGTCTGCTTCAATCTCTCACTCCTGCCTCGTTCTCTTACTCTCTGCTTCACTCTCTCACTCCCTGTCTCACCCTCTCATTCCCTGCCTCACTCTCTCCATCGCTGCCTCACTCTCTCACTCCCTGCCTCGCACTCTCGCTCCCTGCCTCACTCTCTTACTCCCTGCCTCACTCTCTCACTCCATGCCTCGTTCTCTCACTCTGCTTCACTCTCTCACTCCCTGCCTGACACTCTCACTCCCTGCCTCACTCTCTCACTCTCTGCTTCATTCACTCCTGCCTCGTTCTCTCACTCTCTGCTTCACTCTCTCACTCCCTGTCTCACCCTCTCATTCCTGCCTCACTCTCCATCGCTGCCTCACTCTCTCCCTCCCTGCCTCGCACTCTCGCTTCCTGCCTCACTCTCTTACTCCCTGCCTCACTCTCTCACTCCATGCCTCGTTCTCTCACTCTGCTTCAGTCTCTCACTCCCTGCCTCACACTCTCACTCCCTGCCTCACGCTCTCACTCTCTGCTTCACTCTCTCATTCCTTGCCTCACTCTCACACTCCCTGCCTCGTTCTCTCACTCTCTGCTTAAATCTCTCACTCCTGCCTCGTTCTCTTACTCTCTGCTTCACTCTCTCACTACCTGCCTCGTTCTCTCACTCTCTGCTTCACTCTCTCACTCCCTGCCTCACTCTCTCACTCCCTGCCTCGTTCTCTCACTCCCTGCCTCACTCTCTCACTACCTGCCTCGTTCTCTCACTCTCTGCTTCACTCTCTCACTCCCTGCCTCACTCTCTCATTCCCTGCCTCACTCTCTCCCTCCCTGCCTCGCACTCGCGCTCACTGACTCACTATCTTAATCCCTGCCTCCCTCTCTCACTCCCTGCATCACTCTCTCATGCCCTGCCTCTCTCTCTCATTCCCTGCCTCATTCTTTCACTCTCTCACTCCCCGTCTCACTCTCTCACTCCCTGACTCGTTATCTCACTCCCTGCTGCATTCTCTCACTCTCTGCTTCAACCTCTCACTCCCTGCCTCGCTCTCTGACTCTCTGCTTCACTCTCTCACTCCATGTCTCACTCTCTCATTCCCTGCCTCACTCACTCCCTCCCTGCCTCGCACTCTCGCTCCCTGCCTCACTCTCTTACTGCCTGCCTCGTTCTGTCACTCTCTGCTTCACACTCTCCCTCCCTGCCTCAGTCTCTCCCTCCCTGCCTCGCACTCTCGCTCCCTGCCACACTCTCTTACTCCCTGCCTCGTTCTGTCACTCTCTGCTTCACTCTCTCACTCCCTGCCTCACTCTCTCATTCCCTGCCTCACTCTCTCACTCCCTGCCTCACTCTCCCCTTCCCTGCCTCACTCTCCCATTCACTGCCTCACTCTCTCACTCTATGCCTCGTTCTCTCACTCCCTGCCTCACTCTCTCACTCCCTGCATTTCTCGCTCATTCCCGGCCTCGTGCTCTGACACCCTGCCTCACCCTCTCATCTCTGCCTCACACTCTATTCCCTGCTTCACTCTCTCACTCCCTGCCTCACTCTCTCGCTCTATGCCTCGTTCTCTCACTCCCTGCCTCACTCTCTCACTCCCTGCCTCACTCTCTCACTCCCTGCCTCACTCTCTCACTCCCTGCCTCGTTCTCTCACTCCCTGCCTCACTCTCTCACTCCCTGCCTCATTCTGTCACTCTCTGCTTCACTCTCTCACTCCCTGCCTCACTCTCTCACTCCCTGCCTCACTCTCTCACTCCCTGCCTCGTTCTCTCACTCCCTGCCTCACTCTCTCACTCCCTGCCTCATTCTGTCACTCTCTGCTTCACTCTCTCACTCCCTGCCTCACTCTTTCATTCCCTGCCTCCCTCTCTCACTCCCAGCCTCGTTCTCTCACTCTGCTTCACACTCTCATTCCTTGCCGCACTCTCACACTCCCTGCCTCATTCTCTCACTCTCTGCTTCAATCTCTCACTCCTGCCTCGTTCTCTTACTCTCTGCTTCACTCTCTCACTCCCTGCCTGACCCTCTCATTCCCTGCCTCACTCTCTCCATCGCTGCCTCACTCTCTCCCTCCCTGCCTCGCACTCTCGCTCCCTGCCTCACTCTCTTACTCCCTGCCACGCTCTCTCACTCTCGTCCCTGTCACTCTCTGCCTTATGCTCCCAGTCTCTGCTTTGCTCTCTCACCCCCTGCCACACTCTCTCATTCCCTGCGTCGCTCTCTCACTCCCTGCCTCACTCTCTCACTCCCTGCCTCACGCTCTCACTCCCTGCTTCGTTCTCTCACTCTCTGCTTCACTCTCTCATTCCTTGCCTCACTCTCACACTCCCTGCCTCGTTCTCTCACTCTCCGCTTCATTCTCTCACTCCCTGCCTCACTCTTTCACTCCCTGCCTCGTTGTCTCACTCCCTGCCTCGTTGTCTCACTCCCTGCCTCGTTCTCTCACTCCCTGCTTCACTCTCTCACTCCCTGCCTCACTCTCTCATCCCCTGACTCACTCTCTCATTACCTGCCTCAATCTCTCCCTCCCTGCCTCGCACCCTCGCTCCCTGCCTCACTCTCTTACTCCCTGCCTC
The DNA here is from genome assembly GCF_037043375.1 of Chiloscyllium plagiosum. Classification (NCBI taxonomy): domain Eukaryota; kingdom Metazoa; phylum Chordata; class Chondrichthyes; order Orectolobiformes; family Hemiscylliidae; genus Chiloscyllium; species Chiloscyllium plagiosum. The sequence continues at coordinate 44,032,869 of NW_028270142.1, forward strand.
ACTCTCTCATTCCCTGCCTCACTCTCTCATTCCCTGCCTCACTCTCTCACTCCCTGCCTCACTCTCTCACTCCCTGCCTCGTTGTCTCACTCCCTGCCTCGTTCTCTCACTCTCTGCTTCACTCTCTCACTCCCTGCCTCACTCTTTCACTCCCTGACTCACTCTCTCACTCCCTGCCTCGTTGGCTCACTCCCTGCCTCGTTCTCTCACTCCCTGCTTCCCTCTCTCACTCCCTGCCTCACTCTCTCATCCCCTGCCTCACTCTCTCATTACCTGCCTCACTCTCTCATTCCCTGCCTCACTCTCTCACTCCTGCCTCGTTCTCTCACTCTCTGCTTCACTCTCTCACTCCCTGTCTCACTCTCTCACTCCCTGCCTCACTCTCTCCATCGCTGCCTCACTCTCCCTCCCTGCCTCGCACTCTCGCTCCATGCCTCACTCTCTCACTCTCTGCCTCACTCTATCACTCGCGTCCCTGTCACTCTCTGCCTTATGCTCCCAGTCTCTGCTTCGCTCTCTCACTCCCTGCCTCACTCTCTCATTTCCTGCCTCGCTCTCTCACTCCCTGTCTCGTTCTCTCTCTCTCTGCTTCACTCTCTCACTCCCTGCCTCACTCTTTCACTCCCTGCCTCACTCTCTCACTCCCTGCGACACTCTCGCACTCTAAGCGTAACTCTCTTTTCCCTGCCTCACTCTCTATTCCCTGCCTCACTCTCTATGCCCTGCCTCACTCTCTCACTCCCAGCCTCACTCTCTCACTCCCAGCCTCGTTCTCTCATTCTCTGCTTCACTCTCTCATTCCTTGCCGCACTCTCACACTCCCTGCCTCGTTCTCTCACTCTCTGCTTCAATCTCTCACTCCTGCCTCGTTCTCTTACTCTCTGCTTCACTCTCTCACTCCCTGTCTCACCCTCTCATTCCCTGCCTCACTCTCTCCATCGCTGCCTCACTCTCTCCCTCCCTGCCTCGCACTCTTACTCCCTGCCTCACTCTCTCACTCCATGCCTCGTTCTCTCACTCTGCTTCACTCTCTCACTCCCTGCCTGACACTCTCACTCCCTGCCTCACTCTCTCACTCTCTGCTTCATTCACTCCTGCCTCGTTCTCTCACTCTCTGCTTCACTCTCTCACTCCCTGTCTCACCCTCTCATTCCCTGCCTCACTCTCTCCATCGCTGCCTCACTCTCTCCCTCCCTGCCTCGCACTCTCGCTCCCTGCCTCACTCTCTTACTCCCTGCCTCACTCTCTCACTCCATGCCTCATTCTCTCACTCTGCTTCACTCTCTCACTCCCTGCCTCACACTCTCACTCCCTGCCTCACGCTCTCAATCCCTGCTTCGTTCTCTCACGCTCTGCTTCACTCTCTCATTCCTTGCCTCACTCTCACACTCCCTGCCTCGTTCTCTCACTCTCTGCTTCAATCTCTCACTCCTGCCTCGTTCTCTTACTCTCTGCTTCACTCTCTCACTCCCTGTCTCACTCTCTCACTGCCTGCCTCACTCTCTCACTCCCTGCCTCGTTCTCTCACTCCCTGCCTCACTCTCTCACTACCTGCCTCTTTCTCTCACTCTCTGCTTCACTCTCTCACTCCCTGCCTCACTCTCTCATTCCCTGCCTCACTCTCTCACTCCCTGCCTCACTTTCTCACTTACTGCCTCGTTGACTCACTCTCTGCTTCACACTCTCACTCCCTGTCTCACTCTCTCATTCTCTGCCTCACTCTCTGCATCCCTGCCTCACTCTCTCCCTCCCTGCCTCGCACTCGCGCTCACTGACACACTCTCTTAATCCCTGCCTCCCTCTCTCACTTCCTGCATCACTCTCTCACGCCCTGCCTCTCTCTCTCATTCCCTGCCTCATTCTTTCACTCTCTCACTCCCCGTCTCACTCTCTCACTCCCTGACTCGTTATCTCACTCCCTGCCTCGTTCTTTCACTCTCTGCTTCAACCTCTCACTCCCTGCTTCGCTCTCTGACTCTCTGCTTCACTCTCTCACTCCATGCCTCACTCTCTCATTCCCTGCCTCACTCTCTCACTCCCTGCATCGTTCTCTCACTCTCTGCTTCAATCTCTCATTCCCTGCCTCACTCTCTCACTCCCTGCCTCACTCTCTCACTCCCTGCCTCGTTCTCTCACTCTCTGCTTCACTCTCTCTCTCTGCTTCACTCTCTCACTCCTGCCTCGTTCTCTCACTCTCTGATTCACTCTCTCACTCCCTGTCTCACTCTCTCATTCCCTGCCTCACTCACTCCCACCCTGCCTCGCACTCTCGCTCCCTGCCTCACTCTCTTACTGCCTGCCTCGTTCTGTCACTCTTTGCTTCACACTCTCACTCCCTGCCACACTCTCTCCCTCCCTGCCTCGCACTCTCGCTCCCTGCCTCACTCTCTTACTCCCTGCCTCGTTCTGTCACTCTCTGCTTCACTCTCTCACTCCCTGCCTCACTCTCTCATTCTCTGCCTCACTCTCTCACTCCCTGCCTCACTCTCCCCTTCCCTGCCTCACTCTCTCATTCCCTGCCTCACTCTCTCATGCTATGCCTCGTTTTCTCACTCCCTGCCTCACTCTCTCACTCCCTGCATTTCTCGCTCATTCCCGGCCTCGTGCTCTGACACCGTGCCTCACCCTCTCATCTCTGCCTCACACTCTATTGCTGCTTCACTCTCTCACTCCCTGCCTCATTCTCTCATTCCCTGCCTCGCGCTCTCACTTCCTGCCTCACTCTCTCACTCCCTGCCTCACTCTCTCACTCCCTGCCTCGTTCTCTCACTCCCTGCCTCACTCTCTCACTCCCTGCCTCATTCTGTCACTCTCTGCTTCACTCTCTCACTCCCTGCCTCACTCTCTCATTCCCTGCCTCACTCTCTCACTCCCTGCCTCGTTCTCTCACTCTCTGCTTCACTCTCTCATTTCCTGCCTCACTCTCTCACTCCCTGCCTCGTTCTCTCACTCTCTGCTTCACTCTCTCATTCCCTGCCTCACTCTCTCACTCCCTGCCTAACTCTCTCACTCCCTGCCTCGTTCTCTCACTCTCTGCTTCACTCTCTCACTCTCTGCTTCACTCTCTCACTCCTGCCTCGTTCTTTCACTCTCTGCTTCAATCTCTCACTCCTTGCCTCACTCTCTCACTCCCTGCCTCGTTCTCTCACTCTCTGCTTCACTCTCTCACTCCTGCCTCGTTCTTTCACTCTCTGCTTCACACTCTCACTCCCTGTCTCGCTCTCTCATTCTCTGCCTCACTCTCTCCCACCCTGCCTCACTCTCTCGCTCCCTGCCTCACTCTCTCACTCCGTGCCTCGTTCTGTCACTCTCTGCTTCACCCTCTCATTCCCTGCCTCACTCTGTCACTCCCTGCCTCATTCTCTCACTCTCTGCTTCACTCTCTCACTCCCTGCCTCGTTCTGTCACTCTCTGCTTTACCCTCTCATTCCCTGCCTCACTCTGTCACTCCCTGCCTCATTCTCTCACTCTCTGCTTCACTCTCTCACTCCCTGCCTCGTTCTGTCACTCTCTGCTTCACTCTCTCATTCTCTGCCTCACTCTCAAATCCTGCCTCACTCTCTTACTCCCTGCCTCATATGTCACTCCCTGCCTCACTCTCACATTCCCAGCCTCACTCTCTCACTCCCTGCCTCACTCTCTCACTCCCTGCCTCACTCTCACTCTCTGCCTTATGCTCCCAGCCTCTGCATCGCTCTCTCACTCCCTGCCTCACTCTCTCCTTCCCTGCCTCGCTCTCACTCCATGCCTCATTCTCTCACTCTCTCACTCACTCTCTCATTCCCTGCCTCACTCTCTCAAATCCTGCCTCGCTCTCTCATTCCCTGCCTCGCTCTCTCGCTCCCTGCCTCATTCTCTCACTCTCTGCTTCACTCTCTCACTCCCTGCCTCGTTCTGTCACTCTCTGCTTCACTCTCTCACTCCCTGCCTCACTCTCACATTCCCTGCCTCACTCTCTCACTCCCTGCCTCACTCTCTCATTCTCTGCCTCACCCTCTCATTCCCTGCCTCACTCTGTCACTCCCTGCCTCGTTCTCTCACTCTCTGCTTCACTCTCTCACTCTCAGCTTCACTCTCTCACTCCTGCCTCGTTCTCTCACTCTCTGCTTCACTCTCTCACTCCCTGCCTCACTCTCTAATTCCCTGCCTCACTCTCTCATTCTCTGCCTCACTCTCTCCCACCCTGCCTCACTCTCTCGCTCCCTGCCTCACTCTCTCCCTCCGTGCCACGCACTCTCGCTCCCTGCCTCACTCTTTCCCTCCCTGCCTCGCAATCTTGCTCCCTGCCTCACTCTCTTACTCCCTGCCTCACTCTCTCACTCCCTGCCTCACTCTCACTCTCTGCCTTATGCTCCCAGCCTCTGCATCGCTCTCTTACTCCCTGCCTCACTCTCTCCTTCCCTGCCTCGCTCTCACTCCCTGCCTCATTCTCTCACTCTCTCACTCATTCTCTCATTCCCTGCCTCACTCTCTCAAATCCTGCCTCGCTCTCTCATTCCCTGCCTCGCTCTCTCGCTCCCTGCCTCATTCTCTCACTCTCTGCTTCACTCTCTCACTCCCTGCCTCGTTCTGTCACTCTCTGCTTCACCCTCTCATTCCCTGCCTCACTCTGTCACTCCCTGCCTCGTTCTCTCACTCTCTGCTTCACTCTCTCACTCTCTGCTTGACTCTCTCACTCCCTGCCTCGTTCTGTCACTCTCTGCTTCACCCTCTCATTCCCTGCCTCACTCTGTCACTCCCTGCCTCATTCTCTCACTCTCTGCTTCACTCTCTCACTCCCTGCCTCGTTCTGTCACTCTCTGCTTTACCCTCTCATTCCCTGCCTCACTCTGTCACTCCCTGCCTCATTCTCTCACTCTCTGCTTCACTCTCTCACTCCCTGCCTCGTTCTGTCACTCTCTGCTTCACTCTCTCATTCCCTGCCTCACTCTCAAATCCTGCCTCACTCTCTTACTCCCTGCCTCACTCTCTCACTCTCTGCCTCACTCTCACATTCCCTGCCTCACTCTCTCACTCCCTGCCTCACTCTCTCATTCTCTGCCTCACCCTCTCATTCCCTGCCTCACTCTCTCACTCCCTGCCTCGTTCTCTCACTCTCTGCTTCACTCTCTCACTCCGTGCCTCGTTCTGTCACTCTCTGCTTCACTCTCTCACTCCTGCCTCGTTCTTTCACTCTCTGCTTCACTCTCTCACTCCTTGCCTCACTCTCTCACTCCCTGCCTCGTTCTCTCACTCTCTGCTTCACTCTCTCACTCCTGCCTCGTTCTTTCACTCTCTGCTTCACACTCTCACTCCCTGTCTCGCTCTCTCATTCTCTGCCTCACTCTCTCCCACCCTGCCTCACTCTCTCGCTCCCTGCCTCACTCTCTCCCTCCGTGCCACGCACTCTCGCTCCCTGCCTCACTCTTTCCCTCCCTGCCTCGCAATCTCGCTCCCTGCCTCACTCTCTTACTCCCTGCCTCACTCTCTCACTCCCTGCCTCACTCTCACTCTCTGCCTTATGCTCCCAGCCTCTGCATCGCTCTCTCACTCCCTGCCTCACTCTCTCCTTCCCTGCCTCGCTCTCACTCCCTGCCTCATTCTCTCACTCTCTCACTCACTCTCTCTCATTCCCTGCCTCACTCTCTCAAATCCTGCCTCGCTCTCTCATTCCCTGCCTCGCTCTCTCGCTCCCTGCCTCATTCTCTCACTCTCTGCTTCACTCTCTCACTCCCTGCCTCGTTCTGTCACTCTCTGCTTCACTCTCTCACTCCCTGCCTCACTCTCACATTCCCTGCCTCACTCTCTCACTCCCTGCCTCACTCTCTCATTCTCTGCCTCACCCTCTCATTCCCTGCCTCACTCTGTCACTCCCTGCCTCGTCCTCTCACTCTCTGCTTCACTCTCTCACTCTCAGCTTCACTCTCTCACTCCTGCCTCGTTCTCTCACTCTCTGCTTCACTCTCTCACTCCCTGCCTCACTCTCTAATTCCCTGCCTCACTCTCTCATGCCCTGCCTCACTCTCTCCCTCCCTGCCTCACTCTCTCACTCCCTGCCTCACTCTCACTCTCTGCCTTATGCTCCCAGCCTCTGCATTGCTCTCTCACTCCCTGCCTCACTCTCTCCTTCCCTGCCTCGCTCTCACTCCCTGCCTCATTCTCTCACTCTCTCACTCACTCTCTCATTCCCTGCCTCACTCTCTCAAATCCTGCCTCGCTCTCTCATTCCCTGCCTCGCTCTCTCACTCCCTGCCTCATTCTCTCACTCTCTGCTTCACTCTCTCACTCCGTGCCTCGTTCTGTCACTCTCTGCTTCACTCTCTCACTCCCTGCCTCGCTCTCACATTCCCTGCCTCACTCTCTCACTCCCTGCCTCACTCTCTCATTCTCTGCCTCACCCTCTCATTCCCTGCCTCACTCTCTCACTCCCTGCCTCACTCTCTCACTCCCTTCCTCACTCTCTCACTCCCTGCTCCGTTCTCTCACTCTCTGCTTCACTCTCTCATTCCCTGCCTCACTCTCTCACTCCCTGCCTCACTCTCTCACTCCCTGCCTCACTCTCTCACTCTCAGCTTCACTCTCTCACTCCTGCCTCGTTCTCTCACTCTCTGCTTCACTCTCTCACTCGCTGTCTCACTCTCTCATTCCCTGCCTCACTCTCTCATTCCCTGCCTCACTCTCTCACTCCCTGCCTCACTCTCTCACTCCCTGCCTCGTTCTCTCACTCTCTGCTTCACTCTCTCACTCTTGCTTCACTCTCTCACACCTGCCTCGTTCTCTCACTCTCTGCTTCACTCTCTCACTCGCTGTCTCACTCTCTCATTCCCTGCCTCACTCTCTCACTCCCTGCCTCGCACTCTCGCTCCCTGCCTCACTCTCTTACTCCCTGCCTCACTCTCGTCCCTGTCACTCTCTGCCTTATGCTCCCAGTCTCTGCTTTGCTCTCTCACTCCCTGTCTCACTCTCTCATTCCCTGCGTCGCTCTCTCACTCTCTGCCTCACTCTCTCACTCCCTGCCACACTCTCTCATTCCCTGCCTCACTCTCACAATCTCTGCTTCACTCTCTCATTCCCTGCCTCACTCTCTCACTCCCTGCCTCACTCTCTCACTCCCTGCCTCACTCTCTCACTCTCTGCTTCACTCTCTCACTCTCTGCCTCACTCTCTATTCCCTGTCTCACTCTCTCATTCCCTGCCTCACTCTCTCCATCCCTGCCTCACTCTCTCCCTCCCTGCCTCGCACTCTCCCTCCCTGCCTCACTCTCGTCCCTGTCACTCTCTGCCTTATGCTCCCAGTCTCTGCTTCGCTCTCTCACTCCATGACTCGTTCTCTCACTCTCTGCTTCACTCTCTCACTCCCTGCCTCACTCTCTCACTCTCTGCCTCACTCTCTCATTCCCTGCCTCACTCTCTCACTCCCTGCCTCTCTCTCTCACTCCATGCCTCGTTCTCTCACTCCCTGCTTCACTCTCTCACTCCCTGGCTCACCCCCTCACTCCCTGCCTCACTCTCTCACTCCCTGCCTCGTTCTCTTATTCTCTGCTTCACTCTCACACACCCTGCTTCACTCACTCACCCCTGCCTCGTTCTCTCACTCCCTGTTTCACTCTCTCACTCCTTGCCTCACTCTCTCACTCCCTGCCTCACTCTCTCACTCCATGCCACGTTCTCTCACTCTGCTTCACTCACACACTCCCTGCCTGACACTCTCACTCCCTGCCTCACTCTCTCACTCTCTGCTTCATTCACTCCTGCCTCGTTCTCTCACTCTCTGCTTCACTCTCTCACTCCCTGTCTCACCCTCTCATTCCCTGCCTCACTCTCTCCATCGCTGCCTCACTCTCTCCCTCCCTGCCTCGCACTCTCGCTCCCTGCCTCACTCTCTTACTCCCTGCCTCACTCTCTCACTCCATGCCTCGTTCTCTCACTCTGCTTCACTCTCTCACTCCCTGCCGCATACTCTCACTCCCTGCCTCACGCTCTCACTCCCTCCTTCGTTCTCTCACGCTCTGCTTCACTCTCTCATTCCTTGCCTCACTCTCACACTCCCTACCTCATTCTCTCACTCTCTGCTTCAATCTCTCACTCCTGCCTCGTTCTCTTAATCTCTGCTTCACTCTCTCACTCCCTGTCTCACTCTCTCAGTGCCTGCCTCACTCTCTCACTCCCTGCCTCGTTCTCTCACTCCCTGCCTCACTCTCTCACTACCTGCCTCTTTCTGTCACTCTCTGCTTCACTCTCTCACTCCCTGCCTCACTCTCTCATTCCCTGCCTCACTCTCTCACTCCCTGCCTCACTTTCTCACTTACTGCCTCGTTGACTCACTCTCTGCTTCACTCTCTCAATCCTGCCTCGTTCTCTTACTCTCTGCTTCACACTCTCACTCCCTGTCTCACTCTCTCATTCTCTGCCTCACTCTCTGCATCCCTGCCTCACTCTCTCCCTCCCTGCCTCACTCTCCCCTTCCCTGCCTCACTCTCCCATTCACTGCCTCACTCTCTCACTCTATGCCTCGCACTCGCGCTCACTGACTCACTCTCTTAATCCCTGCCTCCCTCTCTCACTCCCTGCATCACTTTCTCACGCCCTGCCTCTCTCTCTCATTCCCTGCCTCATTCTTTCACTCTCTCACTCCCCGTCTCACTCTCTCACTCCCTGACTCGTTATCTCACTCCCTGCCTTGTTCTTTCACTCTCTGCTTCAACCTCTCACTCCCTGCCTCGCTCTCACTCTCTGCTTCACTCTCTCACTCCATGCCTCACTCTCTCATTCCCTGCCTCACTCTCTCACTCCCTGCATCGTTCTCTCACTCTCTGCTTCAACCTCTCATTCCCTGCCTCACTCTCTCACTCCCTGCCTCACTCTCTCACTCCCTGCCTCGTTCTCTCACTCTCTGCTTCACTCTCTCTCTCTGCTTCACTCTCTCACTCCCTGTCTCACTCTCTCATTCCCTGCCTCACTCACTCCCTCCCTGCCTCGCACTCTCGCTCCCTGCCTCACTCACTTACTGCCTGCCTCGTTCTGTCACTCTCTGCTTCACACTCTCACTCCCTGCCACACTCTCTCCCTCCCTGCCTCGCACTCTCGCTCCCTGCCTCACTCTCTTACTCCCTGCCTCGTTCTGTCACTCTCTGCTTCACTCTCTCACTCCCTGCCTCACTCTCTCATTCCCTGCCTCACTCTCTCACTCCCTGCCTCACTCTCCCCTTCCCTGCCTCACTCTCCCATTCACTGCCTCACTCTCTCACTCTATGCCTCGTTCTCTCACTCTCTGCTTCACTCTCTCATTCCCTGCCTCACTCTCTCACTCCCAGCCTCACTCTCTCACTCCCAGCCTCGTTCTCTCATTCTCTGCTTCACTCTCTCATTCCTTGCCGCACTCTCATACTCCCTGCCTCGTTCTCTCACTCTCTGCTTCAATCTCTCACTCCTGCCTCGTTCTCTTACTCTCTGCTTCACTCTCTCACTCCCTGTCTCACCCTCTCATTCCCTGCCTCACTCTCTCCATCGCTGCCTCACTCTCTCCCTCCCTGCCTCGCACTCTCGCTCCCTGCCTCACTCTCTTACTCCCTGCCTCACTCTCTCACTCCATGCCTCGTTCTCTCACTCTGCTTCACTCTCTCACTCCCTGCCTGACACTCTCACTCCCTGCCTCACTCTCTCACTCTCTGCTTCATTCACTCCTGCCTCGTTCTCTCACTCTCTGCTTCACTCTCTCACTCCCTGTCTCACCCTCTCATTCCCTGCCTCACTCTCCATCGCTGCCTCACTCTCTCCCTCCCTGCCTCGCACTCTCGCTCCCTGCCTCACTCTCTTACTCCCTGCCTCACTCTCTCACTCCATACCTCGTTCTCTCACTCTGCTTCACTCTCTCACTCCCTGCCTCACACTCTCACTCCCTGCCTCACGCTCTCACTACCTGCTTCGTTCTCTCACTCTCTGCTTCACTCTCTCATTCCTTGCCTCACTCTCACACTCCCTGCCTCGTTCTCTCACTCTCTGCTTAAATCTCTCACTCCTGCCTCGTTCTCTTACTCTCTGCTTCACTCTCTCACTCCCTGTCTCACTCTCTCACTGCCTGCCTCACTCTCTCACTCCCTGCCTCGTTCTCTCACTCCCTGCCTCACTCTCTCACTACCTGCCTCGTTCTCTCACTCTCTGCTTTACTCTCTCACTCCCTGCCTCACTCTCTCATTCCCTGCCTCACTCTCTCCCTCCCTGCCTCGCACTCGCGCTCACTGACTCACTCTCTTAATCCCTGCCTCCCTCTCTCACTCCCTGCATCACTCTCTCACGCCCTGCCTCTCTCTCTCATTCCCTGCCTCATTCTTTCACTCTCTCACTCCCCGTCTCACTCTCTCACTCCCTGACTCGTTATCTCACTCCCTGCCTCGTTCTTTCACTCTCTGCTTCAACCTCTCACTCCCTGCCTCGCTCTCTGACTCTCTGCTTCACTCTCTCACTCCATGCCTCACTCTCTCATTCCCTGCCTCACTCTCTCACTCCCTGCATCGTTCTCTCACTCTCTGCTTCAACCTCTCATTCCCTGCCTCACTCTCTCACTCCCTGCCTCACTCTCTCACTCCCTGCCTCACTCTCCCCTTCCCTGCCTCACTCTCCCATTCACTGCCTCACTCTCTCACTCTATGCCTCGTTCTCTCACTCCCTGCCTCACTCTCTCACTCCCTGCATTTCTCGCTCATTCCCGGCCTCGTGCTCTGACACCCTGCCTCACCCTCTCATCTCTGCCTCACACTCTATTCCCTGCTTCACTCTCTCACTCCCTGCCTCACTTTCTCATTCCCTGCCTCACTCTCTCACTGCCTGCCTCATTCTGTTACACTCTGCTTCACTCTCTCACTCCCTGCCTGACCCTCTCATTCCCTGCCTCACTCTCTCCATCGCTGCCTCACTCTCTCCCTCCCTGCCTCGCACTCTCGCTCCCTGCCTCACTCTCTTACTCCCTGCCACGCTCTCTCACTCTCGTCCCTGTCACTCTCTGCCTTATGCTCCCAGTCTCTGCTTTGCTCTCTCACTCCCTGCCACACTCTCTCATTCCCTGCGTCGCTCTCTCATTCCCTGCCTCACACTCTCACTCCCTGCCTCACGCTCTCACTCCCTGCTTCGTTCTCTCACTCTCTGCTTCACTCTCTCATTCCTTGCCTCACTCTCACACTCCCTGCCTCGTTCTCTCACTCTCCGCTTCACTCTCTCACTCCCTGCCTCACTCTTTCACTCCCTGCCTCGTTGTCTCACTCCCTGCCTCGTTGTCTCACTCCCTGCCTCGTTCTCTCACTCCCTGCTTCACTCTCTCACTCCCTGCCTCACTCTCTCATCCCCTGACTCCCTCTCTCATTACCTGCCTCACTCTCTCCATCCCTGTCTCAATCTCTCCCTCCCTGCCTCGCACCCTCGCTCCCTGCCTCACTCTCTTACTCCCTGCCTCACTCTCTCATTCCCAGCCTCACTCTCTCATTCCCTGCCTCACTCTCTCACTCCCTGCCTCACTCTCTCACTCCCTGCCTCACTCTCTCACTCCCTGCCTCGTTCTCTCACTCTCTGCTTCACTCTCTCACTCCCTGCCTCACTCTTTCACTCCCTGACTCACTCTCTCACTCCCTGCCTCGTTGGCTCACTCCCTGCCTCGTTCTCTCACTCCCTGCTTTACTCTCTCACTCCCTGCCTCACTCTCTCATCCCCTGCCTCACTCTCTCATTACCTGCCTCACTCTCTCATTCCCTGCCTCACTCTCTCACTCCTGCCTCGTTCTCTCACTCTCTGCTTCACTCTCTCACTCCCTGTCTCACTCTCTCATTCCCTGCCTCACTCTCTCCATCGCTGCCTCACTCTCCCTCCCTGCCTCGCACTCTCGCTCCATGCCTCACTCTCTCACTCTCTGCCTCACTCTATCACTCGCGTCCCTGTCTCTCTCTGCCTTATGCTCCCAGTCTCTGCTTCGCTCTCTCACTCCCTGCCTCACTCTCTCATTCCCTGCCTCGCTCTCTCACTCCCTGTCTCGTTCTCTCTCTCTCTGCTTCACTCTCTCACTCCCTGCCTCACTCTTTCACTCCCTGCCTCACTCTCTCACTCCCTGCGACACTCTCGCACTCTAAGCGTAACTCTCTTTTCCCTGCCTCACTCTCTATTCCCTGCCTCACTCTCTATGCCCTGCCTCACTCTCTCACTCCCTGCTTCACTCTCTCACTCCCTGCCTTGTTCTCTCACTCTCTGCTTCACTCTCTCACTCCATGCCTCGTTCTCTCACTCTCTGCCTCACTCTCTATTCCCTGCCACACTCTCTCCCTCCCTACCTCGCACTCTCGCTTTCTGCCTCACTCCCTTACTCCCTGCCACACTCTCTCACTCTCTGCCTCGTTCTCTCACTCTCTTCTTCACTCTCTCACTCCCTGCCTCACTCCCTTACTCCCTGCCACACACTTTCACTCTCTGCCATGTTCTCTCACTCTCTGCTTCACTCTCGCACTCCCTGCCTCACTCTCTCATTCCCTGCCTCACTCTCTCACTCCCAGCCTCACTCTCACTCCCTGCCTCACTCTCTCACTCTCTCACTCCCTGCCTCACTCTCTCATTCCCTGCCTCACTCTCTTACTCCCTGCCTCACTCTCTAACTCTCTGCCTCACTCTCTCATTCCCTGCCTCACTCTCTCACTCCCTGCCTCGTTCTCTCACTCCCTGCCTCACTCTCTAACTCTCTGCCTCACTCTCTCATTCCCTGCCTCACTCTCTCACTCCCTGCCTCGTTCTCTCACTCTCTGCCTCACTCTCTCCCTCCCTGCGACACTCTCTCACTCTCTGCCTCACTCTCACATTCCCTGCCTCACTCTCAATTCCCTGCCTCACTCTCTCATTCCCTGCCGCACTCTCTCACTCCCTGCCTCACTCTCATTCCCTGCCTCGCTCTCTCATTTCCTGCCTCGCTTTCTCGCTCCCTGCCTCACTCTCTTACTCTCTGCCTCACTCTCTCACTCCCTGCCTCAATCTCTCACTCTCTGCCTCACTCTCTAATCCCTGCCTCACTCTCTCACTCCCTGCCTCACTCTCTCACTCCCTGCCTCAATCTCTCACTCACTGCCTCACTCTCTAATCCCTGCCTCACTCTCTATTCCCTGCCTCACTCTCTTATTCCCTGCCTCACTCTCTCACTCCCTGCCTCGCTCTCTCACTCCCTGCCACGTTCTTTCACTCTCTGCTTCACTCTCTCACTCTCTGCCTCACTCTCTCATTCCCTGCCTTACTCTCTCACTCCCTGCTTCACTCTCTCACTCTCTGCCTCACTCTCTCACTCCCTGCCTCACTCTCTCCTTCCCTGCCTCACTCTCTCACTCTCTGCTTCACTCTCTCACTCCCTGCATCGCTCTCTCAGTCCCTGCCTCACTCTCTCCTTCCCTGCCTCACTCTCTCACTCTCTGCTTCACTCTCTTACTCCCTGCATCCCTCTCTCACTCTCTGCCTCACTCTCTATTCCCTGCCTCCCTCTCTCACTCTCTGCCTCACTCTCCCATTCCCTGCCTCACTCTCTCACTCCCTGCCTCACTCTCTCACTCCCTGCATCAATCTCTCACTCTCTGGCTCACTCTCTCCATCCCTGCCTCACTCTCACCCTCCCTGCCTCGCACTCTTGCTCCCTGCCTCACTCTCTTACTCCCTGCCTCACTCTCTCACTCACGTCCCTGTCACTCTCTGCCTTATGCTCCCAGTCTCTGCTTCGCTCTCTCACTCCCTGCTTCACTCTCTCATTCCCTGCCTCGTTGTCTCACTCCCTGCCTCGTTCTCTCACTCTCTGCTTCACTCTCTCACTCCCTGCCTCATTCTTTCACTCCCTGCCTCACTCCCTCACTCCCTGCCTCGTTGTCTCACTCCCTGCCTCGTTCTCTCACTCTCTGCTTCACTCTCTCACTCCCTGCCTCACTCTCTCATTCCCTGCCTCACTCTCTCACTCCCTGCCTCACTCTCTCATTCCCTGCCTCACTCTCTCACTCCCTGCCTCACTCTCTCACTCCCTGCCTCGTTGTCTCACTCCCTGCCTCGTTCTCTCACTCTCTGCTTCACTCTCTCACTCCCTGCCTCACTCTCTCATTCCCTGCCTCACTCTCTCACTCCCTGCCTCACGCTCTCATTCTCTGTCTCGTTCTTTCACTCTCTGCTTCACTCTTTCACTCCCTGCCTCACTCTTTCACTCCCTGCCTCACTCTCTCACTCCCTGCCTCATTGTCTCACTCCCTGCCTCGTTCTCTCACTCCCTGCCTCCCTCACTCACTCTCTGCCTCACTCTCTCATTCCCTGCCTCACTCTCTCACTCCCTGCCTCGCTCTCTCACTCCCTGCCTTAATCTCTCACTCCCTGCCTCACTCTCTCACTCCCTGCCTCACTCTCTCACTCCCTGCCTCAATCTCTCACTCTCTGCCTCACTCTCTATTCCCTGCCTCACTCTCTATTCCCTGCCTCACTCTCTTATTCCCTGCCTCACTCTCTCACTGAATGCCTCGTTCTCACACTCCCTGCCTCGTTCTCTCACTCTCTGCTTCACGCTCTCACTCTCTCATTCCCTGCCACGTTCTCTCACTCCCAGCCTCACTCTCTCACTCTCTGCCTCACTCTCTCATTCCCTGCCTCACTCACTCACTCACTCCCTGCCTCACTCTCTCACTCTCTGCCTTATGCACCCAGTCTCTGCATCGCACTCTCACTCCCTGCCTCACTCTCTCCTTCCCTGCCTCACTCTCTCACTCTCTGCTTCACTCTCTCACTGCCTGCCTTTCTCGCTCATTCCCGGCCTTGTGCTCTGACACCCTGCCTCACTCTCTCACTCTCTGCCTCACTCTCTCACTCCCTGCCTCACTCTCTCACTCCCTGCCTCGTTCTCTCACTCCCTGCCTCGTTCTCTCACTCTCTGCTTCACTCTCTCGCTCTCTCATTCCCTGCCTCACTCTCTCACTCCCTGCCTCACTCTCTCACTCCCTGCATCACTCTCTCACTCTCTGCCTCCCTCTCTATTCCCTGCCTCCCTCTCTCACTCTCTGCCTCACTCTCTCACTCCCTGCCTCGTTCTCTCACTCCCTGCCTCACTCTCTTATTCCCTGCCTCACTCTCTCACTCCCTGCCTCGTTCTCTCACTCCCTGCCTCGTTCTCTCACTCTCTGCTTCACTCTCTCATTCTCTGCCTCACTCTCTCATTCCCTGCCTCCCTCTCTCACTCCCTGCCTCGCACCCTCGCTCCCTGCCTCACTCTCTTACTCCCTGCCTCACTCTCTCATTCCCTGCCTCACTCTCTCATTCTTCCTCGCTCTCTCATTCCCTGCCTCGCTCTCTCACTCCCTGCCTCATTCTCTCACTCTCTGCTTCGCTGTCTCACTCCCTGCCTCACTCTCTCATTCCCTGCCTCACTCTCTTATTCCCTGCCTCACTCTCTCATTCCCTGCCTCACTCTCTCACTCCCTGCCTCGTTCTCTCACTCCCTGCCTCGTTCTCTCACTCTCTGCTTCACTCTCTCATTCTCTGCCTCACTCTCTCATTCCCCGCCTCACTGTCTCATTCCCTGCCTCCCTCTCTCACTCTGTCTCACTCTCTCATTCCCTGCCTCACTCTCTCACTCCCTGCCTCACTCTCTCACTTCCTGCGTCACTGTCTCACTCTCTGCCTCACTCTCTATTCCCTGCCTCCCTCTCTCACTCTGCCTCGCTCTCTCATTCCCTGCCTCGCTCTCTCACTCCCTGCCTCATTCTCTCACTCTCTGCTTCGCTGTCTCACTCCCTGCCTCACTCTCTCATTCCCTGCCTCACTCTCTTATTCCCTGCCTCACTCTCTCACTCCCTGCCTTGTTCTCTCACTCCCTGCCTCGTTCTCTCACTCTCTGCCTCACTCTCTCATTCTCTGCCTCACTCTCTCACTCCCTGCCTCCTTTTCTCCCTCTCTGCCTCACTCTCTCACTCCCTGCGTCTCTCTCACTCTCTGCCTCGCTCTCTATTCCCTGCCTCACTCTCTCACTCCCTGCCTCACTCTCTCATTCCCTGCGTCACTCTCTCACTCTCTGCCTCACTCTCTCACTTCCTGCCTCACTCTCACACTCTCTGCGTCACTCTCTCACTCTCTGCCTCACTCTCTCATTCCCTGCATCTCTCTCACTCTCTGCCTCGCTCTCTATTCCCTGCCTCACTCTCTCACTCTCTGCCTCACTCTCTCATTCCCTGCCACACACTCTCATTCCCTGCCTTGTTCTCTCACTCTCTGCCTCACTCTCTCACTCTCTCACTCCCTGCCTCACTCTCTCACTCTCTGCCTCACTCTTTCATTCCCTGTCTCACTCTCTCACTCCCTGCCTCACCCTCTCATTCCCTGCCTCACTCTCTCATTCCCTGCCTCACTTTCTCACTCCCTGCCTCACTCTCTCACTCTCTGCCTCACTCTCACACTCCCTGCCTCACTCTCACACTCCCTGCCTCGCTCTCTCATTCCCTACCTCCCTCTCACTCCCTGCCTCACACTCTCATTCCCTGCCTCGCTCTCTCACTTCCTGCCTCGCTCTCTCACACCCTGCCTCACTCTCTCACGGCCTCCCTCACTCTCTCATTCCCTGCCTCGCTCTCTCACTCCCTGCCTCGTTCTCTCACTCTCTGCTTCGCTCTCTCACTCCCTGCCTCGCTCTCTCACTGTCTGCCTCACTCTCTCATTCCCTGTATCGCTCTCTCAGTCTCTGCCTCACTCTCTCATTCTCAGCCTCGGTCTCTCTTTCTTTGCCTCATTATCTTGCTCTCTAGATCAATCTCTCATTCTCTACCTCTCTCCCACGTGCTGTCTCAATCTTTTCCTCTCTGCCTGCACTCTCATTCTCTGCTTCACTCTTGTGCTGTCTGTCTCTCTCTTGGCCTCTTTCTCTCTCTCTCTCTCTCACTCTCTGACTCCCGAATGTAATTTTGTGTACTTGGCTTTTGTTACTCTTGTCCCCAGCCTCTTCTTCCCTCCCTTGCTCCCTCATTTACTCCTTTCCTCTCATTATTCCTTGCTCTCCTTCTCCTTTCACTCATGTCTTTCTTCCCCTCTTGTTTTCTCCCTCTCATCCTGTCTCTCATGGTCTCTCATTTGCTGGGTCTCTCCTCCTCTCTCACTCTCCCTTAAACCTAGAGGAACTTGTTGACGCTGAGTTGAATTTGATTCAGCTCTCTCTCCCTCAGCCAGGATGTACTGTTCCTTCCTGGATCAGAACTTTCTAGCATTGACTCATTCTTGAATGGGTAATATAGTCAACCAGAGTCAAAAGCATTGGTTTCCTCACTTCTGGATTCTTTGTAACACTGGCTCACATCATCTTGGAACATAAATGAGTGAAAGACAGTCACCCTGCTGGGTACTTGGAGCATTGCCCAGTTGATTCCCTCCCAGATCCAACCTCGCAATATTATGATTAACTGCTAATTGCAATTGAAACTCTGAATCCGCCTTCATTAGCTCCAGACAGAGAATTGTTAGTTCAGAGACCAGCTGTTCTGGTGAAATCCAGATGTGATAGCTCCAAACCTTCCTCGGCAGCACTTAATGAGGTGGAGCCCAATTTTGTGTCAAACACAATGCACATACATTTCCAATGTGTCAAGTTGCAGCTGAGGATTGTTGTAGATTATTCAACTTCTTGTTTACTATTGCATCTGACAGGTGCCACCAAACATCTGCTCCCTTCATTATTTAAAAGCATATCGACTCTGATAGGAGAAATATCAATTACAAAGAGAGTAAGGTGCAGGCCAAAACATTGGTTTGGCCTCAGGACTGGGCAGACATCAGTTATGAAGATTGAGAGGAGATTCGATACTTCTCAATCCGGACGGAACTGATGTTGAGAAACTATTCGCACCATGGAAGGTTCAAGAACAAGAAGTCGCTGTTTTTAGGTGATTGGGAACAGGACCACATTTGACACAAGGAAATCATTAGGCCCCAGCTGGAATGAACTTTTGGAGGGGGTTTCAAAACAAGATTGGATATGCATCTGAAGGGTAAATGTGCATAGGGCTGCTGGAAAAAGGGCAAAGAACTGAGACATTCAGACAGGGGTAGCACAGACTTGATGAGCCAAATGGCCTCCTGTGCGCTGTAGCAATTTTATTATTCTATGAAAGGAACTGTTGCTCTGAAATGAGCCTTTTAAAAGATGAAGCTTTTCTTCAAAAAGTACAGATCCTTCCTGTCTTGACAAATATGTCTAGTACTAGCAGCGTGTTTCAACATCATTGATCGCCTCTTAGTTTTAAACAAACATCAATAAAAGTGCAAATTCCTGGCTTCACTGTTTCTGAACAAAACGAATAAAGCCCAGGCTCAATTATAGAGTACTCGCACCTCTGAATCAGGCGATTATGGGTTCAAGTCCCACGCTGGCGATAATGTCTAGGCGGGCACTCTCTGTACTTAGGGAAACCTATATTTTCCTTTTATGTTATGCCCCTTTAAGACTAAAGTCAGCTGGGAAGTTATCTGAGAAAGGGGCTATTGTCTTCCTAATTCTGACATACCAGGTTGCAAAAAGATGGTCATTTGTCCTGAGATTGCTGAGGAAATGAATAGCTAAGAAGCAACAGGCGAAATGAAAGCTAAATGCAGTGGGGTGGGGTGTGGCGGGGGAGTGGGATGGGGCTGGCTTTCAGAGGTGTTTCTGTTTGGCTGTTCAGAGAATTCAGGTGAGAGGAAACAAGCAAGTTTGTCTCCAAATGGAACAAAGTCAGAAGTCACACAACACCAGGTTATAGTCCAACAGGTTTATTGAAATCACAAGCTTTCGGAGCGCTGCTCCTTCATCAGGTGAACACGGCCAGCTCCAATCCAAATGGGACAGGTTTCTATCTGGCTGTCTTAAGGCAGATCGTGGTGTTGAAGCAAGTGCCACGAACAGAGCAGAGACTATCTTACTATGTGTTATGCAGTTGGATAGGACAGAACACTGAAGACAGGAAGGGCGATGGATTGTGGATTGGACAATGCCCCATTTATTTTCTATTTCAGTGTTGCCACACCCCAGTGGACCATCTAAAGGAGTCAGAAAGTGAAGG
Organism: Chiloscyllium plagiosum; assembly: GCF_037043375.1. NCBI lineage: Eukaryota > Metazoa > Chordata > Chondrichthyes > Orectolobiformes > Hemiscylliidae > Chiloscyllium > Chiloscyllium plagiosum. Next base: position 44,051,906 of record NW_028270142.1, read on the forward strand.
TTCTGGGGATTCTGTCTGTCAGGAGTGTTGTGACGTGAGTGAGAGAACGCTCATAGACATGTTTGTTGCCAGTGGTAATCATGTCCAGAATGAGACATGCTTAATGTAACATGAGGTAGACAGGCAGGAGGCTGGAAGAACACAGCAAGCCAGGTAGCATCAGGAGGTGGAGATGTCGTGTTTCGGGTATAACCCTTCATCAGGACTGGGGGTGGGTGTAAGGGGTGCTACAGATAATGGGTGGGGTAGATGGGTAGGTGAACCCAGATTGGTCGATGGGAGGAATGAATCCGGTTGGTACCTGGAATGAAGGAGAAAGTGAGGTCTGCAGATGCTGGAGATCAGAGATGAAAATGTGTTGCTGGAAAAGCGCAGCAGGTCAGGCAGCATCCAGGGAACAGGAGAATCGACGTTTCGGGCATAAGCGGAATGAAGGGTTGGTTAGAAGAATGGAGGGGAGAGGCTGGGAAAGGAGTCGGGGGATGGGAAGGAAGGTTATTTGAAATTGGAGAACACAATGTTGAGTCCTCTGAGCTGTAGGCTGCCCATGCGGAAGATGAGGTGTTGTTCCTCCAATTTGCGTTCTGATTCGCTGTGGCAATGGAGGAGGCTGAGGTCATGTTGGAGAGGGAATGGGAAGGGGAATTAAAATCGGTGGTGACTGGGAGGTCCAGTCGGCCCCTGCAGACCCAAATTGGCAAACTGTGCCCTGAGTTTATGTTTGGTCTCCTTGATGTAGAGGAGAGGCAGGTGAACCTCTGTCTCACCTGGAAGGACTGTTTGGGGCCCTGGATGGAGGTGGGGGGAGTGGTCTGCCGACAGGTTTTGCATCTTCTGTGGTTGCAGGGGAAGGTACCTGGGGGTTCAATGGGGTTGGAGGGGAGAGTGATGTGAACTAAGGATTGGCGAAGGGAATGGTCCTTGCGGAAGGCAGAAAGGGTTGGAGAGGAGAAGGTGTTCTTGGTGGTAGGGTCTAATTTGAGTTCGCAGAAGTGTTTAAGGATGATATGTTGGATGCGGAGACTGGTGGGGTGATAGGTGAGGACAAAGGGATACTGTTTACATTGTGTTTGTGCAGGGGGTTTAAAGCAGTGGAACAGGGAATGGAGGAAGTATGGTAAAGGGCTGTCTGGATGTCAGAGGGGGGAAAAGCACCAATTATAGAGTCATAGAGATGTACAGCATGGAAACAGACCCTTCAGTCCAACCCATCCATGCCGACCAGATATCCCAACCCAATCTAGTCCCACTTGCCAGCATGCCGCCCATGTCCCTCCAAACTCTTCCTATTCATATACCCATCCAGATGCCTTTTAAATGCTGCAATTGTACCAGCCTCCACCACTTCCTCTGGCAGCTCATTCCATACCCGTACCACCCTCTGTGTGAAAACGTTGCCCCTTAGGTCTCTTTTATATCTTTCCCCTCTCACCCTGAACTTATGCCCTCTAGTTCTGGACTCTCCCATCCTAGGGAAAAGACTTTGTCTATTTATTCTATCCATGCCCCTCATGATTTTGTAAACCTCTACAAGGCCACCCCTCAGCCTCCGACACTCCAGGAAAAACAGCCTCAGCCTGTTCAACCTCACTCTGTAGCTCAAATCCTCCAGCCCTGGCAACATCCTTGTAAATATTTTCTGAACCCTTTCAAGATTCACAACATTTTTCCGATAATAGCACGCAATATTCCAACAGTGGCCTAACCAATGTCCTGCACAGCTGCAACATGACCTCCCAACTCCTGTACTCAATACTCTGACCAATAAAGGCAAGCATACCAAATGCATCCTTCACTATCCTATCTACCTGCGACTCCACTCTCAAGGAGCTATGAACCTGCACTCCAAGGTCTCTTTGTTCAGCAACACCCCGAGGACCGTACCATTAAGTGTATATGTCCTGCTAAGATTTGCTTTCTCAAATTGTAACACCTCACATTTATCTAAACTAAACTGCATCTGCCACTCCTCAGCCCATTTGCCCATCTGATCAAGATCCCGTTGTAATCTGAGGTAACCCTCTTCACTGTCCACTACACCTCCAATTTTGGTGTCATCTGCAAACTTACTAACTATACCTCTTGTGCTCACATCCAAATCATTTACATAAATGATGAAAAGTAGCAGACCCAGCACCAATCCTTGTGGAACTCCACTGGTCACAGGCCTCCAGTTTGAAAAACAACCCTCCACCACCACCCTCTGTCTTCTCTCTTTGAGCCAGTTCTGTATCCAAATGGCTAGTTTTCCCTGTATTCCATGAGATCTAACCTTGCTAACCAGTCTCCCATGGGGAACTTTGTCGAACGCCTTACTGAAGCCCATATAGTTCACATCTACCATTCTGCCCTCATCAATCCTCTTTGATACTTCCTCAAAAAACTCAATCAAGTTTGTGAGGCATGATTTCCCATGCACAAAGCCATGTTGACTATCCCTAATCAGTCCTTGCCTTTACAAATACATGTACATCCTGTCCCTCAGGATTCCCTCCAATAACTTGCTCACCACTGACACTAGGTTCACTGGTCTATAGTTTCCTGGCTTGTCCTTACCACCTTTCTTAATAGGTGGACATCTGGGATGCTTGGGAGCGGAATGTCTTCTCGTAAGAGCAGATGTGGCAGAGACAGAAGAATTGGGGGGGATGGAGTTCTTGCAGGACACTGGGCAGGAGGAGGTTGTGTCCAGGTAGTTATGGGAGTCTGTGGGTTTAAAGTAAATGTCCGTCTGGAGACTGTTGCCAGAGATGGAAATGGAATGGACAAGAAAGGGGAGGGAGGTGTTTAAGGTAGAGCAAGTGAATTTCAGGGCAGGATGGAAGTTGTGGGCGAAGTCGATGAACTGCTCCAGTTCAGCCTAGCTACAGGACGCTGCACTGATGAAGTCATCAATGTATCAGCGAAAGAATTGGGGCACAGTGCATTTGTTTGCACTGAACAGGGACTGTTCGATGTAACCGACAAAGGCCCAGATACCTTCCCGTAAAAGATGCAAAACCTGTCGGCAGACCACTCCCCCCACCTCCATCCAGGGCCCCAAACAGTCCTTCCAGGTGAGACAGAGGTTCACCTGCCTCTCCTCCAACCTAGTTTACTGTATCCGGTGCTTCAGATGTGGTCTTCTCTACATCAGGGAGACCAAACATAAACTCAGGGCACAGTTTGCCAAGTATCGCAGTTGGACCTGCAGGGGCCGACTGGACCTCCCAGTCACCAGCCATTTTAATTCCCCTTCACACTCCCTTTCCGACATGACCATCCTCGGTCTCTTCCATTGCCACAGCGAATCAGAACGCAAATTGGAGGAACAACACCTCATCTTCCGCCTGGGCAGCCTACAGCATAGAGGACTCAACATTGTGTTCTCCAATTTCAAATAACCTCCCTTCCCATCCCCTGACACACTTCCCAGCCCCTCCCCCTCCTTTCCATTCCTCTGACCAACCCTTCCTTCCAGCTACCAACCAGGTTCATTCCTCCCATTGACCAACCAGGTTGTATCCTCTTCCTGAGTTCACCTATCCCATCTCACCACCAGCCCCCTTTATCTGCAGCTGCCCTTACACCCACTCCCAATCCTGAAGAAGGGATACACCTGAGTGTTCACCGCCTCCTGATGCTGCCCGGCTTGCTGTGTTCTTCCAGCCTCCTGCCTGTCTACCTTGGATTCTAGCATCTGCTGTTTTTCTCACTAAGAATGTGACATGAGGACTAAAGCAATTAAATGGGAAGTGGGCGATTCTACATCACGAAGTTCAAGTTGAAAACACTGTGCTTTCATGTGGGCACAAGGTTACGTGGAAAGTAACTGGAGTTCTTGTAAACAAATGAGGAATGCATTTATCGCTTTGATCATTGAAACTGAAATTTACATTTTATTTAAAATACCCATCACCTGCTAGTTAATATTTGAATTGCACTGAGTTTAGTTGGTCTGTTACAATAAAGTTAAAAATCACACAACACTGGGGTTATAGTCCAACAGGTTTGTTTTGAAGCACTAGCTTTCGAGGTGCTGCCTCTTCATCAGCCAACCCCGTAATGAAGGAGCAGTGCTCTGAAAGCTAGTGCTTTCAGAGGTGATAGACAGAGAGAAGCTGGCATGCTAGAGTGGAAAGTGGAGGAGCTAGAGTTTCATGTTAGAGTTCATGTTAGTAATTTGAGATTATTTGTGAGATGACTTTCACAAATCCAACCAGGCCCTACAGGATGTGGAGGTGTTCTTCAGTGGATGTGCAAAACTTTACGCAGCAGTCTATCCCTGAAAAGTGCCCAGTTAAGTCTTGATGTTTGTCCACCCCAGTCCATCACCGGCTCCTCCATATCACATTACAATAAAAGTTTTAAGAAATGAAACCTTGCCCACTTTCTTTCCATTGGTGTCAAGGGGATTCCCTTCTCTCAAATCTGTGCATTTTCCCATTGAACTCCTTCTCAGGTTCTTTGAATTGGAAGCATAGTGGTGTAGGTATGGCCAACGTGGTGCTGTATTATCCAGACAGTCATTGCAAAGTTGACTTTAGCAAATGCTGAGGCAACTCATGTGATAATACAACTAACATTGTGGGAAGATATAATGGAATGCACTGTAGATTTTAAAGAAAATCAAGCATGCTATTTACATTCCATGTGATGGACAGTCATTGGATTGTACTGACCGTGCTGCAGTTTATTGCTTTCCTGAAGCAATGCAATTTTCGCTGGTGTGCAACAACTAACCATCTGATTCTCTGCTTCTACTAAATGCTGGACAGCACTGAACTTATTTTTGAATTCTAATTCTACCATCCCAAAGGATCTTTTGGAAGCCTATGTAAAGGGACCTCCAGCTCTAGCTGCAAGTCCTAATTCAGTTAGCGATGCTCTTAGTCATCTTCACACTGATGACTGTGAAAAAGATGATAGACATGCTAGAGTGGAAAATGGAGGAGCTAGAGTACGCAGCAGTGTATCCCTGAAAAGTGCCCAGCTAAGTTTTGATGAAAGTGAGCTTAAAGCAAAATCATCCCTGCCTGATGTAGACTAGACAGGTCAGAACTAAAGGAAAGGAATGCCAAATCCAGAGAAGTCACTGGAGGTGATGAATCTAATATTGACAGAACATTCTCTGCAAGAGGCAAATTTCTTGTGAAATCCTTTATTCCTGGGAGTGGATGCACTTGAAACCAACTGAAAGATAAGAGCAATCACATTGAGCCTCCAGCTCCCTATTCCGAGGGATAAGTTCCTGTGTCACCATCCCGTGGCAGCAGCTCGCTTGTCCCTCCCACCTCCCCCTTTTCCTTAGTTTCTCTGTTGGACCTAATGGACTAAACATGGCCAATCTCCTTCAGAGCACTGGTTGGATAGTCCTGGATAAGATGTGTTGAGACTGATGCTAAACACTTCCCCTACTGCCTTGGCTGTGAACCCTGGACTGACTGCTATGGAGCCATTGGACTGACTCTAACCCACACCGTGGACTGACTGCTCTAGAGCCATTGGACTGACTCTAACCCACACCGTGGACTGACTGCTCCGGAGCCATTGGACTGACTCTAACCCAAACCCTGGTTTAACCGTTACGGAGCCATTGGAATGACTCTAACCCACAGCCTGGTTTAACCACTATGGAGCCATTGGACTGACTCTAACCCACACTCTGGATTGACCGCTATAGAGCCACTGTACTGACTCTAACCCACACCCTGGATTGACCGTGATGGAGCCATTGGACTGACTCTAATCCATACCCTGGTTTAACCGCTACGGAGCCATTGGAATGACTCTAACCCACACTCTGGATTGACCGCTATGGAGCCATTGGACTGAGTCTAACCCAAACCCTGGTTTAACCGCTACGGAGCCATTGGAATGACTCTAACCCACACCCTGGTTTAACCGCTACGGAGCCATTGGACTGAGTCTAACCCAAACCCTGGTTTAACCGCTACAGAGCCATTGGAATGACTCTAACCCACAGCCTGGTTTAACCGCTATGGAGCCATTGGACTGACTCTAACCCACACTCTGGATTGACCGCTATGGAGCCATTGGACTGACTCTAACCCACACCCTGGTTTAACCGCTATGGAGCCATTGGACTGACTCTAACCCACACTCTGGATTGACCGCTATAGAGCCATTGGACTGACTCTAACCCACACCCTGGTTTAACCGCTATGGAGCCATTGGACTGACTCTAACCCATACCCTGGTTTAACCGCTATGGAGCCATTGGACTGACTCTAACCCAAACCCTGGACTCTCTGCTAAGGAGCCATTGGATTGACTCTAACCCACAACCTGGACTGCAGAGGCACGGACCCCAAGATGAAGAACATTCCGATAGTGACACCTGATAGTGGCCAATCCCCTGGACCAGTATCGGAGGCTGCTTTGAACTATACTGGGATCCCACTTAATCACAGAATCCCTATGGACTTCTGTCATAAGTCTTTGACATATGGCTGTCTACTAGTTTTTCCTTCATTTGTGGGATGTGGGCATCGCTGGCTGGCTGGCCAGCATTTATTGCTTGTCCACAGTTGCTCTTAGGAAGGTGGCGGTGAGCTAGTTGCTACACATGCAGTATGTTTGCCACGTAAACTTCTCGAACGTGTGAGATTGGCATAAGTGTACAGCAAGATGTATGCCTCTTGACTTGCATGTGGAGGATCCTCAGAGTCTAACTTGCCCATATCTGGTGGCAGGTAGGAAGCTGCATATCAATGAGATAAAAATTGCAGTGAATAAAGTTTTTAAACTGCAACCTTAACAGGCACCTTGCTCTAAACACAGGAAACTCAGTTAAAAAGTACAGCAAGTTGCCCATGATATCAAAATAGGTCAGGGTGGACTTCCTTGTGCAGTTCTGCAACAAATCTCATGATTGTCCTTGTCATTCAGGGCTGACCCTAACAAACTGCTCAGGAGAAAGGTCAATTTTGTAGGTGAAAAACATTAAGAATGAACTGTCAGCATTGAAAAATAAGAACATAGAAAATAGGAGCAGGAGTCGGCTATTCAGCCCTTTGAGGCTGCACACCATTAAATATGATCACAGCTGACCATCCAACTCAGTGCACTTTTCCCAGTTTCTCCCCATACCTTTTGATCCTTAATAACTATATCTATCCCCTTCTCAAAGGCATTTCGTATTTTGGCCTCAACTGCTTTTTCTGTGGTGGAGAATCCCACCAGCTCACCACTGTGGGGTGAAGGAATTTCACCCCTTCGCAGACCTGATTAGTCTACCCCATGTCAGTAGGCTATGACCCCTGTTTTTGGACTCGGGAGCATCCTTCCTTTGTTTACCCTGTCTGGTTGTGTTAGGATTTTATAGGTTTCTATAACTCCAGTGAATACAGTCCTAACCAATTCAATCTCTCTTCATACTTCAGTTCTGTCATCCCAGGAATCAATCTGCCATCAAGAAAAGCCATCTCCACAAAGCATAATGGGCACAGAAAATAATTAAGTTTGTAGCTTATCAGTGACTTTGCTGTCCAAATATCTTGAAGCAAAATGTTAAACATTTTATACAGTTTGCATTGCTGCTTCCATTTTGCTGATGCTCTTGTGTTGCTGTAGGTTAAAAGTTTTCAAATATTCAAATTTAGAAATCATAAACCATTTTTATTTGAAAGTATTTCATAATGCAAATAGGTTTTTTGCAAGATATATATTTTAATTAGATTATTCATTTCTTTGTTATGGCTTTGCTAATGTATGCAAATATGAAGCTTTGATATTCCTATTTTAGTTGTCCTTTCTGTCAGAATAATACTTTTTTTTTGCTCATGTTATGGGACCTCGTAAGCCTGGCGTAGTTTAGGACCTCAGCAAATTATAACCTAGCCCTGCCCAGCTTGCACTTTCACTTTTGTCAATTGTCCTGATGTCAGTGGAAAATCAGTAGAGGAAGAGTTATCCAAGAGGAAGTGAGATTGCGATGAGTTTATTTGCTGGGATTCCTTGGACAAATGTGGAACTAGCTTTGTATACTAACAAGGTGATTCATTAGATTCCTGAGTTCACTGACCTTAGGCAGGTTCATTCAATTGGTCACAGTACAACTGAGTCAAAATTAGAGCGGTGCTGGAAAAGCACAGCAGGTCAGGTAGTATCCGAGGAGCAGGAAAATTGACGTTTCGGGCAAGAGCCCTTCATCAGGGGCAGGTTGGAGCAGGGGTAAGGTGGGGGGAGGAGAAATGAGGAAACTGGTGAAGTCCACATTGATGCCCTGGATTGAAGTGTTCTGAGGCGGAAGATGAGGCGTTCTTCCTCCACTCATCAGGTGGTGAGGATGTGGCGATGGAGGAGGCCCAGGATCTGCAGGTCCTTGGCAGAATGGGAGGGGGAGTTGAAATGTTCGGCCACGGGGCGGTGGGGTTAATGATCTTCCCACCTATCCGCTCCACCCTCCTCTCTGACCTATCACCTTTATCCCCACCTCCATTCACTTATTGCACTCTTAGCTACAACTGAGCCCGGACACTGCACTCTTAAACTGAAGTGGTAATGCCCCTTGTTCTGGAACAGGGAGCCCAGGAAGCCCACCTGCTTCTGAGGTGCATAACAACATGCCTGAACAGGTTAATAAAAATATCTGTACCTAGATGCGAAGTTGGAAAGTGCACCTGTGTGGACACCCACATATTTCAAGGAATGCTTCCACAGTAATGACCAACATGGTGAAAAAGCCTGCTGAGATTGAGAAGGCAAGCCCTTGAGTAATTGCCTTCAGGAGATACATGGAAAAGTAAAAATTTGAGGAAAGTATCAGGTAACTCTGTTGAATTAACATCTTAGCCTGAATCGGGCACCTTGGTAACAGATGTATGAAATGTCTATTAAATAAGGTGCTCTAAAACATGCATATCTTGGAGCGGAGACATTGATTGAATGCATCTCTTATGTGGAGCATTACACAGCACATTCATTGTAAACAAGCAAGCATTTTTCAGACATTTAGGAAAGGATTGCTTGTTTCAGAGTAATGGAGAGTGCAGAATATTAATATGACAACACATTGTATAGAACACAGTATAAGCCAGATTTAGCAAATGGCTTTAAAAATCACAACAATCTTTTTTTGAAATTAACATTAATATTCAACAGCCTGTGGAGGAGATCAGCTGTTCCCTCTCAACCAATGATCTTTCTTGGTTTCAATCATCACCACAACAAGACAAACATTTAACATCGCGTATTTAGAGCATCCTGTGTAAGAAATTGTTTGGAGTGTAAACTTCAATCTGTTTCAAAATAAGAAGAATAATTTTGCAGTTCCCCAGTTGCCTGGACACAGGTCAGGTAGAGTATAACCGAAGTGTGGTTCAGCAATATAATTCTAATCTGGATTTCAGGGCATTTAATACAGTATGCCCACATTAATGTTGTCATCCCTGGCTTGATGCAATCCTGCAATTTATACTTCTCCTCATCTCCAAAATCTTAATAATTACCTTTTCTTTTAAAAAAAGCATTTGATGAAAATTTCCAAAAGGCTCAATTGCTACTGCTGACTTTGCAGATATGTAGCTGCAGCAACAGTGACTCGTTTCAAAATATGAAATAAGGTGTCCAAAAGCAACAACGTTAACACGTCCACTTCAGATCCTGGTCTACTTGCACCAAAAGCAGGAGGGCGCTGTCTTTGTCTACATTGACTGAAGTTGTCCTTTATTGATATTTACTGGTGAATTCATGTCTCATGTCACTTGACCTCAAAACACTTACCTTCTCCATCATCAAGACTACTTATTTCCACCTCGATGACATCAGCTGACCCCATGATGTCTCCGCTCAACTGCTGCTAAAACCCTCAACCTTACCATTGTAACTTCTGGTCTTGGTTGTTACAACATTTGATTGGACTCTCACCTTGAAACCTCCTTAAAGATCATCCAAACTCTGTCAATACTTTAATTTGATTCAATCCTTTTCATTCACAACCCCGCACAGCTCTGCTTGCTGGACCACATTGGCTTTTGGGTCAGCTCGATTTTAAAATTCTAATCCTCATTTTAAAATCACTCTGTTGCCTTGTCTTGTCCCATACTTGTGACCTATTTCCAACCCTAGAATCTTTTGAAATCTCTACACTCTTGCCATTCTTGTGTCTTGCTCATCCTTGATTGCCTTTAGAACACCATTGGCAGCTGTCCTCCAAGCTGCTTAGTTCCAAAGCTCTAAAACCTCCTCCCTAAATCTCTCTCCTTCTCCACTTCAATTTCCTCCTTCAAGGCATGTCTTAAAACCTTCCTCTTCCATCAAAATTTTGGCTGCATGTCCTTTATGCGACTTGATGTCCATTTTCCCTCATAACTCTCCTAAGAAGTGCTTTGGAATGTTTTACTGTATTAAAGACAAAACATAAGTGCAAGTTGTTCTATGTTAGCAACAAAATTCCAAAGCAGTTGAGCTTTTTTTGGATATCTTGTGATTTCTACCCACAGCTGGTAATAGTGCCAATTCTTCCTCTTCGATTCAATTCAAGGAGAACTTGCACATTTTGCCTGTACTGAGTGGGATTGGAAAGGACAAGGCGGTAAGGGATTTTATCATCCTGTAGATTTTCAAACAACATTAAAAAAATTCTTTTTAAGTAAGGCAAAACATTCAATCCCCAAGCACCATCTGGAGGCTTGTAATAATTCCTATTACTAAGATGTGGATGCTTGTTCCAACTGGTGTTTACCAAAGCAGAATGTACAGCCAATATGAGGAAAAATAATGAAAGGTTACAATGATTACATTCAGGACAAAGCGAAAAAAAAAGCTAGACATGCCACTCACTGAGAGAATTGAAACCTCCCATGTACTGACATGTCACCATCAGTCTTGGGTTTTCTAAGTTCTGAGCAGAATCTAATTCCCTTAACAATTATTGGATAAGCATAGCTCAAAACCCTGCCACCGTCCATCCTATTTTAGCAACTGGAATTTATATACATTTGGAGCAAGGAAAGGATGTACAATAACTTCTATTATCATGATACCTGTGATGCATTTGACGTGTGGCATCTGAGTCACTGTCTTAACATGTATGTTGTAGTCTGAAGCTATAGATAGTGATGGTAGAGCTCTGATGTCGTTCATCACACGGCTAACCAAGAACCCTTCCTACACATCGTTAGTGTGTGTCGGATGCAGTTGCGGGTTAATACTCGGTTTGTTTGGTCTCATGATGTGATATATCTTCCTTGGCCATGAAGACCTGGGTAAGGCTCGAACCCAGAGATTCTGGCTCAAAGGCAGAGGTGTTAGCCACTGCACTACAAGCTCTGACAGCACCTAGAACAGGGTGAAGTATTACAAAGTAGTTCCTCGGAAAATTATTGAAAAATATTTGACACTGGGCCACAAAAGGAGACATTAGAAAATAATTTAGCTCAATATTAAAATTCTAATCCTTGTTTTAAAGTCACTCTATTGCCTTGTCTTGTCCCATACCTGTGACCTATCTCCAACCCTAGAATCTTTTGAAATCTTTGTGCTCTTGCCATTCTTGTGTCTTGCACATCCTTGATTTCCTTTAGGACACCATTGGCAGCTGTCCTTCAGCTGCTTAGCTCAAAGCGCTAAAACCTCCTCCCTAAATCTCTCTGCTTCTCCACTTCAATCTCCTCCTTGTGATACGATACACCTTCCTTGGCCATTAAGACCTGGGTAAGACTTGAACCCAGAGATTCTGGCTCAGAGGTGGAGGTGTTATCCACTGCACCACAAGTTCTTACAGCATCGAGAGCAGGGTGAAGTATTCTGAAGTAGTTGCTGGGAAATTTATTGAAAAATAATTGACAATGGGCCAAAAAAGGAGACATTAGAAAATAATCCAAAAACTTGGTCAAGAAGCATCCTAAAGAGGAAGGCAGAGAGACATTAAGGACTGAATTCTGGATCTTAGGCAGTGGAAGAGTAATAAGAGTTCCAAGAATGAGAAGTTTCAGTTCTGAGAATAACTGTTGGGACTGTTACCCTTGGAGCGAAGAAGGCTGAGAGGAGATTTGATAGAGGTTTCCAAAATCATGAGTGGGCTGGAGAGAGTGGATAGGGAGAAACTAATCCTGTTTGTCAAAGCAAAAAGCATGACAGGACACAGATGAAAAGGATGTGCAAAAGAAGCAAAAGTAAAGTGAGAAAAGCAATTTCTCACATAGCAAGTAGTTAGTGTTTGCATTGCACTGCTTGGAAATGTGGTGGCGACAAGGTTCAACTGAAACATCCAAGAGAGCATTGAATGATTATTTATCGAGAAATGGTATGCAGGTATATAGCAAAAAGGCAGGCAATTGGCACTAGGTAATACAGCTGGTGTGGTCATGATGGGCCGAATGGTTCCTTTTGCCCCACAACAATTCTGTGGTTCAGTGAAGAGATCAAAAATTGGAGGACATAGGAATCTTTAGGGTTAGAGGAAATTACAGAAAAGAGGGAAAAAAAAAATTCAAGTGACATTAATCTCACTACAAAAGTTGCCCGATCATCATGAATTAACCCTAAGAATTACCAACCTCTGCAAATTCAGCACAGAGGCAAGATATTTCCTGTACATTACTAAACCTTGCTCACACAATGCCGAGAAGTAAAGGTCGGATTGTGAGGGACAGAGTGGTCTAGCAGAGGATTGTATATCGCTGGAGAATTTTGGGTGACAGTTTATTCTTAATTAGATGGCATCCAGCCCTTTTAGTCAATGACCCGGAATTTAGCAATCTCCCAGGTACAGCTTGGAGACTTAACATTTGAGATTGAGCTGGGCGTGCCTGCATATTCATAACCCAATAATATGAAAAAGCATGGCTAATGCTGAAGCAGATTCTCACACCCAAGCATCATTTTGTCTGCAGCTGCTCTAATAATGTTGCATAGTTTCCATAAAGGAAATGCTGAACTGTGCTATCCAACAATCCTTCAGAATTAGTTACTGTGAACTTGGCCTGCTCTCACTCCATGTTATCGACATATGACTAAACCATACTTGGATTTACTGAACCGGCTGCCAATCCACACCAATGTCTGGTTAATTACAACTGCTGCACCTTCTTCATTGTGGGCTGGGGGGATTTTTTTCAACATTTCACAAAAGTATTTCGGTTGAAATTCTGTAACCCACTTTATTTATTTGCTTCATTAAGAGCTCTGGAAGAAATGTTATTGTCTGAAGTTAGGATATGATTCACACAGCCTGTCCTTCCCAGATGTGATTAGACAAGGCAGATGGGTTGTATCACCATTGAGTAAATTATTACAGCCACCTAGACAGACTCTGTCCTCATCCGAATCATTACTGAGGATGGTCCGCCACACAGCCAGATACACAGACAAGGCGGGAGATTCCGTATAGTTCAAACAGCGCTGAGACCAGACTTTACTTATGTCCCCAAATGTGTATGAATCAGAAACAAACGTATTTTCACTCTTTGTTGGAAGTGCTCATGGAAAAAACATTAAGAATGAATGAACCAGCTGAATCAAAAGTTAGGATTTCTTTTCCATGGTTGATCAGCAGCATTTAATGTCCATCCCCAATTTACATTCAGTTGCAAAGCTGCCAGTGATACCGAGATACATTGACCTGGAATTCTCAATAAAGCAAGAAATCTACACCAACACTAAATAAATTAAACACAAAACCAGACCTGGTTACAGAGACCTCTGACGTTGCTAATTCAAGCAATATATAGTCACTTATAAAACACCTTTGAACACAGTAAAAGATCTGAAGACACTTCAGAGACATGTAATCTGATGAACTAGAAGCTAGTAGTTATGATACTGTACTAGGTCAGGACATGCAACTTCAAATTCCATCTGGACAACTGGGGAATTTTAATGCAGCTAATTTAATAAATACAGAATGATATACTAATCTCATTAACCATGATCATGTTGTAAACAAAACATCCATTTCAGAATGTCCTTCAGGATAGGCAACCTGTCATCCTTACCTGGCCTATATGTGACTGCAGATCCAAAGCAATGCGATTGGCTCTTAACCAACCACTGAAACAATCTAACACACTGTGCATCTGTAACTTTTGGTGCTAAACATTTAAATGAATTAAACAGGAGGGATCACCTGGCATTGACGGAGTACTAGAAATGACAAAGCCATGCCCTGTCTGGTCGATCCTGCTGGAGGTCCTATTTGTGTCAAAATTGGGAGAACTGTCCCATAGGTTAGTCAAGCAACAACCTAACATGGTCAAACAGCACCATCGCCAGGTATGTCCCGTTCCACCAGCATGGCAAACCCACCTGAGGTGGCAGTGGTGTACTGTTGAGGAGATGCCTTGGGAGTCCTCAACTTTGGTTACAGATGTCATAAAGTCTCATTGCATCAGATCCAACATGAGCAAGGAAACATCTTGTTGATTCCAAGCTCCTGTACCTCTTTTGATAAAACAGCACTCACACCTCTTAGCAGAAGCACAGAGGGATAGCAAGGCAACAGGTTGCCTGGCAACCCTCAGCATCACTTTTCAAATGAGACTGCCTCTCACCAAATTTGAATAGACACGCAGCTCCAATAACACTGATGATGCTCAGCGCCATCCATGATAAAAGCAGGTCATTTGATTGGCAAACATTCACTCCATTTGCCCCAGTGCACCGTGCCAGCAGTGTGTACCATCTACAAGATGGACTGTAGGAACCCAACAGAGATCTTTCGACACCAATACCTGAAAGTCACCCTCCAAGCCACACACCATCCTGACTCAGAACTGTATCAATGTCCCTTTATTGTCAATGGGTCAAAATCCTGGAACCCCCTCCCTGTCAGCACTCCCTCCACCAACCTACAGCAGAAGGACTGCAATGGTTCAAGAGGCAGCTCATCAACACCTTCTGAAGCAAAATTTGGACGGACAATAAATGCCAGATTTCCTAATGATGCTGCTTCCCATTAATCAAAATAGAAATGATTTAAGTAGACTGGTCACAGTTGACTCATATGTGCCCCTGTTGAGATATGATCACTCTACATGAGGCTGCAGCATTTTAGCAGCTATGTTTCATGGTGTTCAGTGTTCATTACGAGGGAGCTGGGAATGAAAACTATGAGGCTTGCAGGAATGACGGTCTCAGAGTACAAATGGGGCAACGAGGGGGTGTCTGAAGGGTCTGCTTTGGGAAATTGTGTTCAAAGTCAAGGGAGAAAAAGTCTGAGGCACACGGTCTCATTAAGATGGCCAAATGTGTGATCCAGTTTCTGGATTCAGGTTGGTCACCCAACCCTGTCCTGCCTCCTTTAAAACCAGAGGTGAGTGGAGTCCGGTTGTCTTTGGGTCTTGAGGTATTTGAATGTGTATCCCGCTTGAGTCAGTTTGTGGTGGTGGTGAAGAGGGTGAAGTGGGGAGGTGGTGTTTAAATTGCCTTTTCTAGCCCTCTTTCTTTTTCTGTAGGTTCTGCCTGACTGTCTGAGTACTTTCTTACATTCAGCGTTTTTTATTTCTCTTGTGATACTTAAGATATCTTTACAGAATCAGGTATTTAATTGAGTCTTTAAATAGGGTAAAATGTGCCATTGAATGGCGAGATCCTTACCTATTGCTCTGTGATGCTTCTTATTTTAAAACTCACCTGCTGATCTTCTTGAAGTTATACTGCACGGCCTATTTGCACAACTGCAATGATTACTGCCTTATTCACATGGACTGTGGAACTACTACTGCAGGACTATATCAAACTTTCTAGAAAGTGAAGCTTCATCTGCAAGACAATAACTGGAACAAGAACCGTACAGAGAAAACAAATTGCAAGGGCTATTGATGAGGGAGTAGGCATTAAAAAAATGTGTTTTCACCATTTCCTTTCAATTTATCTGTTCAATAATTATGAAAATATTGGAAATAGGCGAATAAATAGCAGGTTGACTAAATCATCCAGTCAGGTGGTAATGAACCTGTTCACTTCCTGATTGATGTGGTGTTGGACTGGGGTGGACAATGCTAAGAATCAAACAACACCAGGTTATAGTCGAAGAGTGCAGTGTTGGAAAAGTACAGCCAGTCAGGCAGCATCTGAGGAGCAGGAGAGTCGATGTTTCGGGTATAAGCCCTTCATCAGGCTTTTGCCCGAAACGTCAACTCTCCTCCTCCTCGAATGCTGCCTGACTGGCTGCTCCTTCAGACTGTTACCTGATGAAGGAGCAGTGTTCTGAAAGCTAATGCTTCCAAATAAACCTATTGGATTATAATCCGGTGTTGTGTGATACTTAACACTTTCTGATTGGCAGAGAAGGCGGAGTACCTAGAGGTGAGCCATGTCAGATGACCAATGGTAGGGGAATGGGTGGTGTACTTAAGAGGCAGGAGGCCCCATGCTGCTGCCTTTAGGACCTCACCCAAGTAGAATTGGCAACCTGTCTCCAGAAGGCATTAAACTGAAGCAAAATTAAAGGGAGCACAGAAAATACTTGGTCTGTGAACACTATCCCTGAAAACAACGCTTTGTACTTTGAGCGCAATCAATTCAACACAAAAGCTATTTTTTTTCCTCACATAGTTTGCAAACATGATATTTCCTTGGAACCTTTCACCAATAACCCGATGAAAGCTGAAATGAGGAAAACAACAGCGTAACTGTGCTTTAAAAATAACAATATTGCTGTGCTGTGGTCATAGATAACAATGGCTTATTTGGGCCATATTGTAGAATTTTGTAACTATGGTAGATTTTTCCAGAAAGACTTTATTTGTGCATCTTGATTCTGTTAATCAGTTGAAGTAGTCATCAGTCATCTTTTTTTGCACTTTCTTGCAGAACCAAATCTGGCATCAGAACATTTGGATTGGTGCTTTCCAAATTTCTAAATTGAATTGGCAAAAGAGCCCCCATAAGTAGAAACAACTGTGCTTTTGAGTTTAACCATTTTCATGGCAATGCTCGACTGATTTGCCAAAGTTCTCTCCTTGGGTCAGGTCTACAGCTGTCTCCTAAATAAAATTAACAACTCAATAAATGGTTTGTTTACAACATGACTTGAGTAACAGTCACTGTACCAAATCTGGGTGTTGAAAACAGAAATCGGTGTCCGTTAGACACAAATAGTCAGGT
This sequence comes from Chiloscyllium plagiosum, assembly GCF_037043375.1. Classification (NCBI taxonomy): domain Eukaryota; kingdom Metazoa; phylum Chordata; class Chondrichthyes; order Orectolobiformes; family Hemiscylliidae; genus Chiloscyllium; species Chiloscyllium plagiosum. Next base: position 44,068,958 of record NW_028270142.1, read on the forward strand.
AAACTTAAGTTTTCTCCCCCTCAAAGTCACAGAACAATCCTTGAATTGAAGCTGCAAGATGTAGGATTTAAATTTGGTGCACAGCAATATTCAGGTGTCTTGCATAATAAGTATCACTCAAGCAACATCAATTAACTAAAAGTTTTTTGGTCTTCATTACTTTGCTCTTTGTGGGTTCTTGCTATGCACAAATTGGTTGGGAATTTTCTAGCACAGCCAAGGAGACTATAATTCAAAAGTACTTCATTGTTTTTAAAGTGTTTTGAGATAGCCTGAGGTAAATTTCGTACATTAATCCAAGCCTTTTGTTTGTGTTTTCAGATAAGAACAATGAGGCAAGATGACATTCCTAATGGCATACATACATATATACATGCATGAATTAGGAGCAGGAGGCCAGTCAGCCCCTCTGGATAGTTCTGCCATTCAATAAGATCAACGCTGATCTGATGACTCAACATTTTCACCTACTTTTGATAACCTTGCACCCCATTTCTTGCAAATTCTTAAAACACTTAAAAACTATTCTTCCACTGAACTTACAGAGAGAGGGAGCGTTCGAAAGATTCAGAATCCCCTGTGAGAAAAAATAGTCACCTTATCTGTCTTAAATGACAACTCCTTATTTTGAAATAGACGTCCCTTTTAGAGAATCTCCCACAGGAAGAAACATTCTTTCCAAATCCACCCTGTCGAGACCATCTAGGATATTATATGTTTCAATCAAGTTGCCTCTAAACTCCAGTGGATACGAGCCTTACCTGAGCCAAATTTCCTCATAAGACAACCCACCCCTTCTAGGTATTAATCTAGCAAACTGTCTCTATTTGCTGTCTCTATTTTCTATACTTCCTTATGTAAGATGACCTGTACATACACAGTACTGCAGATAAGTCTCACCAGTGTCCTGGCTGAATGAAACATAACCTCCCTATTTTTGTATTCAGTTGTCTTTATAATCATTGAATCTCTGCAGTGTGGAAGCTGATCCACACTGGCCCATTGAATCCATACCAACCCTCCAAAGAGCAGCCTTCCACTCTATAAATCCATGTTCCCCATGGCTAACCCACCTAGCCTGCATATCTGTGGACACTATGGGGCAATTTAGCATGGCCAATCCACCCTAACCTGGACTGTGGGAGGAAACCAGAGCACCTGGAGGAAACCTGCACAGACATGGGGAGAATATGCAACCTCCACACAGCCTGAGGCTGGAATTGAATGTGGGTCCCTGGTGCTGTGAGACAGCAGCGCTAACCACTGAGTCACCGTGCCACCCATGTCATAATAACTGATAACATTCTTTTCCTTTCTTAATTACTTGCTACAGCTGCATATTAATCTACTGTGATTCATACTCTCATTCAGCAATTTCTAATTATTTAGATAACTTTTTGATACTCATCATGTCAAAGTGAACCATTTCACATTTTCTCTCATTAGATTTTTATAAAAAACAATGAAGGAGATAGAGTTGACTGTTTTTGTGGGGCATTCCAGAGTCTCGGGTGTAGACAACCAAAGGTGTGGCTGTCAAACTTGGGGAATGGAAGTTTCAAGAAGCCAAACTTCTAGGAACACAAGGACTTTGGAGGGTTGCCCAGGGGTTACAGGAAGGACTGAGGTCAGGGAAGAATTTAAGGTCAATATTGAGCACTTTATCATACTATTTAAGATGAGATGGTTGATAAAAGTTGGTAGAAATGGTAGAGGACAGAGAATAAACAAATCAATTAGTTCCAGTGAGTATGAGAAAAGAATAGGAACCATAAGCATAGCTGCAGAGACCAAATATTCAGACAGCATCAAAAACGAGACAAAAGCTTTGAGGATTGAAATGAGAATCACACAGTAACAAGATGTTACAATGTATATTAATTTAATAGAGTCTTGTGGTGACTATGGTTGTACTGCACTAATTCCAAACACAACCATATAGACCTACTCTATAATGCTGTAACAACACATCCTCAACAGTCATACGAGAGGGACGAATTAGATTAATGTTAAGTAAATTTTTTTTGCCCAAATGAGCTTGACATTGTCACTAATGAATTAGACAGGCCTTGACTTACTTTCTCAACGAGCAGAGTAAATGGACCAAATGATAGGGTTTTCTGTAATCTGAGACTTCTAGTGTGGAATGGTGCACATCTTAGAAAATGCTGGGCATGTGGCCCACAAATGTTTCATCAGCATCTGTCACACATCTGGTAGTCTGCAAAGAAGCGTAATGCTAATCTAATTCACCCAACAATCCACTGGTGGGACTGAATCGCAAAGCTGTTTTACATCACCCACCCGATTTATTTTTAAATTAGTAAATTGAAATATGGTACATGGATTCATTACAACACAGAGGAAAGGCGTTCAGAGCATTGAATGTACTGGATTGTTCTCTGTAGAACAATCCAGTACCACCAGCTAATGGGAACAGCCCCATTTTATGTTTATGTTGGCGACAATTTTTAAATTGGGTGAAATTGTCTGCAAAATAACTCTGCAGAGGCCGGTATCCAGTCACCAAGTCACCCTCTATTTACACATGCTAAGTACTTGACATTGCTCCGGTTTCCTCAGAGCCAGCTCAGAATGAACAGAACCCCTGACACTCCTGTTTATATCTGTCAGCCAGAGCTCCCTGATTGGACCAGATTAACGGCCCCAATCAGAAAGTTAATAATCTATGAGGTAATAGAGTCATAGAGTCATAGAGATGTACAGCACGGAAACAGACCCTTCACTCCCACTCGTCCATGCCAACCAGATATCCTACTCCAATCTAGTCCCACTAGCCAGGACCCGGCCCATTTCCCTCCAAACCCTTCCTATTCATATACCCATCCAGGTGCCTTTTAAATGTTGTAGTTGTACCAGATTCCACTACTTCCTCTGGCAGCTCATTCCATACATGCACTACCTGAGACATGAAAATATTGCCCCTTAGGTCTCTTTTATATCTTTCCCCTCTCACCCTAAACTTATGCCCTCTAGTTCTGGACTTCCCCACCCCTGGGAAAAGACCTTGCCTATTTGCCCTATCCATGCCCTCATGATTTTATAAACCTCTGTAAGATCACCCTTCAACCTCTGACACTCCAAGGAAAACAGCCCCAGCTGATTCAACCTCATCCTCGAGCTCAAATCCTCCAACCCTCACTTCAATCTGCATAACACATAACTCATAAGTTCCACTTGCCGCATTTTCTAATGACAACACCAATTATAGTACCTTTTGAAGTCCAGTTGGACTTCAGCTAGTAGGCTGTTTTGCATGATTAAATCATTAATCTCATATACTAAAAGGTCTCTCAGCATCTCATTAAGGGTAAAACCAAAGTCAGATGCCCCTGCCAATCATCTTAACCTCATCAAAAATCCCAACATGGATTCCCCTAGTTTTCAAACCACTGGTAAAACCAATAGCATCTCAGAGTTAGAGGAGGCTTGGGTTCATAGTATTCCTTAACTAAATTCATCAACTCTTGAAAGGTTTTAGTATCTGGTGCCTCAGGGAAAATTAGGCTTCTGATAAATGAAAAAGCTGTGAATCCACAAGCTGTCAGGAGAATTACTCATTGCTTTTCATCTGCCCCAATGTCATTTGCCTGAAAATAAAACATATTCTTTTCATTTACTGGACCCAGTCTTTGATGGCAGGATCAACGTGTCAAGCTTCCCAAATAACACGAAATAATGCCAGAAATGCCTATCCCAACTCAAAGACAAATGTAGTGACATGGTGGCTCAGTGGTTAGCACTGCAGCCTCACAGCACTGGGGTCCTAGGTTCAATTCCAACCTTGGGTGCCTGTCTGTGTGGAGTTTGCACATTCTCCCCATGTCTGCTGGGGTTTCCTCTGGGTGCTACGGTTTCCTCCCACAGTCCAAAGATGTGTAGATTAGGTGAATTGGCCATGCTAAATTGCCAGTAGTGTTAGGTGCATTATTCAGGGGTAAATGTAGGGGTCTGGGTGGGTTGTTCTTCAGACGGCTGGTCTAGACTTGTTGGGCTGAAGGGCCTGATTCCACACTGTAGGTAATCTAATCAAATCTAAAAATGTCTCCAGCAGCGTGCTTTTCTCTTGTCGCCACTGAAATAGTTCCACGGAGGCCAGTATCCCATCTCCATGTGGAGTCCTTGACACTGGTGCAGCTCCCTCACAGCCAGATCTCGGAGAGAACAGAATCTCTAGTACTCCTGTTTATTTTTACATTTTTTTTTCCCTTTTTCCTTTTTTTTCTGTTAACCCCCACACTACCGCCTAACTGCGGTAGTGCTTATTTTTTCCCCAGCACCCATGGTGTGTGAGTGCAGGTGTGAGACACAGTGAGAGACACAAGGTGCACAAATCTTTATTCAATTTCCACCACCAGGAAGATAGGAAAACACCCGAGTGGCCAGTGACAAGCACTGCCCTTCACATCAAAGGGCAGTGCTGTGTGATCAAACAGTGAAGGGGAGGGCAAGGACTAAATCAAAATAGAGTTGGAGGGATAACTCCAGTTTATTTATTTTTTATCAAAATAGAATTGGAGGGGGAGCACTCCTGTTTTTTTTTTCTTTCTTTTTTTAACACCTAAGTGCGGTAGTGCTTATTTTTTTCCCCAGCACCCATGGTGTGTGTGTGCAGGTGTGAGACACAGTGAAAGATACAAAGTGCACGAATCTTTATTCAATTCCACCACCAGGAAGACAGGAAAACACCCGAGTGGCCAGTGACAAACACTGCCCTTCACATCAAAGGGCAGTGCTGTGTGATCAAAACAGTGAAGGGGAGGGTAGGGACTAAATCAAAATAGAGTTGGAGGGAGAAATGATGCACTCCACTCCCTGCGGCACCCACCTCTCCCTGAACAACTCCAGGGTGTTGGTCGACACTGCGTGCTCCTTCTCTAAGGACACTTGGGCTCTAACGTAACCGCGGAAGAGGGGCAGGCAGTCGGCCCTAACGACCCCCTCCACGGCCCGCTGCCTGGACCTGTTGATGGCCAGTTTGGCCAGGCCCAGGAGCAGACCCACGAGAAGGTCTTCAGACCTGCCCTCCTTCCTCCGTACCGGGTGCCCAAAGATCAGGAGCGTGGGACTGAAGTGCAACCAAAAGCAGAGGAGGAGGTTTTTCAGAAAATCAAAAAGGGAGTGCAAACGCCCACACCCAATATATACGTGGTCCACGGACTCCACAGCGCCACAGAACAAGCAGTTGGGCTGGGAGTCCGTGAACCACCGTAATCTGCGGTTGCAGGGGACTGCTGCGTGCAGCACCCTCCACCCCAGATCCCCGAGAGAAAGGGGGAGGACTCCCGCGTAGAGAGCCTTCCACTGGGGATCCCCACCGCCCGGTGACAAATGGGCACGCCAAGGCGTGTCCGGACGGTGGATGAGGGAGAAGAGGTGGACGGTGTGCAGCAGCAGTCTATACAGGGCCCTTCTTTTCACATCCTTGAAAGAAACAAAATTAAAATTTCGGAGGCGGCTCAGGTTGTGGGGCACAGGCTCCCGCGGGAAGTACGGGACCTTGGGGCCAATGTGAAATTCCGTCCGGGCTGGGGTGAGCGCAGACGGGATCCCACCGCACACCTGAGCATCCTCCAGATGGTGCACTACGTCGGGTCCGAGCACCGCCGTTTTAAGGCGTCGGATGGCGGTGGCCACGTACCGGACGTCTACCGCTGCCCTGCCTGCTATGTCCTGCGGCAGCGTCCAGCCCAGGCCCCCGGCACGTCCCCGACCCTGGTCACCCTCGCCGCCACGGCCCTCCCCTCCAACAGCCACTTGAACCCGCGAGTACGGAGCTGCGGATTAACTCCTGTTTATTTATTTATTTATTTTTTTCCCCCACATTACTGCTTAACTGCGGTAGTGCTTATTTTTTTTCCCCCAGCACCCATGGTGTGTGTGTGCAGGTGTGAGACACAGTGAAAGACACAAAGTGCACAAATATTTATTCAAATTTCACCACCAGGAAGATAGGAAAACATCCGGGTGGCCAGTGACAAACACTGCCCTTTGCATCAAAGGGCAGTGCTGTGTGATCAAAACAGTGAGGGGGAGGGTAGGGACTAAATCAAAATAGAGTTGGAGGGATAACTCCTGTTTAATTTTTTTTAAGGGAGTGCAAACGCCCAAAATCTCCTTTTTTTTTTCCTTTTTTATATTAACCCCCACACTACCACCTAAGTGCGGTAGTGCTTATTTTTTCCCCAGCACCCATGGTGTGTGTATGCAGGTGTGAGACACAGTGAAAGACACAAAGTGCACGAAACTTTATTCAAATTCCACCACCAGGAAGATAGGAAAACACCCGGGTGGCCAGTGATAACTCCTGTTTATTTATTTATTTATTTTTTCTCTCATACACTCACAATAGGCAAACACCCGGGTGGCCAGTGACAAACACTGCCCTTAACTCCTCTTTTTTTTTTAACCCCCACACGACCACCTAAGTGCGGTAGTGCTTATTTTTACCCCAGCACCCATGGTGTGTGTGTGTGCAGGTGTGAGACACAGTGAAAGATACAAAGTGCACGAATCTTTATTCAAATTCCACCACCAGGAAGACAGGAAAACACCCGGGTGGCCAGTGATAACTCCTGTTTTTTTTTTCTTTTTCTTTTTTCTTTACCCCCCCACTACCACCTAAGTGCGGTAGTGCTTATTTTTTCCCCAGCACCCATGGTGTGTGTGTGTGCAGGTGTGAGACACAGTGTAAGACACAAAGTGCACGAATCTTTATTCAAATTCCACCACCAGGAAGACAGGAAAACACCCGGGTGGCCAGTGATAACTCCTGTTTATTTTTTTTTCCCCTGTTTATATTATTTTATTTTATTAAACATATTACAAAAACAGTTTACAACAAACAGTTACATTTACAGCTGCATACAAGAGACAGCAATTTTACAAGGGAGAGGAGCAGCAAAGCCAGGCCCCAAACCCTACCATTCAAACAAACAGTTTACAGGGACATGAGGACAAACCTCAAATCCCAGTTTCACAAAGATATAAAGAGACAACAGCAATGACAGTTGTACATTAGACAGTACTGTTACATACAAAAGTGCAGACAATACAGACCCAGCAAGCCCCCGCCCCTCCCACCTTCCGACCACTCTAAGTCAGCCCGCCCCTACCCACCTTCCTGTTCTCGGTCCACCCCATGCCCCTTCCAGTTCTCGGTCCGCCCTGACACACCTTTCGACCACCTCTAGGACAGCCCGCCCCAGTACCCGCCCGGGGTGACAGCGGTCAGGACGGCCTACCCACCTTCCGGCTTCACTAACCACCCTCAGCACCTTCCGACCACCTCTGGGGCAGCCCGCCCCGGTACCTGCCCGGGGTGACAGCGCTGAGGACGGCTACCCGCCTTCTGGCTCTCAGTCTGCTCCTACGTACCATTGGGCTCTCACCCACCCCGTTGCACCTCCGACCAGTGGGCTATCCTGGCACACCTTTCGGCCACCTCTAGGAAATAACTCCTGTTTATATCTGTCAGCCAGGGCTCCCTGATTGGATCAGATTAACAGCCCCAATCAGGGAACTGATATTCTATGAGGTCTACCTGGCCAACATCATTTTATTCACTGCAGTCTGAAAGAGTGATATTTGGGGTGGGTCGCATCAAGAAATTACCTACCTTTGGAATGTAGAGTAGCAAACAGACCTCGGAGTACAAGTTCACCAATCATTAAATGTGTGCACAGGTGAACAATGCCATAACCCAAGCCAGTATCTATTTCAGATGCTCATTTTCTTTTTCATTTCCTCTTCACTTTCTGACACGTTGTTGGAATAGATATTTTCCCTTTACTTCTAATTCAGGACGTCACCAAGTGAACATTTATTTCAGTATTACTCTGCACTTTTTACTTTATATCCACTCAGGTCAATGCTGGGACAATATTCTGTTGCTGGGAAACAGTTGATCCAAGTACGTTGGATCTGTGTTCCCCTATGATTAATTATTATGTTTTATAGTCTTCAATGCTTTATTCGTGTTTTTCCAGTTATGGCCTTTGTAAATTTACATTTTGTCAGATTTGGAAAAACTTCTGTAAGTTTAGGTTAGGTTAGTGAGTGCTTTTAGAGATGCTAAAACTCAACTGAAAAAAAAGGACTTGCATTTACAAACCAAATCTATGACCTCAAGATGCCTAGAGCTAATGAAGTACATTTCAAAGTCGAGTCATTTTTGTAATCTCAGCACTGCTGTCAATTACTTCACAGCAACTCCTACCAACAGCAATGTGATAAATGGCCAGATTGGGACTTCTTTCACTGGAGAGTTAGAAGTTGAGAGGTGACCCTTATAGAGGTTTATAAAATCATGTTGGATCTTGAAGGCTTAATGGTAGCTGTTTGTTTCCTTCGGATGAGGTATTTCAAGACTAGGGGGAGCATATTTAAAGTGAGAGGAGAGAGATTTAAAAAAGACACGAGGGGCAAATGTTTTTACAGAGGGTGTTTCACTTCCTCAGGAGATCCTGAGGAAGTGGTGGATGTAGGCACAGTGACAACATTTAAAGGACACTTAGGTAAGTACATGAATAGGAAAGGATTGGAGGGACATGGGCCGGGAACAAGCAGGTGGGACCAGTTCAGTTTGGGATTATGTTCGGCACGGGTTGTTTGGTCTGTTTCTGTGCTGTATGACTGTGACTCTACAATTTATTTAGAATCACACAGATCTATAGCACAGAAAAAAAGCCCTTTGACCCATTGAGTTTGCACCGGTCAAAAATAAACACCTATCTACTCAAATCCCATTTTCTAGCACACGGCCTGTAGTTTTGTACACTTTGGCATTGCAAATGTATACCTCAATGCTTTTTTAATGCTATGGGGGTTTCTGCTTACAGGCAATGAGTTCCAGACTCCCACCACTCTTTTTCTCATAAAACGTTTTCCACACATCCTCTCCAAACCTTCTGCCCCTTACCTTAAATCTACCCCCTCAGTCATTAAGGAAAATATACCTTCCTATGTGCCTTGTCTATACTCCACATAATTTTGTACATCAGTCCCCCTCAGTCTCCTCTGTTCCCAGATAAACAACCCCAGTCTCTCCAATCTCTCTTCATAACTCAAACTCTTTAGCTAAGGCTACATCCTGTTAAAATATGCTCTGCACCCTTTCCAGTGCAATCACATTCTTCCTTTCATGTGGTTTATATAACTTCATAAAACACTCTAGCCATATCATAACAACATTTTATTCAGTTCCAGTATACCCCCCAAGTTCTTAAAATCTATTCCTCAGTTAATAAAAGCAAATATCCCATGTGCTTTCTTAACCACTTTATCTATCTCCCACCATCTTAAAGGATAGATGGGCTTGCACAGCAAAATCGTCTGATCTTTGATGCTTCTCAGGATCCTACCATTCCTTGTGCATTCCTTGACTTTTTGTCCAACCCAAGTGCATCACCTCACACTTATTCATTGGCCACTGATAAGCCCATCTGACCAATCTGTCTGCATCATTCTCGAATCTAAGGCTATCCTTCTCATTATTTACCAAGCCACCATTTTTCATATCAACTGCGAACTTACTGATCAATCCTCCTACATTCAAGTCTAAGATGTTCATATGTAACAACGATCCAGCAATGATCCCTGCAAAACCTTACTGGACATAGGCTTCCAGTGACAAACACAGCCCTCGCCCATCACACTGCTTCCTGCCACTCAGCTAATTCTGGATCCAATTAGCTAAATTTCCTTGAATCCCTTGGGCTCTTACCTTGGCTATTAATCTCTCAAATGCCTTGCTGAAGTCCCAGCAGATTGTGTTCAATCCATCGCCACACCTAGTCATCAACTTGGTAAGACATAACCTCTCCTTAACAAAATCATGCTGACTGCTTATGATTAATTCCTGTCTCTCCAAATGCAGATTAATTCTGTCCTCAGAATTGCTTCCAACTGTTTCCCCACTGTTGCTGCTAAACTGTCTGACCTACAGCTTCCTTGTTTGTCCCATGGTCCTTTCTTGAATAATGGCACCACCTTGACTGTACTCCAGTCCTCTGGTACCTCTCCTGTGGCCAGAGAGGCATTGACAATTATTGCGAGCTCCCCTGCTATTTCCTCCCTTGCCTCACTCAACAACTTGCAATACATTTCATCCAGCCCTGGAGATTTATCTACTCTTAAACCTGCCAGACCACTCAGAGCCTTCTTTCTGAAGATACTAGCTTATTTAAGTTTAGTACAGTCCTTCTCCATAATTTTATGCTCACATTGTCCCCTTCACTAGGGAACACCAACAAAAAATATTCATTTAGAAACCTACCTATGTCCTCCAGCACCAGAAACTAATTACCACTGTAGTTCTTAATGGACCCTACTCCTTTGCTAGTACTTTTACCCCTAATGTACTGATAAATTAACTTAGGACTTTCCTTTATTTTACTTGCCAATATTCTTTTGGGTTTTTTTTTTTGCAATCCTAATTTCCTTTCTAAGTTACTGCTTGCACATTCTTTACCCCTCTGAGGCTTCTGCTATTTTGAGTCCTCGGTAGTTGACATAAGCCTCCCATTTTAGAACATAAGAACAGAAGAATTAGGAGCAGGAGTAGGCAATTTAGACCCTCGAGCCTACTCAAACTTTTGAAATGGTCATGGCTGGATCTCATCTGGGCCTGGACTCCACTTTCCTTTCTGCTCTCCATAACCCTTCAACTAATTTAAAATGTAACTCCTCCTTAAATTTACTCAATGTCCCAGCATCCAGCACACTGTGGTAGTGAATTCTACAGATACATGATATTTTGAGAGAAGAGGCTGAGGGGTGACCTTATATAAAATCATGAGGTTTGTAAAATCATGAGGAACATGGATAGGGTCAATTGACAAGGTATTTTCCCTGGGGCAGGGTGGTCCAGAACTAGAGGGCATAGGTTTAAGGTGAGAGGGGAAAAATTTAAAATGAAACCAAAGGGCAACTTTTTCATGCAGAGGGTGGTGTGTGTATGGAATGAGCTGCCAGAGGAAGTGGTGGAGGTTGGTACAACAACGACTTTTAAAAGGCATCTGGATGGTTATATGAATAGGAAGGGTTTGGAGGGATATGGGCCGGGTGCTGGCAAATGGGACTAGGTTAGTTTAGGATATCTGGTCGGCCTGGATGAGTTGGATCGAAGGGTCTGTTTCCGTGCTGTACATCTCTATGACCCTATGACTAGGTAATTTCTCCCCGTCTCTGTTTTAAATCTGCCACCCCTTTATCCTAAAACTGTGACCTCTCACCCAAGATTGACCCACATGAGGAAACATTCTTTCTACATCTGCTTTGTCATTCCCTTTAGCATCTTATATACCTCAATTAGATCACCTCTAACCTCCAGAGAGTAGGGCTAAACAGCTTAATTTCTCTTCACAAGGCAAACCCGTCATCTCTGGAATCAATCCAATGAACTTCTTTGAACTGCCTCCAGGTTTCTCTTGATATAATGTTGTGTATCCATTGATATCCAGGATTCATTAGATTTGTTACTCTCATCTTTTGTCTTTGTTGGAAAATGTTGGCCCTATACTCTCCCTTTTTCCGACTTGAATAAGTCCCACTGTACTAACACAGATTTACTTACAAGTATCTGCTCCCGGTCCCGCCCCTGATGCTGCCTAACTTGCTGTGTTCTTCCAGCCTCCTGCCTGTCTACTTTGGATTCCAGCATCTGCAGTATTTTTGTCTCTAACCCTGTCCACTCTGGCCAAATCATACCTGATCTTATTAAAACTGGCTTTCCCTCACTTTAGAACTTTGATTTCAGGCCCATCCTTGTCTTTTTCAATAGCAGTTTTCAATCTAATGGTGTTATGTTCAATGTCTGCCAAATAATTCCCCATGGATACTTTAACCACTTGCCTGGCTTCATTGCCTAAAATTAAGTCCAGGATCGCCCCCTCACTTACAGGGCCTTCCAAATAATTGCTTAAAAAGCTCGCCTCAATGCATTTGAAGAATTCATTCCCTCTAAACCTTTCACACTTTGACTATCCCAATTAATGTTGGGAAGTTGAAATCCCCTACTACCCTGTTACTTTTACAATTCTCTGAATTTTGTCTACATATCTACTCTTCTATTCCTTTTGAACTGTTCAGCACCTGTAGTTGACTCCCAGCAATGTGATTGCTCTTTTTTAGTTTTTAAGTTCTACCCATACAATATCAATTGAGGAGCCTTCTAAGATATTATTCCTCCTTACTGCTCAGTATCCATGGGGATGGCCTCAACCAGGACCTTGGATTCATCAGGTGACCACACTATGCTATACACTCTCTCACACACATGCACACAAGCGCGTGGACGCGCACGCGCGCACACTTACTCACATACACACAGACTCCTCCAGACCTACACACTCACGCAGACCCTCTCTCATACACAAGCTGTCTCTCATATGCTTACACACACATCCCCTACACTCACACCCTCTCACAGACTTATACTCCATTACTCACACACACACACACACACATCTAAGTTTGTGGGGTGAATTTGTACTTGCAGAATTACATTTTATTTTGCTCAAAAACTGCATAAATCCATATAAGTTTCTGTAATTCCAACTTTAGAAATAGAATCAGTCTGACCTAACATTGGGACACAGACAGATTTCACACCTTCAATGCATTATCTGAGCTGAGATGAGATTTATTGTTAAAAACTATCTTGAGAATGTAACTTTAAAAAAGTTCTGGGATTTACATATGAAGAAACCAAAACTAACATGGTTATTTGAAAAGATGAGAGACATAAGCTAAATTTTTTAAATATTACATTCTGTGATACTGCAATCCTGTTGCTGTGAAGTCTGTGTTTTCTGATTCTGCCCCACAATCATCTAATGAAGAAGCAGTGTTTTGAAAGCTAGTGATTCCAAATGAACCTATTGGACTATAACCTGATGTTGTGTGATTTTTAACTTTCTTCTTACTGCTGTAGTTGATTCACAGACTAATAAGGCAAAAGTGAGGACTGCAGATGCTGAAAACCAGAGTTTAGATCAGAGTGGTGCTGGAAAAGCACAGCAGGTCAGGCAGCATCCGAGGAACAGGAAGATCGATGTTTCGAGCAAAAGCCCTTCATCAGGAATATTCCTAATGAAGGGCTTTTGCCCGAAACGTCGATTTTCCTGCTCCTCGGATGCTGCCTGACCTGCTGTGCTTTTCCAGCACCACTCTGATCTAAACTCACAGACCAATACATCTTAACACCTACTGCTTTACCTCCTTCCCTGTCTCACCTGAAGACCCTGCATCCTAGAATGTTGAGCTGCCAATCTTACCTCTCTTTCCGCCATGTCTCAGTGACAGCAATAACAATATCTAATGTCAGTTAAGGGATGAATATTGGCCAAGGCACTGGGGAAAACTTCCATATTTTCTTATAAATAATGCTACAAGACCTTTCCATCCCCCGGAGGACAGCCAAGATCTCAATTTTAATGCCTCCTCTGAAAGATGGTACCTCTGACAATACAGTATTCTTTCAGTATTCTAAGGAGCTTGGAACCTTGTGGAGTGGGACAATGAACTCACAACTAAGAGGCAAGCATGCTACCAACTGAGCCATGATTAACACTAGCATACTGTCAGCACTTATGGAAGGTAGTGATGAGATGCTCTAAGCCTTCTATACATCAAGGGAATCTCTTGATATGCAGTAGACAGGATATCTTTCTACACAGTGTTAGGTGCAGGCAGTGAGTTATTGCTTATTAATTTATACTTTCAGCACTTAGACCGCAGACCTCTTTGAAAGCTTTTGTTCCTGAAATAATTGCACAGAGGCCAGTATCCCATCATCAAGTCATCCCTTACTTACATGAGCACGGTACACAGACTTCAACAGTTTCCTAATTTCCCCTTCCCCCGCCTCACCCTAGTTCCAAACTTCCAGCTCAGCACTATCCCCATGACTTGTCCGGACTTGTCCTACCTGCCTATCTCCTTTTCCACCTATCCACTCCACCCTCTCATCCCTGACCTATCACTTTCATCCCCTCCCCCACTCACCTATTGTACTCTATGCTACTTTCTCCCCACCCCCCACCCTCCTCTAGCTTATCTCTCCACGCTTCAGGCTCTCTGCCTTTATTCCTGATGAAGGGCTTTTGCCCGAAACGTCGATTTCGCTGCTCCTTGGATGCTGCCTGAACTGCTGTGCTCTTCCAGCACCACTAATCCAGTACACAGACTCTGACAAGTTATCTCAGTGCTAGTCCCAACAGTGGCCATAAAGCCATAAGACATAGGAGCAGAAATTAGGCCATTCAGCCCATCAAATCTGCTTGGTCATTCAATCATGGCTGATAGATTTTCAACCCAACTTTCCCACTTTATTCCCATAACTTTGATCCTCTTGGCAATCAAGAACTTTGTTTTCAATATACTCAATGACCTGGCCTCCACAGCCTCTGTGCCAATGAATTCCAGATTCACCACTCTCTAGCTGAAGAAGTTTCTCTTTATCTCCCTTCTAAAGGGTATTCCCTTTACTCTAAGGCTGTGCCCTCGGTTCCTCATCTCTCCTGCCAATGGAACCATCTTCGCAACATCTAATCTGTGCAGGCCATTCAGTATTCTGTAAGTTTCAAGCAGATTCTCCACCTCATCCTTCTAAACTTCATCGAGCATTGTCCCAGAGACCTCAAAAACTCCTCAAATGTTAAGCATTTCATTCCTGGGATTATTCTCATGATCCACCTCAGGATCCGCTCCAGGGCCAGTACATTCTTCCTGAGATCTGGGGCCCAAAATTGCTCACAATATCCTAAATGTGGTCTGACCAGAGTGTTATAAAGCCTCAGAAGTACATCCCTGCTTTTATATTCTAGTCCTCTCGAGATGAAGTACAACATTGCATTTGACTTCCTAACTACTGAATCAACTTGCAAGTTAACCTTAAGAGAAACCTGGACTAGGACTCCCAAGTCCCTTTCCACTTAAGATTTCTGAATTTTCTCCCCATTAAGAAAATATTCCATGCCTCTATTCATCCTACCAAAGTGCATGACCCCACACTTTCCCAATTTGTACTCCATTTACCACTTCTTTGTCCACTCTCTGAACACATCTAAATCTTTCTGCAGCCTCCCTGCCTCCTCAATACTACCTGCCCCTCCACCTATCTTTGTATCATCTGCAAAGTTAGCCAGAATGCCCTCAGTTCCTTCATCCAGATCGTTAATGAATAAAGTGAAAGTTGTGGTCCCAACACTGACCCTCGTGGAACGCCACTAGTCACCAGTTTCCATCCTGAGAAGGACCGTTTTATCCCCACTCTCTGCCTTCTGCCAGACAGCCAAGCTTCTATCTATGCTTATATCTTGCCTCTCACACCATATGCTCTTATCTTACTTAGCAGCCTCCTACTACCTTAAAGAATTCTAACAGATTTGTCCAGGATGACCAACCTGTTAGAATTGATGAAACCATGCTGACTTTACCCTATTTTACCATGCACTTCCAAGTATTCAGAAATCTCATCCTTCACAATGGACTCTCAAATCTCACCCACGACCGAGGTTAGGCTAATCAGCTTGTAATTTCCCATCTTTTGCTTACTCCTTTCTTAAACGGTGTTGGGGATGGTGGGGGTGGGAGGGAGGGTGGGGGTTTACTGGCGATTTTCCAGTCTCCCTCACTCCAGTGATTCCTGAAAGCCTCCACTATCTCTTCAGCTAGCTCCTTTGAACTCTAGGGTGGAGCCCATCTGGTCTGGGTGATTTATCTACTTTCAGAGTGAGGGAGCTCTCTGAGATGACTGCTCATATCTGACAGCCAGAGGTACCTGATTGGTCTCAGGTTAACAGCCCCCAATCAGGGATCTCCTACTTAACAAGATTCGCTTGGCCAACATTGTTCCAATCCCTACATTTTCCTTTCAATGCATAGAATGAATGTTCACTCAGCTAAAAGTCCATTGAGCTGCTTGTTTTTGTATTCACATTTCAAATTGGCAAGTTTCTCAAGTTCCTGAACAGCTTTCTTTTGACTGTTGGCTTGCTTTTGTTGCTTCTCATTGTAAACACCCTCATGAAGGATAGAACTGACAAAGTGCATTTACACAGCTACCACTCAGTAAACATCATAAACAAGGAAAAATATATCTGAGGCTGCAAGTGCATTTGTAAACCTGTTGTGCATTAAAGAGTTCAGGGTCTAAGCAGCTGATGGCACGGCGACAAATACATGTTATATTATATTTGCCAACTATTTTCCTTCTAAAATCAGTACTCCTTGCAGAATTTGGTAGAAAACAGGGCAAGGAAATATATTTAGAATGGAATTTTTTGACAGAGCTTATTTTCATAGGAATTCTAACAACTAAAGCCTAAATGTCATGCTTCAACATTTTGGAACACAACGTGGTAATTTTTTGGGATTATGCCCGTAGTTTTCTAACTGCTAAGCTTCCTGCCAAGCAGCGGTGCCGAACCAAGAAGACCAAGTGTCCAAGTCAGTTGCCCTTTCGTTGAGATTTTAATACAGCATTCGATGGCTTTAATGTTTCTTTATGTCGGGAACTTGAAAGCCTGTTCCATTGCACCAACTGGGATGTATGAAGCATTCAATGAACGTGCCTGATATCAGAGCTCTCTCAGAGGTAAATTTTAGTACCTGAGCCTGAGATTCAAGAAAATGGAGCATTAAAACATCAATGGAACTTCCTCCAAGAATGTCTATCTGCCAGTCTGATTTCCTACTCCTTGTGTATGTAACATGAGTTTTAGTAGAAGACTGAGAAACTACAGAATATTTGTTTAGACATGGCGGGGTCTGACAAGTGACTTTCCTGTGGGTCAGGACCTTAATTACCTTCGAATCACATTTGACTGACGTACATGAGCTTTCACTATGCTCACATTGCAAATTGCTTTCCTGACGCCCTGAGGGATGAACGTCTCTGTGACCCTTTAGACGTTGATTAAATAAATGTAATGCTAATAGGGTTATAAGACAAAAAAACTGGAACTGGAGCTGGAAATGTTCCCAGTCAATTCAGCCCATGCAGCACACAGCCTTGACCAACTCGTTTAAAATGAAACTTGTCTCTAGACTGTTCATAATTAAGCCTGTCCTAAATGTGCAAATTGGTTAGAGAGAGTAAATAACTCCCATCTGTGGATAAATAACTCCCATTCATGTATACCATGAATGAACCTAACTGGTTCACCTGCATATTGTATGTGCTGGCAGAATTATACACTATACAAGTACTTTAAACCAACACATGAAGATTTTTTTCACTATTTGTAACGTGTGAACCTCTTGAAACCAAACTTTTAGACTTTATTGTGAGTAAAATAAATGATCAGAGCAAAACATCTAATGGGGGGCAGCGAAACCTGGCAAATGAATGAAGAAGATGTATTTACATACTGCTTTTCAATGACCTTAGAAAATTCCGCATGCTTTTCGGCTAACATAATACTTTTAAAGTGGACTCACTGTTGCAATGTATAAACACAACAACCAACTAATGCAGAGGAATCTCCAGAAACAGTAGAGTGGTAATGATCCAGACACTTTGTTTCTGGAGCCATGAAATCCCTTAAAGTCCTCCTGACAGGGTGGATGGGACTTTGGTTTAACATTATCTGGAAGGCAACAGACTTAACCATGTTGCATTTCCTCAGTACTGCACTGGGAGCATCAGCCCAGGTTATGTACTCAAATGTTCTGAAATGGAGCTTGAACCCATGACCTTCTAACCCCAGGTATTGACTGCACTGAATCATTTTCTATCTTTCTGCCCCGCATTCTGACTGTCTATGATGAGAAATTGGGGGGAATCTGTAGATGTGAGAACATGTCTGTGATGGAGTAATGTGAAGATGAGCTTAGTTGCTACCTGACTGATTGGATGATGGTACTAATACTAATAGGATTAGCAGCTACTCAATGAGGTCCAAGCTGACACAACACCTCTGTTAATTTTAAAGAGTTGAAGATGGTGTTAAATGGCACAGTGGGTTAGCACTTTGCCCCTTTACTTCTGTGACCTGAGTTCAAATCCAGTCAGATTGATGGATTGAAATCCTCTGTAAAAACTCCAAAGGTCCTAACTGATGTGAAAACAAAAACCAAGAGCTGTGGATGCTGGAGATCTGAAGCAAACAAAAACAGAAATTGCTGGAGGAACTCAGCAGGTCTGGTAGCATCTGTGCAGAGAAAACAAGTTAACCTTTTAGGACCCTGTAACCCTTCTTGTGAACTAGATGCAGCTGGGATATTTATACTGATGATAGGGTAAGTAGTGGGAGGGAAGGGGTAGTTGGAATAAGCAGATAGGTGCAGAGGGAGCCCTGAGAGAGCAAGACAGAGAGAGAGAGAGAGAAGATAGGATATACAGTCAGGATTGTTGATAGTAAGCCAGGGATGAAGAGAAGCTACGTAGGTAATAATGGGGACCATGACATTTTGCCAAGGCAGAAAATTTGAGTTTGCAGTGTCTCAACTGCCTCTAGTCTAAAGACTAATCGTTGGTGCTAACTGGGAGTGTTGCCACATGGATGACTGGCGAACACCATTGATTTGAATTTTGAGAGAAAGCATTGCCAAGCTACATTTATTCTGCGTTAGACCGGCAAGTGTTCCGAACATTTTGAGTAACCAATGCTGAAAAAGGAAATTCATATTCTCTTTTACAAGTACTACATTTTCACACACACATAGCAGGCTTTTCTATTACAGTACTCAAGTGGTCTAATCCAATTGCTCTGTTAGAAATAAAGACTGTAATTTACTTCAAACTGATTCTTTGACTTAGTGGTATGGCTCCATTTTTCTCTGGAATGCATGCTTGTACTTGTGCATGAGTTGGCACTCTTTATGCCAGTTGTGTTTTAATAGGTGCAGTTAATTACTATACCATCACTGCATGAACTTTTCTGAAGGATACAAAGAGTGGCTTGAAATGAATGAAACATCATCAAGTAATAGCAGAACCCCTCCAGAAGAACACCCCTCCAAATATGGTGCACATAACATTTGCAGTAATTCTACCAGTGGAAATCAGATAACAAAATTATATTTGAAACAGCAGTTGCTCCAACATCAAGAACAATAAAGCATCTGTGAGAACAACATATACAATGTTCCATTTTCCTGTACAGCACTAAAGCCTGCCAAGAAAGAACCTTAGGCTCTCCCATTGTCAGATGTTTTCATTGCATTTTCAGAATCGATGGAACAGTATTGTTGGGAGATAAAACAGCAAAACTGCTGAACAATACAAATCACAGAGCAAATGTGCTTCCATTGTCTCAAAATACAATGCAAAGCAAAACAGACAATCCAAGTTTTGAGGATTGAAGGCAACAAAAGTAATTACACTTCAAAAGTCCTTTGACGGTAAAATAGTTGTAATATTCTGAGTTATGAAAAAAGCCTTTTAATACAAGTCTTTCTTCTACTGTACAGACTTTGGTGGTGTGAGAGTGACTGCACTTGACATCAAAACTGCGCTTGACTGTGTATAGCATCAAGAAGCCCCCAATAAACTGAAGTCAATGGGAAGCATGGGAAAATTTGCCACTGTTCATAGCTAGTATGAAAGAAGGTCAATAGACAATAGGTGCAGGAGTAGGCCATTCTGCCCTTTGAGCCTGCACCACCATTCAATATGATCATGGCTGGTCATCCTTAATCAGTATCCTGTTCCTGCCTTATCTCCATAACCCTTGATTCCACTATCCCTGAGAGCTCTATCCAACTCTTTCTTAAATGAATCCAGAGATTGGGCCTCCACTGCCCTCTGGGGCAGAGCATTCCACACAGCCATCACTCTCTAGGTGAAGAAGTTTCTCCTCATCTCTGTCCTAAATGGTCTACCCTGTATTTTTAAGCTGTGTCCTCTGGTTCGGCACTCACCCATCAGTGGAAACATATTTCCTGCCTCCAGAGTGTCCAATCCTTTAATAATCTTATATGTCTCAATCAGATCCCCTCTCAGTCTTCTCAAAGGTATACAAGCCCAGTCGCTCCAGTCTTTCAGCGTAAGGTAGTCCCGCCATTCCAGGAATTGACCTCGTGAACCTATGCTGCACTCCCTCAATAGCCAGAATGTCTTTCCTCAAATTTGGAGACCAGAACTGCACACAGTACTCCAGGTGTGGACTCACCAGGGCCCTGTACAGCTGCAGAAGAACCTCTTTGCTTCTATACTCAATCCCTCTTGTTATGAAGGCCAGCATGCTATTAACCTTCTTCACTACCTGCTGTACCTGCATGCTCACCTTCATTGACTGGTGTACAAGAACACGCAGATCTCTTTGTACTGCCCCTTTACCTAAATTGATTCCATTTAGGTAGTAATCCGCCTTCCTGTTCTTGCCACCAAAGTGGATAACCATACATTTATCCACATTAAACTGCATCTGCCATGATCTGACCACTCACCTAACCTGTCCAGGTGACCCTGTAATCTCCTAACATCCTCCTCACATTTCACCCTGCCACCTAGCTTAGTATCATCAGCAAATTTGCTAATGTTATTACTAATACCATCTTCTATATCATTAACATATATTGTAAAAAGCTGCGGTCCTAGCACTGATCCCTGCGGTACCCCACTGCTCACTGCCTGCCATTCCGAAATGGAGCCATTTATCACTACTCTTTATTTCCTATCAGCCAACCAACTTTCAATCCAAGTTAGTACTTGGCCCCCAATACCATGAGCCCTAAGTCAATCATCTCCATCCTTGCACTTCACTACAGGAGTTCCTCAGGGGAGTGTCCTAGACCCAACCATCTTCAGCAGCTATGTTAATGACCTTTCTTCCACCCTAAGGTCAGAAGTTGGGACATTATAAAGGTGTCTGAAAGAACTTTTGACGAGGACTGGTCCACTGAGGTGGTATGGGCTGAGATTAGAAACAGGAAAGGAGAGGTCACACTACTAGGAGTTTTTCATAGGCCTCCGCAGAGTTCCAGGGATGTGGAGGAGAGGATCGGCAAAATGATTCTGGGTAGGAGTGAAAGGAACAGGGTGGTCATTATAGGGGACTTTAACTTCCCCAACATTGACTTGAAATCCTATAACTCTAGTATGTCGGATGGATCAGTTTTTGTCCAATGTGTGCAGAAGGGTTTCATGACACAGCATATCGAAGGGCCGACAAGAGGGGAGGCCAGACTGGATCTGGTGCTTAGTAATGAACTAGGCCAGGTATTTAATTTAGTTGTAGGTGAGCACTTTGGAGAGAGTGACCATAATTCGGTTACATTTAGTTTAGCAATGGCAAGGGATAGGTACATGCCACAGGGCAAGAGTTATAGATGGGGAAAGGGCAATTATAAAGTGATTAGGCAAGACTTAGGAGGCATAGAATGGGGTAGCAAAATGCAGGAGATGGGGACAATGGAAATGTGGAGCTGATTTAAGGAACAGATATTGCGTGTCCTTGATAGGTGTGTCCTGTCAGGCAGGGAAGAAGTGTTACATGGTTTACTAAAGAAATTGCATCTTTGTTAAGCGGAAGAAGGAGGCTTATGTGACGTTGAGACAAGATGGTTCAGATGAGGCAAGGGAGAGTTACAGATTAGCAAGGAAGGATTTAAGGAGAGAGTTAAGAAGAGCAAGGAGAGAACATGAGCAGTCTTTAGCAAGTAGAATAAAGGAGAACCTTAAAGCTTTGTATAGGTATGTGAAGAAGAAAAGGATGACTAGGGTAGGAATAGGGCCAGTCAAAGACAGAAGTGGGAAGTTGTGTGTGGACCCTGTGGAGATCGGAGAGGTGCTAAACAGATATTTCTCATCTGTTTTCACTCAGGAAAAGGAGAATATTGTAGAGGAGAAGAATGAGATACGGGATATTAGACTAGAAAGGGTCGCGGTTAGTAAGGAGGAGGTGTTATCAATTCTCGAAAGAGTGAAAGTAGACAAGTCCCCTGGGCTGAATGAGATTTATCCAAGGATTCTCTGGGAAGCTAGGGAGGAGATGTTGGAACCTTTGGCCTTGATCTTTGAGTTGCCATTGTCTATAGATTGAATAACAGAGGACTGGAGGAATGCAAGTGTTGTGTCCTTGTTCAAGAAGGGCAGTGGAGATGACCCAGGTAATTATAGACCAGTGATCCTTATGTCTGTTGTAGGAAAAGTTTTGGAAAGGTTTCTAAGAGATAGGATTTGTAATCATCTAGCAAGCAACAATTTGATTGCAGATAGTCAACACGGTTTTTGTCAGGGGCAAGTCATGTCTCACAAACCTCATTGAGTTTTTTGAGAAGGTGACCAAGCATGTGGGTGAGGGTAAGGCAGTTGACATGGTGCACATGGACTTCAGTAAAGCCTTTGATAAAGGTTCCACATGGTAGGTTGTTGGAGAAAATGCAGAGCTTAAAAATGTGTTGCTGGAAAAGCGCAGCAGGTCAGGCAGCATCAAAGGAGAAGGAAAATCGACGTTTCGGGCATAAGCCCTTCTTCAGGAATGAGGAGGGTGTGCCAAGCAGGCTAAGATAAAAGATAGGGAGGAGGGACTTGGGGGAGGGGCATTGGGAATGCAATAGGTGGAAGGAGGTTAAGGTGAGGGTGATAAGCCGGAGAGGGGGTGGGGGCGGAGTGGTCGGGAAAAAGATTGCAGGTCAAGAAGGCGGTGCTGAGTCTGAGGGTTGGGACTGAGAAAAGGTGGGGGGAGGGGAAATGAGGAAGCTGGAGAAATCTGTATTCATCTCTTGTGGTGTGAGTGTTCCTAGACGGAAGATGAGTCGCTCTTCCTCCAGGCGTCGTGTTGCCATGGTCTGGCAATGGAGGAGGCCAAGGACCTGCATGTCCTTGGCAGAGTGGGAGGGGGAGTTAAAGTGTTCAGCCACAGGGCGGTTGGGTTGGTTGGTGCGGGTGTCCCAGAGGTGTTATCTGAAACATTCCACAAGTAGGCGGCATGTCTCCCCAATGTATAGGAGGCCACATCGGGTGCAGCGGGTGCAGTAAATGATGTGTGTGGAGGTGCAGGTGAATTTCTGATCGATATTGAAGGATCCCTTGGGGCCTTGGAGGGAAGTAAGGGGGGAGGTGTGGGCGCAAGTTTTGCACTTTTTGCGGTTGCAGGGGAAGGTGCCGGGAGTGGAGGTTGGGTTGGTGGGGGGTGTGGATCTGACAAGGGAGTCGCGGAGGGAGCGGTCTTTCCGGAACACTGATAGGGGTGGGGAGGGAAATATATCCTTGGTGGTGGTGGGGACATCTCCTCCACTTCCCGCTTCTCCGCCCTTGAACCCCGCCCCTCCAATCGCCACCAGGACAGAACCCCACTACTCCTCACCTACCACCCCACCAACCTCGAGTTACATCGGATCATCCTTCGTCATTTCCACCACCTCCAAACGGACCCCACCACCAAGGATATATTTCCCTCCCCACCCCTACCAACGCCCCTCCCCCAAGTCCCTCCTCCCTACCTTTTATCTTAGCCTGCTTGGCACACCCTCCTCATTCCTGAAGAAGGGCTTATGCCCGAAACGTCGATTCTCCTTCTCCTTTGATGCTGCCTGACTTACTGCGCTTTTCCAGCAACACATTTTTAAGCTCTGATCCCCAGCATCTGCAGTCCTCACTTTCTCCGAGAAAATGCAGAGGCATGGAATTGAGGGTGATTTAGCAGTTTGGATTAGAAACTGGTTTTCTCTAAGGCGGCAGCAATTGGTGGTTGATGGAAAATATTCAGCCTGGAGTCCGGTTACTAGTGGTGTGCCACAAAGATCTGTTTTGTGACCACTGCTGTCATTTTTATAAATGATTTGGACACAGGCATAGGTGGATGGGTTAGTAAGTTTGCAGATGACACTAAAGTCGGTGGAGTAGTGGACAGTGTGGAAGAATTGCAGGTTGTTGGGGACTTGGATAAACTGCACAATTGGGCTGAGAGGTGGCAAATGGAGTTCAATGCAGCTAAATGTGAGGTGATTCTCTTTGGGAAGAATAACAGGAAAGCAGATTACTGGGTCAATGGAAAGATTCTTGGTAGTGTGGATGTGCAGAGGGATCTCAGTGTCCATGTACAAAGATCCCTGAAAGTTGCCACCCAGGTTGATAGTATTGTTAAGAAGACATACGGTGTGTTAGGTTTTATTGGTAGAGGGATTGAGATCTGGAGCTGTAATGTCATGCTGCAACTATACAAAATGCTACTGCGGCTGCACTTGGAATATTGTAAACAGTTCTGGTTGCCCCACTACAGGAAGCATGTGGAAGCATTGGAAAAGGTGCAGAGGAGATTTACCAGGATGTTGCCTGATCTGGAGGGAAGGTCTTATGAAGAAAAGCTGAGAGACTTGGGTCTGTTCTCATTTGAGAGAAGAATGCTAAGAGGGGATTTGATAGAGACATACAAGATGATCAGAGGATTAGATAAGGTCGAAAGTGAAAGTCTTTTTCCTTGGAATGAGATGTCAGTTTGTACAAGAGGGCATAGCTACAAATTGAGGGGTGATAGATTTAAGACAGATGTCAGGGGCAGGTTCTTCACTCAGAGAGTGGTATGGGCATGCAATGCCCTGCTTGCCAATGTAGCTAAACTCAGTCACATTAGGGAGTTTAAACAACCCTTGGATAAGCACATGGATGATGATGATGATGGGATAGTGTAGGGGGATGGGCTTAGATTAGTTCACAGTTCGGTGCAACATCAAGGGCCGAAGGGCCTGTACTGCGCCGTATTGTTCTACGTTCTGTGTTCACTGATGATTGCACAATGTCAGCACCATTTGTAACTCCTCAATACTGAAGCAGTCCATATCCATATGCAGAGAGACAGGACAATACCCAGCCTTTGACCGATAAGTGGCAGGTAACATTCATATCACACAAGGATCGATGACCACCTCAAATATGAGAGAATCTAACCAGTGATATTTAATGGCACTACCATCACCGATTCCCCACTACTAGGTTGGACAGTAGGGAGGTGGTTTTACCAGTGGCCAGGAACCGAATTAGATTAGCCATATACTGTGGCTACATGAACAGATCAGATGCTGGCAATTTGTGATAAGTAACTCAGTTCCTGACTCCCCAAAGATTGTCTACCATCAAGATGGAAGTGTGATGGAATAATCTCTAACAACATTCAAGGAGCTTGACACCATCCAAGACAAAGCAATCCAATTAGCAGTCCATTTATCACTTTTATGTTCACTCTAACACTGATAGTGGCAGCGGGGTGTACCATTTACAAGATGCACTGCAGCAACTCAACAAGGCTCCTTTCACAGCACCTTCCAAACCCATGACACCATAAAGAACAAGATACATTGGAATACTGCCTTCAAGTTCCCCTCCAGTCACATACATTCCTGACTTGGAAATAAATCACTGTCCCTTCACTGTCATTGGGTCAAACTCCAGAGACTCCCTACCCAACAGTACTCCTATTCAGACAGCTCACAACCACCTTCTCAACAGCAATCACAGCTGAACAATAAGCCCAGAACCACTTACATCCCATCATTTCTCTTCATCCTCTTTGTCTCTATTCTAATTTCCCCGATTCCATACATTCTTCCTCCTTCTATCTGTCCTGCATCCTTCTCTCTCTTTCGCCATTTTCAAGTCCTCTGTCCACATCCAAATTCCTCTGATTCTCGGTCCCCAATTCTAAGTCCATCCCCATCCATCCTGAGTTCGAAGCTCATGTCTCTCTCTCTCTCGCTCTTTGTCCATTCTTAGTCCTACTCCCCTCTCAGTCTTCAATAAACTGATGGTCTACATGACTGTTGGAACAAGAGCACATCCCTACTCAACATCAGCCTTTAATTCTTATGTTAAAGCCTTTTGTTTTGCATTGTACTCTATTTTAAAACACATTTCCTTTCTTATTGCGTGTCTCAGTGATCCAGATGACTATTAATTTAAGTAGTAGCTGGATAGCAAGCATGGACGTTGAGGAATGGAGCTGACAAAGCTATCCAGAGATGAACTAAAGATACAATGATCACCAAAGAAAAGGGGGAACTGCAAGGGGCTGCCTGGTTGCTGAAATCTCTAGAATGGCTGGATATGTGCATTACTTTCATGAATGTTATATTCTGAATAAATCTGCTCCCTAGCCTAGTTGCAAAATGGTGAACTTCTTTCCAAGTGCGATTTAATTTGATCAGTGGATGCTAGTGGAGCTAACACTGGATACAGGTGGACACATGGACAGACAGTACAATGATATGTATTATTTCTTTCAATTCAAATTATTTCCTCTCTCCAACTTCCTGCCCTTAATCCCTATTCTCAGCTCCAAAGAGCATTGACTCAGGTCTCACTACATTTGCAATAACATCCTGGTGACCATATTCTAAGTGTGACAATGACTGTGACGCACAAACCCAACACCAACACAGCAACTTGCCAACAATGGTGATCAGGAGAGGTGAACCTGATGAATCTTCTTTTCCTGAAACTAAAGAGACTTTCAGAACAATTTCAATACAGATGATTACACCAGAGCTAAGGGAGTGAGGAATAGATGGATTAATCCCCTCATCACATGACCACCATGTGATCATTCCCTGCCACATTTCTAAGCAGAGGGAGCTTGGCTGCTCTTAAAACATTTGTTCCCTCCTGCCCCTCCTCTGCAAAGTCTTTTATGACCATTTAAGTCTCCTCTTGATCCATCTTTTGTTTCTTTACTTGTGCCATTAATGTCTTCATTTACATTTGGCATTAAAATCCTTTTTATCATTTCTGCCTCCCACCTGATCACTGACACTTCCTTTTGATTCTTCCCTCTTTCCTTTTTGATTCAGAATTTCTTTAAAAACTCTCAAAAGTTTCCAACAGCTCCCACCATCCAAAAAAGACCAACTTGCCATCCCGATCATCGGTTGAAACATTCACACCCTCTTCCACCACCCCTGCATAGTGGCAGCAGCAATGTGTGTAACCATTCAGCTGCACAGCAGCAAATTAACATGACACCTTCAACAGCACCTTTCAAATCTTTGCCACCTAGACAGATAAGGGCAGCAGACTCATGGAATACCAGCTGCACGTTCCCCTCCTAGCCCTCCCACCAAGACATGGACTGCATCAGTTCCAAGAAAGCAGCTCATCATTACTTTTTCAAGGGACAAGTAATGAGGGACAGTGAAACTGCTGGGATGCGTGACAGAATGTTTTTGAAATTGAACAGTCATTGTTTCCCTCTCCACAGATGCTGCCTAGCCCACTGTGGGTCTGTTCAAACTGGGGCTTTTGTGAGTTGCACAGGCCAAGCGTCAAGCCAGGAGGCTATTGGGACATCGCTTGCCTCTTATATTCTAACTGGAAAAGAATAAACAACTGTGTTGTCTTATCAAAAATATTTATTCACGTAGGAATCATAACTTTATCTATTACAATCTGTATTTTGGAATATGTTGCAATATTGCTTAAATAAATACAGGCAGCTGGGTTAACATTCTACAACGAGTGATATAGGCTACGTAAGACTTCCAGATGTTTGCAAATTTAAGAGATTTAATGATTTGCATGTACATTTTTGGTTATTATTTGCAATAACATGTCAAAAATTATCTTCTAATAAGAAATGTAATAATGCTGAATACATCAAGAAAGTTACCATTCATTCTATTTACTTCAGAAAATGAAGTCAATTCTAACCAGGAAATGTAAACAAAATTTCAGCGTCTAGCAGACGCAATATAGTTACTCATAATCCCAGATGTAAACCTATGGATTCCACCTCCTACTAGAGTGTCTTGTTCACTTATGACAGTATATTCACAAACTTTTTATTTTCAGTGACAAAGATGAGAATCTCATGTTTCTTTAAAAATGTCATTTGCAATGTTGTTATCAGCATTTAACATTTTCAGTTGCTATTATGTGTGTGTTATGCCCATAAATGTGTTGTAGAAATGTCAAGTCGTCACACAGAAGTTGAGGGGACTACAGCTGGTACTACAGCCATTGACTGTATTGTCTTGCCAGACATCATATAACATTTCTTTTTCTAAGCTAACGTTTCCTTTCTTATAGTGGTATGGGATTATTCCACAACAATCCATTTAAATTCATGCATAATTTCAAGACTTTGGAAAAGATGAATCGCTTTCTGTCAAAATTGTTATTAAGTCGGCCCACAGGATTTTTGGTTTTGCATTTTCACTTAACTTCAGCAGACAAGGATATGTTGAAACAGACTAGGGCTACAATATCTTTCCCATTATCAGCTCACACTTGCAATAGTATGAACGGAAACAATTTTGATTCTTCCCCACGTCTCCTTAGCCCATCCCTTGGCAAGTTGGGAGAGTTTAGATTCCCAGGTAACACTTCCTAGTCTAGCCAAGATCCAATAAAGCTCATCCCACTTGGAACAGTTAATGCCAAGTGGCAGTTAACAGTGGGACCTTAATTCCAATTGCCTAGCTTGAAATCTATCACAGAACCTAGCAGTGACATCTCTCTAATTGCCTCTTTAGGAACAAAGAAACCAAGAGACAGATCAACTGCAAAGATGTTCTCTAATTCCACTTTAGTCCATGATCCAAGGTCAATTGTTTTCTTGATGACACTAGACATTTCTTACTGCAATACATCAAAATTGTCATTGGTATAAAATCAGCTGTTGCAACAATTCACATTTTCGTTCACATATTCACATAAGTCACTCAAGGAAAGGTTTAATAATGGCAATAAATCTTTGGTTTGATTATTAAAATAGAAACAAACAATCATTAAGATAGGCAGAATTCGGTCTGCTGGTTCCCGTGAAAATACAAATATAGGTAAACTTACACAAAATACTACAACGTCAGCCTATGTTCTGAAAAACATATATAAAAAAAAAGTCAACTTCCAGGCCTGGAAGCCAATAGTTGTAAAGGAGGAAGTATAGTCAGGGCCCATTTACTTGCACACAGTCAATATGGCTTGGTTTGAAGAGACATCAGCTGAGGTTTAATATAAAGGAGTGGGCAGGAGAATTGTTTCAAGCGTTCAAATGTTAAAGTTCACCCCGCCATCCACAAGCACTGCAGGTGAGGTATTCCGAGACACCATCAAGCATTTTGCCCAATGAAAGATTTTTTTTAAAAGTGCAGACATCAAAATGGTCACAATTGCTCCACACAGATTGGTTCCTTCAGCCTGAATTGTATGGCAGATCAAAGGTACTTTCGTTTCTTTGGCACAACCATATGAATACTTATTGCATTTCTTGAAGTGACAGCAGCAATGATTCATATCCTTTGGTGACAACCACCTGTTAATGCCACCAGATGCTCAAGATTTTGTGACGTGTCAATAAGACTGACACATGTGCGTGTAAACATCATACATCGAGAACCATGTCATATTGCTGCTCGCTTCTCCGCCGGCAGCATTTGGTGATAAGCACGACGTACAGAGTTAACAGCAAGACCCAGTAGCAAGCATAGAGGATCGCCCCAATAATGAGAACTGTCTGCTCAGAATCAGAGAATGGATCTCGGGTCTCGTTGTATATAGTATACATGACCCCTCCCAGAAGTATGCTGAACCAGACCGAGACTGGGATCAGCCCAATGAAATTCACCACAATGGTCTTCCTTCCCGACGTCCCCCAGCCCGCTTTGTTTATGGTAGCGATTGCAAACATCTTTGCAGGCAGTAAGCTGGACATGTACAGTACAGAATAGAGAGACATGAAGATCATCACAATGTTGCCCCTCAGGCAGCTGGCAAAAGATGACTTGATGAGACCCACGAGTTGGACAGTGAGGAGAAACAGAAGAATATTCCAAATCCTTCCCCGGTAAAAAAGTTGGATGACAGTGGCTATGAGGAAGAAAGGGAAGAATCCAGTGATTACTGCTTCGTACGTCATCCACAAATGATGCTTGTGGAACCACAGGGCATTGTACAGCCATTCCCTGAAATAGGATTTACTCCAGCGGGTCTGCTGGTTTAACCACCTCAGGTATTGTGTTGGGGTTTCAGTCAGGCATTTCGATCTCGCTGTGTATTTTGTGGCATATCCTAGACTGAGGACACGGTTTGTCAAGTGCCTGTCATCCCCAAAGCTGCACTGTGAACCCAGGAACTCCTGGTTGTACCAGTCCTCCATAAATTCATGGAGTAAGTCATTTCTGTACATCCCTAAGGGACCACTAATGCACTGCACACAGCCAAAGTAGGACTGACAGGCTCTTTCAATGTTAAACGCCATCCAATACCTGACGCTACTAAGGAATGAAATCCAGGAGTCATATTTGTTGAGAATCTGTCAATTGATAAAGAGAAACAGAGGTTATTAGGTCTTATATAATTTATTCCAAGAACAATGTTACAATTAAAGGCACAAAGAGTAGGGGGATCTATTTGTCCATATTTCTCCATCCTTTTTTGGGGGGACAACAAATTAAATAACACCACTAGCATTAGACAAATCATCATGGTAGGATTGATTCCTTCTGTCAATGACACTAGGGCTTGATGTCAAAAGCCTGACAGGTGAATAACAATATCCTGACTGGTCCACTAGTCCACAAGAACTGAATCATCCACTTCTGCAGCTTCTGGCACATCTGGTTGGTGATATTTGTCGGAGATTTGTTTTCTCGCAACTCACCATAAGCCCAGCTGCTTAAGAGTCACACAGCGTATAAAGAGCTATTCGATTTCATTTCCATTTTCACCCTGCTCTTTTCCCGTATTCCTTTTCAAATACTTATCTAATTCCCTTTTGAAATTTGCTATTGAGTCTTCTTCCACCATCCTTTTGGGCATTGTATTCTACAGGTTGTGCAGAAGAAAAAAATCTCCACATCTCCTCTCTGGCTCTTTTGTCAATTCTCTTCAATCTGTATCCTCTGGTTACTCCCTACTACCACTAGAAACAGTTTCTCCCTGTTTACTCTGCCACAACTGTGCACTATTTTGAACATCCCTATTGGAGCTCCTATAACCTTCTGTGCTCTAAGGACGGCAGCCCCAGCTTCTCCAATCTCTTCACAGAACTGAAGTTCCTCGTTCCTTGTATAATTCCAGTAAATCTCTGTCTGCAATCTCTCCTAGGCTTTGACTTCCTACTCACTTCCTCAGGAAAGGATAATGGACAAATGTAATTACATATCGGCCAACAAATGAAATTTCAATTAGAATCATACAGTCAAAGAGACATACACCATGGAAACAGACCCTTTGGTCTAACCCGCCCATGCCGACCAGATATCCCAACCCAATCTGGTCCCACCTGTCAGCACCCAGCCCATATCCCTCCAAACCCTTCCTATTCATATACCCATCAAAATGCCTTTTAAATGTTACAATTGTACCAGCCTCCACCACTTCCTCTGGCAGCTCATTCCATACACATACCACTTTCTGCGTGAAAACGTTGCCCCGTAGGTCTCTTTTTATATCTTTCCCCTCTCACCCTAAACCTATGTCCTCTAGTTCTGGACTCCCCGACCCCAGGGAAAAGATTTTGTCTATTTATCCTATCTATGCCCCTCATAATTTTGTAAACTTCTATAAGGTCACCCCTCAGCCTGCGACGCTCCAGGGAAAACAGCCCCAGCCTGTTCAGCCTCTCTCTGTAGCTCAGATCCTCCATCCCTGGCAACATCCTTGTAAATCTTTTCTGAACTCTTTCAAGTTTCACAGCATCTTTCCAATAGGAAGGAGACCAGAATTGCACGCAGTATTCCAACAGTGGCCTAACCAATGTCCTGTACAGCTGCAACATGACCTCCCAACTCCTGTACTCAATACTCTGACCAATACAGGAAAGCATTCCAATTCAAAAAACTCAATCAAGTTTGTGAGACATGATTTCCCACGTACAAAGCCATGCTGACCATCCCTAATCAGTCCTTGCCTTTCCAAATACATGTACATCCTGTCCCTCAGGATTCCCTCCAACAACTTGGCCACCATCGATGTCCGGCTCACCGGTCTATAGTTCCCTGGCTTGTCTTTACCGCCCTTCTTAAACAGTGGCACCACGTTTGCCAACCTCCAGTCTTCCGGCACCTCACCTGTGACTATCGATGACACAAATATCTCAGCAAGAGGCCCTAAATCACTTCTCTAGCTTCCCACAGAGTTCTCGGGTACACCTGATCAGGTCCTGGGGATTTATCCACCTTTAACCATTTCAAGACTTCCAGCACTTCCTCCTCTGTAAGCTGGACATTTTGCAAGATGTCACTATGTATTTCTCTACAGTCTATATCTTCCATATCCTTTTCCACAGTAAATACTGATGCAAAATATTCATTTAGTATCGCCCCCATTTTCTGTGGCTCCACACAAAGGCCGCCTTGCTGAGCTTTGAGGGGCCCTATTCTCTCCCTAGTTACCCTTTTGTCCTTAATATATTTGTAAAATCCCTTTGAATTCTCCTTAATTCTATTTGCCAAAGCTATCTTATGTCCCTGTTTTGCCCTCCTGATTTCCCTCTTAAGTGTACTCCTACTTTCTTTATACTCTTCTAGGGATTCACTTGATCTATCCTGTCTATACCTGACATATGCTTCCCTCTTTTTGGGAGGGACGGGGTCCAATTCCTTCGCCTCCGCCGCACCCAATTCTTTCGCCTCTGCCGCATCTGCTCCCAGGAGGACCAATTCCAATACCGAACAACCCAGATGGCCTCCTTCTTCAAAGACCGCAATTTCCCCTCAGACATGGTTGACGATGCTCTCCACCGCATCTCCTCCACTTCCAGCTTCTCCGCCCTTGAACCCCACCCCTCCAATTGCCACCAGGACAGAACCCCACTGGTCTTCACCTACCACCCCACCAACCTCCAGATACATCGTATCATACATCGTATCATCCTTCGTCATTTCCGCCACCTCCAAACAGACCCCACCACCAAGGACATATTTCCCTCCCCTCCCCTATCAGCGTTCTGGAAAGACCACTCCCTCCGCGACTCCCTTGTCAGGTCCACACCCCCCACCAGCCCAACCTGCACTCCCGGCACCTTCCCCTGCAACCGCAAGAAATGAAAAACGTGCGCCCACACCTCCCCCCTCACTTCCCTCCAAGGCCCCAAGGGATCCTTCCATATCCGTCACAAATTAACCTGCACCTCCACACACATCATTTACTACATCCGCTGCACCCGATGTGGCCTCCTCTACATTGGGGAGACAGGCCGCCTACTTGCGGAACGTTTCAGAGAACACCTCTGGGACACCCGCACCAACCAACCCCACTGCCCCGTGGCTGAACACTTTAACTCCCCCTCCCACTCTGCCAAGGACATGCAGGTCCTTGGCCTCCTCCATCGCCAGACCATGGCAACACGACGCCTGGAGGAAGAGCGCCTCATCTTCTGCCTAGGAACCCTCCAACCACAAGGGATGAATGCAGATTTCTCCAGCTTCCTCATTTCCCCTCCCCCCACCTTATCTCAGTCCCAACCCTCAGACTCAGCACCACCTTCTTGACCTGCAATCTTCTTCCCGTCCTCTCCGCTCCCACCCCCACTCCGGCCTATCACCCTCACCTTAGCCTCCTTCCACCTATCGCATTCCTAATGCCCCTCCCCCAAGTCCCTCCTCCCTACCTTTTATCTTAGCCTGCTTGGCACGCCCTCCTCATTCCTGAAGAAGGGCTTATGCCCGAAACACCGATACTCCTGCTCCTTGGATGCTGCCTGACCTGCTGCGCTTTTCCAGCAACACATTTTTCACCTCAATTTCTTTAGTCAAATCATGTCTCACAAACCTGATTGAGTTTTTTGAAGAAGTAACAAAGAAGATTGATGAGGGCATAGCAGTAGATGTGATATATATGGACTTCCGTAAGGCGTTCGACAAGGTTCCCCATAGGAGACTGATTAGCAAGGTTAGATCTCATGGAATACAGGGAGAACTAGCCATTTGGATACAGAACTGGCTCAAAGGTAGCAGACAGAGAGTGGTGGTGGAGGGTTGTTTTTCAGACTGGAGGCCTGTGTCCCATTTGCCAGCACTTGGCCCATAGAATCATAAGAGTCATAGAGTTGTACGCCGTGGAAACAGACCCTTCAGTTTAACTCGTCCATGCCAACCATATATCATAAATTATTTTGTCACATTTGCCAGCACTTATCCCGCCAAACCCTTCCTATTCATGTACCCATCCAGATGCCTTTTAAATATTATAATTATACCAGCCTCCACCACTTCCTCTGGCAGCTCATTCCATACACACATCACCCTCTGCGTGAAAAAGCTGCCCCTTAGGTCTCATGTAAATCTTTTTCCTCTCACCCTAAACCTCTGCCCTCTGGTTCTAGGACTCTTCCACCCCAGGGAAAAGACCTTCTCTATTTATCCTATCCACGCCCCTCATGATTTTATAAACCTCTATAAGGTCACCCCTCTGATGCTCTATGGAAAACAGCTCCAGCCTGTTCAGCCTCTCCCTATAACTCAAATCCTCCAACCTGGCAACATCCTTGTAAATCTTTTCTGAACCCTTTTGAGTTTCACAACATCCTTCTGATAGGAGGGAGACCAGAGATGCACGCAATATTCCAAACCAATGTCCTGTACAGCCGCAACATGACCTCCCAACTGCTGTACTCAATGCTCTGACCAATAAAGGAAAGCATACCAAACACCTTCTTCACTATCCTATCTACCTGTGATTCCACTTTCCAGGAGCTATGAACCTCCAAGGTCTCTTTATTCACCAACACTCCCCAGGACCTCACCATTAAGTGTATAAGTCCTGCTCTGATTTGCCTTTCCAAAATACAGCACCTCACATTTATCTAAATTAAATTCTATCCGCCACTTTTCAGCCCATTGGCCCATCTGATCAAGATTCCATTGTTCTCTGAGGCAACCTCCTTCGCTGTCCACTACGCCTCCAATTTTGGTGTCATCTGCAAACTTACTAACTGTACTTCTTATGTTGACATCCAAATCATTTATATAGATGACGAAAAGCAGTGGACTGAATAGTCCGTAATCATGATATGCAACATTTACTGAAGCAATTTGTTTAACAATCCCAACATTTTTTCCAATTATTTCCTGCACAGAAATTGGATACATATTCGAGTCATGGATAAAAAGGTTATTCAGTTTACAAGAAGTTAAGTTGACTGAACCTCAGAATAAAGGGGAACCAATTTAAGGCTGAGATTTGGAGGAATTTCTTCTCTCAGAGGGTTGCATGACTTTGGAACTCCCTGCCATGGGAGAGCTGTGGGAGCAGAGCCCTTGTGTATATTTAAGGCTGAGATAGTTAGATTCCTGATCAGTAGGGGAATCAAGGATTACTGGGAAAATGCAGGAAAATGGATATGAGGAACGTCAGATCAGCCATGATCCTATTGAATGGGCGGAGCAGGCTTGAGGGGCTGAATGGCCTACTCCACTCCCCATTTTTTTATGGTCTTATGGATTTATTATCTGCTGCAAAGACCATAACCCGTATCTACATGGTTGATAGTGTAACGATAGATTGCAGCTTTAAGTGTGGCCTCACCTTCTTGCGGATGATCCAATGCCAACCTATAGAAATGACATCACAAAATGGAACAATGGGCTGAACTCTAAGTACCTTAAACAGGAGGTCTGCCTCTCCCTGGAGTCATAACATGAATTCAGGGCTGAGGGAAGTGGAGAGGGAATGAGAGCTAAATTGCTCAGCAAGATCACTGGAATCTTGTGCTTTGTGTCTCCTTGCCCTTTTAGTCCTGGCTATACTGACCATAGGTTGAAATATTAACCTTGAATCTCTCCTGAACTGTACCAATTTATTACTTCTCACTCCCTCCCCCATTCCCTTTATCCATCCGAATCCATTTAACATTCATTTTCTCTTTTGAATAATTATTGTGTCTCTATACCTATCGAAATCAGCACCAGGAGCGATGCGTAGTTATGGCAAGGAGCTAAACCATGGATATTTGGGTCCTAACAGCACACTTTCATTTGAATCAGTATTTTAAACTGGTTGAATGCTGGAAAAATAAAGTCCCTTCAGGGTCCAACATTCAATATCAATAACTTAGAGGCTCCACTTTCCCTATGCTTACATGCTTTCCTGAAAAGACTTCTAAAGTTCACCCACTCTCTCCTGCAACTTACAGACAATTTCACAAAGAGAATACCCCAGTGTTAGGAAGTAGACAAGGACAGTGCTCTATACCTGAACATCACCACCAACCCCTCCGACCATTGGATCCTCCTCCAGAATTTTTACCATTTCCACAGTTGCTGCAGGATCTAGCATCGTATCTGAGTCGCATACCTGATGAAAGAAATGCAGGCATGTTATACACTTAAAAGTACATCCATACAAAGTCTGCAGCTACAGAAACTAATTGGTTTATCCTGGCACTTACAATAGACGCAAACCTCTCTTCAGCTATCTAATAACCTGGGGGGGTGGCACAGTGGTTAGCAGTGCTGCCTCATAACACCAGGGTCCCAGGTTCAATTCCAGCCTTGGGCAACTGACTGTGTGGAGTTTGCACATTCTCCCTGTGTCTGTGTGGGTTTCCTCTGGGTGCTGTGGTTTCCTCCCACAGTGAATTGGCCATGCTAAATTATAGTGTTAGGTGCATTAGTCAGAGGGGGGTGGGTTATTCTTCAGAGGGTCGGTGTGGACTGGTTGGGTTGAAAGGCCTGTTTTCACACTGTATCTAATCTAATCACGATTATCTGAAATATGATTTATAATAACATAATCTGTGATTTATAAGGGGGGGGGTGAGGTGTGGGAGTGGGTTTTATCCATATTGATGGATCCACTGATAAATAAGATGCGATATTTTGTCCATATGTTTACGCGCACCCAGGCCCATGAGACAAAGAGGTTTAAATGAAAGCTAAAATATAAATCGATTTATGTTCTGTTTCAAATGTTTTTGCCTAGATCTGCTTTTTTTTTTTAACAATTCCTTTGTTGAACTTTACTAAGATTTCTCCCTGGGTAAATGACACTATTTCCCTGCTTTCACATGAAGGAGTCACAATCCATATTTGAAAACAGCTGAGTAAAACACCTAAAAGCCAAGAGTTCAATGTAGTGGAATTTATCGGCAAAAGGAACCCCAGCCCACTCCCCACCACTGAGCTTCCCAGGATTCAATCTCATGGCTTAAAACAGCAGAAAAAGATTTTGCTCATGATTCCTGTTGGAAATTTGGGTGTTGAAATGAGAAAAAAATTAGGGAGTATCTTACTTAGCCTCCGATGTCAGATAGGTCACAGATTGCCAATGCCTGGGGTTCCATCTGAAGAAAATCCATTCAGATGAGCACTGTTGCAGTAGCTGTGCCAATGCTCACTCTCTTCAGGATGTCATATGGGACAAACATAATAGTGTACCTGGTAATTAATGCCCATTGATGATGTGTAAGGTTCTCATGAACCATCTAGATTAAAATTCCCAATAACTATTCTAACCATTGCTTCTTTATGAGGACAATCTAACTTTCTTTGGCTATAGATAGCCCACAAATCTTTCCCTGCTTGCGCTAGGTTCCCTAACACTGACACTTGCCTCATCCTGCGGGAGCTTTGGTCAATCTTTAATAAATGTAATGGATGCCCTATTTTTACCAAAATGTCTAGGTCAAAACCACTGAGGACAGGAGGGAGGTAGGTGATTATGCATTTATTATTGTTCGCTGCCAATTATGTAGCTGTAAGTATTCTATTCTGCCTTTCTGTGATGAGTCCTCATTGTGGTATGGTTCTACAAATTGCACCCACCTTCTGGCACCTTTTGTAATGACTATTATTATGATTGCTGAGAAGCAATTTAATCCGTAGAGCATCACTGATCCTCTGCATGTCCACTCCCAGCACAAGAGGCATCAACTGAAAGCTGTTC
The DNA here is from genome assembly GCF_037043375.1 of Chiloscyllium plagiosum. NCBI lineage: Eukaryota > Metazoa > Chordata > Chondrichthyes > Orectolobiformes > Hemiscylliidae > Chiloscyllium > Chiloscyllium plagiosum. The sequence goes on from NW_028270142.1 coordinate 44,106,747, forward strand.
ACTAGCAACAGTCTCAACTAATCTTTTTCCAACTATTTTTTATCTGTTCATTCACGGGATGTGGGTGCTGTTGGCTAGGTCAGCACATTGACCCTGAGGAGGTGCTGGTGAACTGCCTAGTTGGAACCACTGCAGTCCATGTGGTCTGCATTTTGACTCAGTGACAATGAAGGAACGATGATATACTTCCAAGTCAGGTTGGTGAGTGACTCAGAGAGGATCTCATAGGTCTGTCACATTTGTCCATTTAGTGAGTAGGGGTTGCAAAGTTTGGAAAATAGTGTTGAAGAAGTCTTGCTTAGCTACTGCAGTGCATCCTTGTAGATGGTACACTGACTGGCACAATGACTGCACAGTTGTGGTGACAAGAGTAAATATTTAAGGTGATAGTCTTGGCTTTTAGATATTTTACTCAGCTATTTCTAGAACAGTATATCATAAACCATAAGGCATTTTAATTCACTGATCCATAAGAGCCCCTTTTCAAATTCCTATGGATTGTGACACCTTCACGTGAGTTTGAAAGTAAGGAGATAATGTAGATTAAGTTGGCTGCTAGATTGAATTGAGCATCTTGAATATCGGAGTTCCACTCTTCAAAACAGATGGAGATTATTTCATCAGACGTCTAATTTCTGCCTTGCAGCTGATGGACAAGATTTTGGAAGTCAGGGGCTGAGTTACCAACCTGTTCAGAAATGCTTATTACACACCTCAGGAGCTGATTTGTACTTGAACTCAGGCCTCCTAGAGGTGAGTTCCTATCTGTAGAATGTTCATGGTATACTAATTACATTATTAAGATATACAGATGAAGGGTATTGCTTTGTTAAGTACTTAGAACAATAAGGTTAGGGTTAGAAGGAGTTCTTATCGTGCAATGGTAGTGACCCTACTTCTGAGCCAGGAGATCTGGGTTCAAGTTCCATCTGCTCCAGTAGTGTGTAATAACATCTTTGAACAGGTTGATTAGAAACTACCTTGGAACACAAGCCCTTTTTTACAATGTATTAATTTTTTGTGGGGTGTGGGAGTCGCTGGCTGGCCAGCATTTATTGCCTGTCCCTAGTTGTCCTTGATATGGTGGTGGTGAGCTGCTTTCTTGAACTGCTTCAGTCCACCGGCTGTGGACTGAACCACAATGCCATTAGGGAGGGAATTGCTTAATTCAGTTGGTGTGTGGTTTGGATTAATTTCAGTAGCACAGGGTTCAGTCCGCATTCCCACTGAGATAATCTCAGGATGTGTCCCTTTGACTTACCCGTAATAAAATTCTTGGAGAACTTACAGCAAGAGATTTCTGGGATACGAGTAGGAAGCAGACATAGTTAATGCTACATTGTGTCATCAACCCAATATCAAGGAAAGTATGAGTGTCATGCTTCACTAACTGACTTGGAATCAAATTTAGCACAGAATGCCCACCTTCTGACTTACTCTTGTAGCTACACTATTTATTATAGCTAGTCCAGTTATGTTTTTGATGAAATGTAACCCTCAGGATGTTGATGGTGGGGAATTCAGTGATCACTGAGTGTCAATAGAAGGTGGTTAAATACCCTTTGTTAGATCGAGTCATTATCAGCACTTGTGTGGCATGAATATTTTTGTTTCCTCGTCATGAGCATCTTACAGTAGAGAAACTAAGTCAATCAAGACTAAGGATGAAACTTTGTGACATTCCTGCTCTCTGGAACTATCTACTCAGCAAACAAATTCCTCAAGAGCTTGAGGGAAGCTTCGGGGTAAAGTGTGATCAAATGTTCTGGAAAAAGGGTTCAGAGTAAGGAAACTGGATTTAATTTGTTCATATTGAACACTGGAAATTGGCTCCATCATTGTATTACAGGCTGAAATCATTGACAATTCAATGGTTGCTAAAACTGAGCTTTCAATCTGACTATCTCATCCTGCAGCTGCTGACAGAGTAAACCTGGAAGACATTACAGCAGGAAGAATCACTTTTGTGAGATCGAACATCTTACACATGTCACTGTAATTCAGTGTAGGTGAGCAAGAATGAGATCACTTTACTTATAATGGTACAAGCAGAAATTTTATATGAGGCAACAGGAATTTTATTAGCTGAATATCAAGGCGAAAAGGAAATGCTTTCAGATCATGTTGGAGTTCTTCCAAGATCCAGATGTATTTTTTTTGTTGCGGATCTGTATATCTTGTAAAAAGGAAAGTCTAAAATGCGCTACCTGGGTCTTGACTTGAGTATTACACCCAATTCTGAACATAGCACTTCAGGAAGGATGTGAAGTCTTTGGAGAGGGTGCAGAAAAGATTTACGGGAGTTGTTTGAGGAAGAAGGGACTTCGGTTGCATGGATAAGTTAGAGAAACTAAGGTACGCTCCTAACAGAAAAGAAAATTGAGATTTATCAAGTGTTCAAACTTATGAATGGTCTGGAAGGTGATAGGGAAAAACTGTTCCCTTTCACAGATGGTTTGGAAACCATAAGACCAGTTTGAAGTGTATGGCATTTTGCAGTGAGTAGTTAGGATCTGGAATGTGCAGCCTTAGTGTGATGGAGGCTTATTCAATAGCATCTTTTTGTCTTTCAAAAGGGAATGGGACAAGCACCTGAAGGGGTTAAAACTGTAAGGTTACCAGGGATAGGGCAGAAGACTGGGACAAGCTAAATTGCTGTTCCAGGAACCAACAGGCCTCCTTTTGTGCTGTAACCATTCTATAATCCTATACGTACCTGCAATTCTTCAGGCAATTAAATAAGTCAGCTAAATCAAAGGCAACTAATAGAATTCATACATTGAAGGGATTCTGACGGAAATGTGTAACCTTCACAATTTCTATAATAACACTATAATGATGGCAAGGCATATTACGAACATGTTTACTTTCTCAGTCGAGAATGTGTTGCTGGGAAGCACAGCAGGTTAGGCAGCATCCAAGGAGCAGGAAAATCGACGTTTCGGGCATAAGCCCTTCATCAGGAATGTTGAAGGGTTTATGCCTGAAACGTTGATTCTCCTGCTCCTTGGATGCTGCCTGACCTGCTGTGCTTCCCAGCAACACACTGTCGACTCTGATCTCCAGCATCTGCAGTCCTCACTTTCTCCTTGTTTACTTTCTCAGAATTGTTGTGTTACATGTACTGACCTGAGTGACTGAATGAACTCTTAGTAATTCTGGAGTGAATAATGGGCACTTGGGAATGTTTGCAAGGCATATATTTACCTGGGGTTTTCATATGCCGTCCCTGCCTGGGAGAGGAGGCTGATTGGTTTACTATTTTTATCTGTGCTCTCATCATCAACTTATTATTTTGAAATCATATCAGAGAATGGTGTTTGTTAGAATATTTGTGCTGCCAGTTTTGTTCAGAATCAGTTCCATTTTTTCCACCTTTAAACTCGCCCTTAAATGTGTCATGTGTGGTGTTATCCATACAAAGGGAGTCATTGCTATGAAGTCATTATAACAATCTTATCAAGAAATAATTCCGAGTTGTTCCCTTAAGGATCCAACAGCTCTCATAACATCATTATAGTTTGGAGAGGAAAAAAAATAGACTACACTCATCAGGAGTGACTGATCAGACAGAACTTCATTTACTAGAAAATAGTCTGAGGTTATTAAAGATTATACAAGTGTTCAATAGGGGGGAGGTGGTGAAGATATTTCCACTTGTGGGCAACTTCAAATGTAAAGCCATAAATACAAAGATGAGGAATACAGCCAAAGGAAATTCAGAAAGAAATTCTATTGGTCAGAATGTTGAACTCACTCAGACATAATGGCTGAGCTGATAACATTGAAGAGAAATCTAGATGGGGGAGAAAGATATAGAAAGAGAGGTCAATGAACAATGGTAGGAAGAGGCTTATGTGAAGCATACACACCAATATAGATCAGTTGGGTCAAATGACCAGTTTTTGTACTCTGCAACTCTGCAGTATGAAAGCTCATTTTTGTGAGAATTGAATCACATTGTTTTGACTGATTTCAGGCTCCAAGGAGAGGTACAATTTAAAAATGAAACCACTTCAGCTGGCATTTTTATCATGGTATCAAACCCTGTGGATGTTACAGGTTCTGTGGGTAAATATGCTGCCGACTCAGGCTTGGCAATCCAAAGATCCCAACATTGATCTTACATACTCAGCTGATTTCAATCCAAGTTCTCAAAGGGGCCTAGGGGTTAGTGGAGGTAAAAAATGAGCACCATTTGCACTCCTGATTCATATCCAACAATTTCAATTGGACAAGCATGTTAAGAAATGACTAGGCGCTGATGCTGCCTATTAATGACTGTTCAGCAGACATACTGTGTCTAGACCCAGAGTACATAATGACCACATGCTTCAGGATGTAGGGGAAGAAAGTGAAGAGAAGGAATTTCATTTCTTTCATTGAGAAACTACACTGAGAGAGGCAGATTTCAGCATCTGTAATGCTATCTGAAACTGGTTTCAATCTCAGTTTAAGAAAGGATTTCCAATCAGTGGCTATGATCACAGAGTCTACTGGGCAATGGGCCATGTCTTGGATGTTTGTTATGGAATTTGCTGGGATTCTTTCCGTGACAAGTGCGAGAATTCTTGCTGAAACCTTTCCATGGGGTTTACATGACATGATTGGCCAAATTTAAAGCACCTCTATTCCTGTAATTTATTTCCAAATCAGTGCAAGGCAGCTTAGTTTACTGTGCTGGGTGTATAAGATCTAACTTTCCTTTGTAAACAGCAGAATTCCCTTAAGTGTGTAATGCGTGTGTATATGAGGGAGGTTTCCCTTTAAACATTTACTAAGTGGACATAAGACATTTAATTAGAACATATACAAAGCATCTATAATAGTACTTTTTTTCTGTCTCTACTGTTATAGTTGACCCATGGACTCACTACCTGGTTTGGAATAATGAGAGTTTGAGAGTCTTACTTGCACATAATCCACAGTGCGTCCCAGTGCCTTGAATGCAGTGTACATCACTTCTCGCTTGCCTCCCCACTTTTGCATTACACACACGCTCTTGTTAGACCTGATCAGCCTTGTGAGATATTGCATGCTCTCCCCATGGGACTCATCGCTTTCACCTGGGCCCTTCTCGTGGAAGTTGCTCTTCCACACAAAGCTGGCTGATCGCTCCCTCCCCATGACCTCGCCAAAGATGTCCATCATGTACAGATCATCTTCACTGTTCCCATCTATAACCATGATGACGATCATCCCTGGGTAGGTCAGCCTTTTGACGGACAGCAAACACTTCCTCAGATAATCAGGATCTTCTTGGTAGGCAGCAATACACAGAGCGACCGATTTGTTTAATTTGATGGGGGTTTCCAGGGAGCGCTTCATTTTCCGGTGCTCCAAGAATGCAAAGAGGCTTTGAATCAGGAGATGCAGGGCTAGAATTGCTCCATAGAGTCCAAAGGAAAAGTAATAATTGTCTGTGGCTATGAACTGATATCCTACGATATAGGCAGCTGCGATTCCCAGCAAAAGAGCAAGACCGAATAGAGTTGTCCCCACAATCCGCAGGATGGAGGTCAGGTTTTTACAACGCATCTGTAACATCACAAATCACAGGGAGGAAAAGAAAATATAAAAGTTTACATCTTTGTAAATTAAATGTCATTGATTAAGCACTTTCTCGTATTTAATATGAAAGCCAGATGCAAACCTTTTATCATGTGACCATTAGCAAAACAACTGTCAGATTAGGTTCAGCATTCCTCTGAATGAGTAGACTTTTGTTCCAATCCATTTGCAGGTCTCTAAATAAAATTTGTAATCATCCTCTTCAGACACATTATGACATATCTCAGTGGTAGATGGAATTTGAACCCAACTGACACTGTACCACAAGACTCTCTTCCAAATGTCCCCCTGTATTGCACCTGGCCTGGCAATGTATTGTTACTCCACAAACAACTGTTAATAGCTTAATTTCAAACTGAAACTAAAGAGTTAAATAATATGGGCAAGTTGCATAGACTAAGTTTACATTTCCTTAAATTATAAGATTAAGAGATAATTCAACTGAGTTACGTTTTAAGGTGATTGAAGGAGTTAATAGGATAAGCAGAGAAAAACTATTTCATCTGTTGGGTGGGTATCTTAAAATTAAAACCACACTGTTCAGATAGGAACACAGGAACAGGAGTAGGCCATTTATTCCCTTGAACCTGTTCCACCATACAATGAGATCATAGCTGATCTGTGGCCTAAGTCCGTATACCTGCCTTTCACCCAGAACCCTTAATGTTTTTGCTGAACAAAAATTACCTACCAAAGATTTAAACTTAATAACTGATTCCGCATCCACTGTCATTGTGGAAGAGAGTTCCAAACATATACCATTCCGCGTATGAAAGTGCTTCCTGACCATCTCTCCTGAATGATCTGGCCCTAATTCACAGATTATATCCCCTAGTTGTAGAATCCATAACCAGTGGAATTGGTTTATCTTTATCTATCCTGTCTTCTTTTGTTAATATCTTGAAGGTATGATATCACAATCTACTTTGTTAGAGAAGTGCATGAATAAGAAATGTTTGGAGGGATATTGGCCAAGCAGGCAGGTGGGACTAGTTTAGTTTGGGATATGTTTGGCATGGACTGGTTGGATGGAAGGGTCCGTTTCTGTGCTCAATGACTCTTAAGACTTCTTCATGCAAAAGGTGGTGGGAATCTGCTTCTCTCTCTCTCTCTCGCTTACCCCACCATTCTGCTAAAAGCTTCTGAGGCTGGGAGTCAAACATCAGCATTTGTGTTTTACTTAGGTGAGGATCTATTTAAGGGTTAAAAGTTAAATGGAGCCATTTTACAGATCAGCCATGATTTAATTAAATATTGGGTCAGATTCAAGGGGCTGAATGGTCCATTCCTCTTCCTACATTTCTACTTTGGCAAAAAACTGTAGCTGGCGCTATGAATAGTGAAGAAATTCAGAGAATGTCATGGTTTACCAACATGAGCATTACCAACAGGAGGGGTGGCAGATTATCATGATGAGCTATTCACAAGTGATTAAATGAGACAGGAAGACCAAAGTGCTATTTTGGCTCCCCTTGTGTCAATGAACTGAAGAGTGAAGAGGAGGGACTGTCAGTACAGTAACAGCAGTCTGAATTGATTCCATGTCTGGTTGGGTATATTTATTGCTCGTTGGCCAGTACTTTATGCTCTCATGTTTGCTTTTCCATTTGTCTCTGTTTATGTTACCTTCGAAGGGACAGTACTCTTTCTGTTGGCTCACACATGCTGGGTTTTAAAAATGTTTCAGAATTAAACTAGTAGATGTCTTGCAGTCATGTAACACATTTCAGGGTCTAATGTTTTTATGACAGTGGTGACTGTTCTATTCCAATTTCAGCTGTCAGGGCAATCTTTGCAGGTAGCCTTTTGGCTATCTCTTTGACTGAACTTCTGGTCACCTGTCTCAAAATCTTCTAATGTCAAATTTAGTTAGATAATGATCCCGTGAAGGGCCTTGGGGCATTTTTACCATGCTAAAGGCATTATATAAATTCAAGTTGTGGGTTCGTGCAGTAAATCTATGTGAAGTTGCAATAAGCAATATATTCTTTTACTTCTTTTTTCAAGAAGGAGACACATATATCTCTTATGGCTAAAGCAACCGAGGGATATGGGGGAGGGTGAGATTAAGGTATTGAACTCGATGCTCAGCCATGATCATAATGAATGGAGGAGGAGGGTTAAGGGGTCAAATGGCCTACTCCATGGTAAACCATGACATTCCCTGCATTTCTTCACTATTCATAGCACCAGCTACGGTTTTTGCCAAAGTGGAAATGTTGGAAGAGGAATGGACCATTCGGCCCATCGAGTCAGACCCATCATTTAATTAAATCATGGCTGATCTGTAAAATGACTCCATTTAACTTTTAACCCTTAAATAGATCCTCATCTAAGTAAAGTGTAAATGCTGATGTTGGACTCCCACGTGGAACCCACACACCTGCTCCTATTTTTCCACGTGGCATGTGGGTTGCTGGCCAGGCCAGCATTAATTACTCCTCTTGAATTACCCTCAAAGATGGACATGAGCCATCTTCTGTGGAACTGTCGTCCTTGTGACTCCTTGGAACTGGGAGAGGAAATAGGTATGTCCCCATGAATCTCCTGGCCCTTGTTGTTCTGGGTGGGCAAGGATGGGGAATAGAAGGTGCTGTCGTGGTGAGTTGCTGTGCTGCACCTTGCAGATGGTACACCCTGTGGCCACTGTGTCCATGATGGAGACAGTGAATGGGAACAGATTGCCAAAAAAGCAGTTACTTTGTCCTGGATGGTGTCGAACTTCTTAAGTATTGTTGGAGCTGCACCCATCCAGCAAGTGGGTCATTACTCCTTATTTGCGCCGCCTGGGTGGTGGACAGGCTTTGGAAAATGAGCCCAAGTTTCCTGATCAGGACAACTTTCAATCAGTTCTGCCAGTTCTGAATTTTCTGACCATGGAACAGTGCAGACTAAACAAGGAATGCTCTCAGGCAGCAGAGGAGTGGATCAGTATGGAAACCACAGCCCCCTTGTTCAGTAGCATGTTTGCTGTCTTCTACAGTTTGAATATACAGCAGCCACTTCAACAGCTACTAATGGAAAATAAGTAAGTAAGGTAGGGTGCCAAGGGAGGGGGGTAAGTGGATGAGTGCTGAAGTTAGATTGAGGGGTCAGGTTGGGGAATGGTCTCCACTCCAGTGGGTCTGAAGTTCTATGGGAGATGAGGAGAAACTGTTGTGTGTGGCTGGTTAGTTCAGGGGTCTTGGGAATCTTGGGTAGGCAGGTGTGAGTGGTGAGTCGAGAGTGTGTTGCCGGAAAAGCACAGCAGGTCAGACAGCATCCGAGGAGCAGCAGAATCGACGTTTCGGGCCAGAGCCCTTCATCAGGAATTAGGCCTCTTGGCTCTGATCTCCAGCATCTGCAGTCCTCACTTTCTCCTAGTTGATTTCAATCTGACTGCAAAGCCTCTTCCAATGATACCTACCTTGAAGAAGTTCTCCTCCTCTCTCTACAAAGATCTCAGTGAGTCCCTCTTTCACTGTACACCCCAAGTGCTCTCAAACCTCATTCCTGATGAACGGCTCTGGCCCAAAATGTCAATTCTGCCTGACCTGCTGTGCTTTTCCAGCAACACACTCCCGACTCTGATCTCCAGCATCTTCAGGCCTCACCTCACTTACTCCCAGTGTGAGTGGTGAGTCAGAGGTTCGGTTTAATAGTTACCCTGGAGTTAGAGGAGGTTTAAATCCCCTGACTGTTTCCTCGGTAACCATTAAGCTTAAGTGAGTCCAAAATCTCTGTCTCTAACTCAGCTGGGGATTCTTTCTGACCATTCTCAATCCCAGGTAATTACCTGATGGAAGTGAAAGTTGCAGGGTAATTCCTGCTGAGTGAGCTGTGTCAGGATTTCTGCATGGTCCTGTCTCACACAACACCATTCTACACAGGATGCAATGACTATCAATTGGTCTGAGACAGTATATTAACACCCTTGTGACTTTTTCCATTTAATGCAAAATGGCCGAATAGATAATTTTAAAACTGTCTACAAAATATCCTAGGGGTCCTTAGAAGAATCACTTCATCTTGTCCAGTCTGGAGAATAAAATACTTCAAATGACCCAGTAGTTATTGCTTACACTCTTCTGTTAACTGAAAAAATGATAGGACAGAACTATGATCAAAGTGCTTGAAGTTGCTACCAGCAATGGACTCAGCAACATTTGCTACCTTTAAGCTCTCACATGGGGATTCCAACATTCACCCACTTTAACCTTGCTTGCTTTAAATGCCACTTTTCAGTGTGTGATTCTTCTGACCTTCTGATTAATGACCAGAAGACACATCAAAGTTACGATCTCTGCTATGATACTGCAGTTCTGTTCGGTAGTTCCTCGGAATGATGATGGTGCTTTGCTCTTGGTAAGAACCCATGGTGTCTTTTAATGCACAACTGCCACCAAGTTGCTGCTAACCAGCCGAGTCTCATGCTGCCTGCCATAGGCATATCAGTAAAATTTATGGATTAATAATCTACACCTTCAGTGACCATTAAATCCTGAGATGGGACATAAACACAGCTTCGTGTCCAGCATAAGGACCGCACCCCCTCTACCACAAGAACTCCACTATTGCTGTGTTCAGCCACTAGTGATGGTTTTTTAAAAAATGTATTCATTCAATGAGGGTATCACTGGCTGGACCAGCATTTATTGCCCATCCCTAATTGCTCAGAGGGCAGTTAAGAGTCAACCACATTGCTGTGGGTGTGGAGTCACATGTAGCTCAGACCAGGTAAGGATGGCAGTTTCCTTCCCTAAAGGACATTGGTGAACCAGATGGGATCTTCCCCCCAAAAAATTGCAATGGTTTCATGGTCATCATTAGTCTAATCTTCATTCCAGATTTTTATTGAATTCATATTCCATCTGCCATGGTGTGATTCAAACTCGGGTCCCCAGAAAATTACCTAGGTCTCTGGATGAACGGTCCACCAACAACACTACTAGCTTGTAGCCTCCCCATTAAGTAAAAGGGCTACAGTTCTGCCTCCCAAACAGTGAATGCATTCACATTGTTGACTTAATACTGGGGGAGGCCAGCAAAATATAAACCGTTTGCACTGGGCAATAATCCTTCAAAGCGTCAAATACAACAAGGTCCATCCTACATTTATGTAGCAACATTAACACTGTAAAACATCTCCAGGTGCTTCACAGGAGCAATTGCCAAACACAATTTGACAGTGAACCAAAATGGGAAACCATAGGACAGGGTCATGGGAGCAAGTTTTAATGTGCAACATCAAGGAGGATAAAGAGGGAGAGGGATGGAGAGATTTAAAGAGGGAATTTCAGGGCTAAGGGCCCAAGCACTAGGAAGGTACAACCACCAATGTTGGGAGGGGTGAAATTTGGGAATGTGCCGAATGGCGTAGCAATCTTGAAGGGTTGTGGAGCTGGAGCAGACTAGTGATAGGCGGATGCAAGGCCATGGGGGGCTTTGACAAGCTGTATGAGGATTTCAAATCTGTCATATTGGATGATAACACAGGTCAGCGAGTACAAACAGTGTAAAGTGAACAGAAATTGGTGTGAGTTAGGAAACAGGCAGCATTACATAGGTAATGGTGGATCCCGTGTAGTTCCTCAGTCATTCACAGAATGTACACTACATTGGCTGATCCAGTATTTATTACCCATCCTCTGAAAATAATTCTTCGGAGAATAGGATTTTCAATGGCCCTTGTAAACATTTACCTTTGCATATTTGGGACAGGCAATTCAGTCCCTTGAATTTGTTCCTCCATTCGGCATAATCGTATTTGATTTGCACTCTATCTCTTTCCACCCATCTTTGGCCCACATTGTTTAGAAGGGCATGAGTGTTGGCTTCTGTCTTGGTCGAGGTGTGTGGATGTTGCGGTAGGGTAGAAACCAGGCATTGTGAACAATGGAAGGACGACTATGTGGATCTAACGTGAATTGCAGCTACCTGTTCTCAAGTCTGTGCCCCTGTACCATTTCATTCCAAAAGTTAATGCTAGCCCCACTATAGGTTTACAAGGCAACTTTTAGCATTTTTATAGCGCCTTTCATGATTTCAGGATCTGCCGAACACATTACTGTAAAAAGGTACTTTTGATACTACTGTTGCAGTGTAGGAAATCTAGCAACCAATTTGTGAACAATATTCCACAAAAAGCAATATGATAATTGCCAATCAGCTGTTTTTGAGTGTTGGTTAAGGGATAAATCAAGATTCCAAAACACCAAGGAGTTGTTCCTTTCCTACTTCTTCGAACTAATGACATCTTTTTAAATTTACCCAAGTGGTTAGACAAGGTCTCAGTTACACATCTAATCCAAAGGTCAGTGCCTCCAACAGGCGAGTGTTTGTACTTGCATGACTGCAACGGGATTCTGAACCCAAATTTGAGTGATTGTGTGACAGACTGTGTCATAGCTTATGGTTATGATTAGCAATGTGGCACTGACTCTATGCTGAACACCTGAATTACAAATGATGTGACTGTGTTACAAAGTAATAAAACCCCAGTTGAGCTGCAATGAATAATCCTGCATGCTGCTATGCTAATCCAAAGCACCTTGGGTCATTTTTGTTGGTAAACCAATATCTGGATGTTTTGGCCTTTTAATCATTTTGTTTGAAACTTTATGAATCATGAATTCTTAAATTTTACAAATATTGAGAATGCTTGCTTTTTTTTTAACACAAAATGGCTGATCTCCTGCAGTTCAAAACAGGGCCAACTAAGAACGGTTGACATTTCACTGGTTTCCCCCCTGACATCCCCCCCATCAAATGGGGGCAGCTCACCCCACCATCAAATGGATTCTGGACTTAATTATTCAACAGAGGCTACATTTCGGCAAACATTTCATTTTTCACTCTTCGTTTGCCCACTCAGATTGTTTATTCATGTGTTGCTGTGGGAACGGCTTGCACTGAAATCTCACCGCCCCCATCTGGTGGCCAGGCCTCTGCTCCAAATTGCTGCCCCTCTCACTTTGTCGATGAGAAAGAAAATCATCTCATGGTTGTGAACATGGGAGTGTGTTACTCCCAACTGTGAGTCCCTTGTCTCCCTGACCTCTTAGTTAGTGAGAGAATATTAATCATGCTGAGTGTTGATTCCTTATATACACGAACTGCTTTTCTCCATTACCTAATGCAGCTAAGACTGAATTTATATTCATCAATAAACTTATATTCAGGTGAGGAATGATAGAGGATGAGATATGCTAAAATACAAGTGAAATTGTGTGCAAAGGAACTAAAAGCTGCAAAATTCATTGAACAAATGTCGTTTTTATTTAATGAGCTCTTGATTACGCCACTTCAGTGTTCTCTCATTTTATTTTTAGATGCTCCTTAAACATTGCCTCATTTATCAAGTATTTAATCTTACTATCTCTTTGTGTGGCTTTGTCACACTTCTGTCAAAAAATACTTGGCATTCATTTAGCACTATTCTTTTCCCTTGGATGTCAGAAAGTGCTTTACAGCAGGTGTAGTACTTTTGAAGTGTCATACTGCTAATTTTGAACTCCTGTAGCAGTCAATTTGCACACAGCAAGCTCCCATCACAGAAATGTGATTAATAACAGAACAATCTCTCTTTTTGTGATACTGATTGAGGGATAAATATAATCATTAGGCAGGACATGGAACAGAACTCCTCTTCCCCTCTCCAAAATAGCACCAGGGAAGTATTTCCTGAGAGAAGATATACAAGAAAAGTGGATTATCAGCATTGATTTTATTTTTTCACTTAGAGTGGGTCTTGAATCTAAAACCTGCAGAGTCAAGAGGAGAAAGTTCTACTAATTGAGCCTCAATAGCCTTAGTGTTAAAGTTGCAATATAAATGAAGTCATTGTTATTGTTGAACTGGTAATGCACACAGCTGGGTACTTGCTTTATTGAGAACTTTTGTCAAGGGCACCCAGAAATGATGGAGACGTTTGAATAGGTATTGTAGGGTTAATGGGAGAGGCAGCTCTTTCCTTCTTTCCAGGAAATGAAGGCAATGGAAACAGACTGGAGGTTGGTGCGCTGCCAATAACTGAAGATATCGGCAAGTGGAGTTCAGAACCTTCCTCTCACTTGTTTAATATAGCAGCTCCCTCTCTTCTGCATTATTTGTGTAAATGATCTTTGAGAGGAGTTATTCTAGAGCCTCTCCACCTTTTCAGCTCCCCCCTCATTACATAATGATTTAATAAGACCAAAACAATGCCAGATTTTACAGCAACCCAACTACACGAACTGTTCTTTATGTTACCCAAGTCTCCTCTCAGCCATATTCATCTCACCCTGTTAACCTTTCTTTCTACTTTATTTCTTACTCACGTATTTATCCAGTTTCTCCCTTAAATACTGTTCACCCCAACCACCCCCTGTGGTAGTGAATTTCTCATTCTCACCATTCTCTGGATACATTTCTACAGAATTCCCTGCTGGACTTGTTAGTGACTATTATATATTTATAGTTCTTAATTTTGGACTCAGCTAAATAACTGGCAAGTATCAGTGAACAGAACAGACACAAGCTCCTTAAGGATTAAGATGAGTAGCCAAGTCCATGTAGATGAGGAAGGGCCTTCAGCACTAATGTCGACTCACTTACTTGGCCTTGAGTCAAGTAAACGGTATTCTGGATCCTCAATGGGGAGTCCATTTGTTTCCCCAGTCCTGATCCTTATGAAGTGTCCCCTCACCTTACACTCATCAGAGGTTAGCATGTCACGTAAAGACCGGCTGGGGTTTCCCATGGTAGAATATTGTAATATTTACTATCTAAACTTGTGAAATATAGAATTGAACAGGATCTAAGAACATGTGAAATAGTAGCTGCAATACGCTATTCAGCCCTTCACTCCTGTTCCGTCATTGAGTAACATCATGTTTCCTCTTGCTCCAACTGTATTTTCTCACCCTATCTCCATAATCCCTTAAGCATCTTTGTGCCCAAACTCATTAATCTTGAATATATTTAATGACAGAACATCCACGACTCACTGCAATTGATAATTCCAATGATTTACAACTGAGAGTGAAAAACTTTCATGTGAACTTGTCAACCATGTGTACTGACATTAAGACCCTTAGCTCTGCCCTCTCCAATCCCCCTGCATCTGCCCTGTCAAATGAATGCATCCAGATGAGGCTTTTTTCACTCGTTCATGGGAATGGCCAACATCTACTGCTCATCCCTAATTGCTATTAAGATGGTAGTGGTGAGCTGCCTTCTAGAACCATTGTAGGCCGTGTGGTGTAGGTACACCCACAGTGCTGTTAGGGATGGAGTTGTAGGAGTTTCGCCGAGCAGCAGTGATATAACAGTGCCAAATAATTTCTAAGTCAGGATGGAATGTGGATTGGAAAGGAACTTGAAGTTGGTGGTGTTCGTATGCACCTGTTACCGTTATCCTTCTCGACAGTAATGTTTGTGGCTTTCGGAAGGTTTTGTCTAAGGAGCTGTGGCAAACTACTACAGTGCGTCTTGCAAGTGGTACTATGGTGGAGTTAGTGAATGTGGATATGCTGCCAATCAAGTGGGTTGTTTTGACTTGAATGA
Source organism: Chiloscyllium plagiosum (assembly GCF_037043375.1). Lineage (NCBI taxonomy): Eukaryota > Metazoa > Chordata > Chondrichthyes > Orectolobiformes > Hemiscylliidae > Chiloscyllium > Chiloscyllium plagiosum. Next base: position 44,121,843 of record NW_028270142.1, read on the forward strand.
TGTCAAGCTTCTTAAGTGGTGTTGTAGATGTTGTAGGGAGTATTTAATCACATTCCTGACCTGTGCCTTGTGGTGCATGGCTGAGCAACCACATCCTCCAAAAATCAAATGTCAATTAAGTTGGATGCAATTTGTTTAGAACTAGGACTATGAACATTGAGTGCAATACAATGACTGGTAATACGTACAGATACACTGCACTTTTTCTAGCTATTGCATAGTTTGATATGAGCCTGACTGTGGTCTACGTTAGTGAGATACAAGCTCTGAAAGACAGCATGAACATTGCTACATGTCATTTCATTTTCTTCCCCATGTACTATATATAGGCTGTGTTCAAACAGTTGCAATCTTGGTACTGTTTGATCATTCGAGTTATCTAAAACTTAATGAACCCATGCACAAAGATGTTATTGAAGTGATGATGTCACATGGCTCAAACTGAAAATAAATTTATCACAGTTAAATACAAAACATCATTTAAAGTGACACTCTCTCCATGAAATAATAGGCTTGCTAAAAAGGTAGGACTCTCATTCACTGCTGTCAAGCTTAGCAGGCAATGAAGCAAAGTAACACAATAAATTGTATTTTTATAGCACTTCATACATCACAGTAAAACATTCTAAAGTGATTTACTGGAGTATTATCAAACAATTTAATACAAAGCCAGATTAAGAGATACTAGGTGAGATCTTTTCTTTCTTAAGTTTTTTTTTCAGAAGTATCACTTAAAGAGTAATATGGGGGGGAGAGATGGACAGGGTGAGGGAGGGAATGCCAGACCTTAGAATTCAGGTACTTAAATACATGGCCATCAATGATACATCAAATAAAATAAGGTATCAGGTGGAGGCCAGACTTGGGTGTGTGCAGAGATCTGGGAGGGTTGTAGGTTAGGAGGAGATTACAGTAAAAGGGAGAAATGAGCTCATTGAATGAGATGAAAACATTGCTGAGAATCTTAAATTTAAAGCATTGTCAATGAGGAGCCAATGCAAGTCAGAAATCATAGGTGATGGTTGATAGAAACTTAGGTGTATTGAGTATAGAGACAGTAGGATTTTGGAAGATATAGTTTGTTGTTTTGTGGTTTGTGAAATAGTTGTGGTTCTCCATCTGCTTGGCAATCCAAGATTTAAAAAGTTAATTTGGTTTCAAGCACACTGTACAACAAGAATCTCTAGTATAGAGAATATGTACAGTATAATGATAGAGACCTGTCTTGCAGATTTGGACTCTGTTTCTGATGAACGGTAACTGCATTAGCTTTGATCCAATGGTTAACACTCTTGCTTCAATGTCAGCAGGCTATGGGCTACAGTCCTACTCCTGTGAGTGGAACTTACATTGCAGTGGAATGGAGTATTGTTGGAGGTGCCTTCTCTTGGAGTCATAGAACACGGAAACAGACCCTTTGGTCCAAGCTGTTCATGCTGACAATAATCCCAAACTAAAAGATCTCTTGGCACGAATTTGAAGGAAGAGGGAAATTAAACCTAATGATCTGGCTAATCACTAACAACTGATTATCTGATCATTAACACATTGCAGTTTATGTGAACCCTGGCTGCCTAACCTCTGATGTTGCAACATTGATTGACTGGCTTATCTTTTCTCCTGAGAGTCAAGCAGAGTGTTAGGCCATGGACCTGCATTAGACTCCTGGGCAGAGTTCTGCCATGGTTTGTCACTGCCTTCTGCAGGATGGTTGACCAGGAAACTCTCCCACTGTGACTGCCTGCCTTCAGGTGTACTGAAAGGATTTACAGACTGATCAGTGACCATGTTACCAACATACCTCCATGACCACTATCCATCTGCTGGAGTGCATCTTGAATCTGTAGCTTCTGGCCCAGAGCTGGTGACATTACCCACTGTACCACATGACCTTCCAAAACATTGATTATACTTCAGAAAAAAAAACACAAAATGCTTTGGAATGTGAATGGTGCTATCTAAACGTTGGGCTTGCTGAAAGTGCTTTAACTGACTCTTAGGCCACTGCAGTGTTGTTGCACTGAATCATGGCATTTTTAATGCCAGAGGTGTTACTAATTTATTAAGAGTAGAATAGGGATGGCGTCTCTATGGATGGACAGGAGTATGACTGTACCCAAATAATTAAACCAGAATACCTCATGTGGTTACTGTAGGTTATTGCCCCCATCCCGAATAAAGCCAAGGGAAACTCGTATTTTTAATAGCATTCAAATCATGGTCCACAGCTAATCACGTCCATCTGGGCCCAGCAATCCTGACTTCACTGAGTCCCACCCTGCAGATGCAAAGTGAAGGGTTACATCTGGAATTGGTTTACTGAACTAACCGAGCAACTGTATCTAACAATCAGGACACTATACCTTCTTGCTAAAACAATCCCATACAATTTCACCTCCAGATAAGGAGGGCAGTTGATTTCTCGTAGCCAACTGAAGAATGGTGCCTGTGTCAACATTTAATATAGGGTTAGCTCCACGATTGATGAAAGGTGGGATAAAGAAAGTGGGTGGAATCTGGGGAAGCCCCGTGGTGTTAGGAGGGTTGGAGGATAAACAGTGACTGGTCTCTCTCAATAGTCGTTTGTATTTGAGATCATTCTATATTGGCATGTTGTTTGACTTGACCACATCTCAATGATGATTTTAAATATATATATAATTGAACCAGAATATTTTGCCCACAGCGATGAAAGGATTAAATGAAAAGTTTTGCTGGAAATGTTATAAAACACATTGCCAGCGCCTCGCGGATCTCGGGTCATTGTTAATAAGACGATCCTGCTGCTTCTTGGCCTTTTCCTGTCTGATAGCCAGTAGCATATTTAAAGCTTCACCAATATCAGCGGCTAGAGAGCAAAGTCAGATGGCCACAGAATTCTAAAACGCTGACGAAAAAGGAAAGACGCGTCTCCAACTTTTTTGGGATGGACACAATTGCATCAATGTTTCACTGAACTGGGCTTCACATCTACACATCCCTCTCGCGCTCTCCGGGAAACAGGGCTTTCTTTGTAACGCCTTTAAAGCCAACAACAAAAAATTCATTTGACAGAGGCCGAGATGGTTTGTCAATGCACAAGGCGGCTTTGGTAAATGACTTGACTGTCTGAGCGCAAGTCACAAGTTAAACCACTCACGGTTCACCAGCATCTGACCAGAAAGCGATTCCAGCTTTGCTTTACCACTCAAGCCAATGTTTAAATACCAATTCAAGTGGAGTATCTGTGAATGTTATTCTCTTAAGCACACAAATCTGACATGGAAGGTGGAATGTGCGTTCTCTTCCAGTGTGTTGAATCTTGCAGAGTGTTTAGGGTAAGTATCCAGGTGTTAGCCTGATATTCCATTTCCCCAGGGGGTGACACCCCGCGAGCCAGGCGCGTCACTCCCGGGGAGCTCCCAAATCCCCAGGGGAAATCCCTCGCCAGCCAATCGGAGCGCCGTGCGTGACGTGGGCCGGCATTGTGACGTTGCAGGAGGGGGTGTTTCCCCCTGGCTGCCGCCACGAGGTTGCAATCTCCGAGAGAGCCTGGAAATTGCAGCCATTCACTCCCCTCACCCAGTTCATAGCAGGCGCCGTGGATTCTCATATGAATCAGGACCAACACACGCAGACCCCGAGTCCTCAACTTGTTTTGTCCCGCGAAACTAAAGCATCCTACCGTAATTTACAATTACATTGTGCTCCCTTCGCAAAGAAACTCCCAGTTAGACTTCAACTTAATGTTGGCTATTCGCTTTGCCAATTGCAGGATGTAAAGGCTACGTTTGAAATGTGTCGTTCATTCAACACATCGGCAACGTTAAACATCAGGCATTAAAACAGACCGAGATTTATTTCGATGAGAGAGCATTGCAGAATGCATTGCTGCGTGCTCTACCTGTGTAACTTGATCCTCAATCCCCAAATTTACCATAAACGTACACTTCAGCAATTTGGTTTCTGGACAAGGGGCCACATTTCCCGGAAAGGTTGCTGTGCCACCTTTTGCTTCTTAGTTTGCATTGTGACCTTCGGAGCAGATTGTGCATTGAGAGGGAACAGTTCTGTGGAGATCTGTCCCCAGCAGTAAAACTAGCAGCGGACCATCTTCATCCACTGTTCAAAAGTCAACCCAAATCTTCATTGAAACGAAGATTTCGCCGTTTAAAACACCCGTACTCATTTTTACGAATTGTTGTACCTGGCACCGATCTCTTTCCAATTCGTCAGTTGAAATAATAATTCAGTGACCCACCAATACAGCTTTTTTTTTGCAATGAAAAGCCATCTGGTTTAACGTGCTAGTAAAAAGGTTTCGACCTACCTTTGATGCTGCGACGTTGGAGTTGCCTTGCTTCTGTTATATTTTAAGCTCACTTGGCCCCGTGTGTGTGTGGTCTACAGTCTGTTCTGTCTCAATGTTCAAGTCTTCAGGATAAAGTCAGTGCTTCATCGTGTGTGCAAGGAGCATTTGCAGAGAACTACAGCGATCGGAGATTATGCAGAAATAAAGCAGCCAGTTCCAGATTTAAAAAAAAACTGCAAAAATCTATTTTAAGGAAAAACTCTTGAGGTCAAATCTTCAGTTTGAATATCAACTTTTGTTTCAAAAAATACAAAATTTCCTCAGTCCTTATTGCAGCGTCAGACATCACTCCTGAACACCTATCCTCACGAATAAATATTTAAATATTGTTTCTTTTCAAAACAAAACTAATTCACTCGCATAAGTTCTTATTTTTAAAAAAAATAAATTCACAATTTTAGCCCCTACACGTACTGGTGTAAAACCAGCCCTGATGAGGAAAGTAACTGCAAGTTCCCTTACGCTAACCGGTGTGTAAATCCTCAGGCACGCCAAACCTTTCCTCTTTTTTGGTTGGGGGGGGGGGGGGTCGACTCTACTATGCTTGCGTTTTTTTTACTAACTCAAGTGCAGCCCAGAGGAAGTTTCGCGGACTTTTATAACAAGGCTAACTGTTTTTTCTGTTAATGAATAGAGGGGGTTACAGGGGAGGAGGGGAACTTTAAACCCGCCCACTAAGCTCAGATAGGAGAAAACTCACTCAGCCGGTTCAGTCATCCTAACACACATGGCTCCAACTTTGAGGAGTGTACCCCCACCCACAGACATTTCTATTTCAGCACACTGGAGCAGTTACATTTTACACTGCCTCATTTCCAAACATACAAAGGCTGCTATTAAACATTATCCCTGTATCCTAAACCAAACTCACTTGCGGTTTTTTTTAAAAAAGGCAGTGTATTTCTTCCACAGAGCCAGCTTTCTCGCGATGGGCCGAATGGAGTCTTTCTGCTCTTTTCCCATTCTGTTTTAGTCTTCCTGGGTCAAAATGGTAAAGGGAATTGAGTGTTTTCTTTTTTCTCTCATACATACACACACAAGAGCATGCATAGAATCTCACAGCAGATAAAGTGAATATTTGGCCCTTCGTATCGGTACTACCCCCTCACTCTCTCCCGATAGCCAGGCAAAATGTTCTCCCTTCGCACTTAATTCATACTATGGATTTCAATGGTTATAACGTGAAGCCAGCTTCTCATTTTATTGTCTATTGTCTTTTTTTGGGGGGGGGGGGGGGGGGGGAGGCGGCTAAGAGACCGATTCTATAACATGAGAATAAAACGAGATTCCGAATCCGGCTGTCCAGTTCATTTCGATCAGGCTTGGCAGTGTGTCCTGCAACATTCACTCAGTAATGATCAACAGAGGGCGCCGCCGGCGGTCACTGCTAACACACGAGAAACCAGCATCGGAAGCAATGTCCTGGAAATTGGTTTCCAGCAGAAAGTCGTCAAATCGAATTAACACTTTAATGCCAGCCAGGAAGTGAATTGCATTGAATGGTACAGCAGAGAAGCCGGCCATTCGGCCCGACTGGTGAATGCTTCCATGTTTCACACCAACTTCCTCCTTGCATCATTATCTCGTACTATCAGCGTGTTCTTGGATTTCCTCCTCCCTCATTTGTTTGTCCTGATACCCCCGAAATATATCTGCACTATTTATCCAAATCACTCCCTATAGTTCCATATTCTTGCCCCTCTCTGTGTATCAGTTTGCACATTCTCACCGTGTCTGCGTGGGTTTCCTCCGGGTGCTCTGGCTCCCTCCCACAATCCAAAAATGTGCAGGTTAGGTGAATTGGCCAGGCTAAATTGCCCGTAGTGTTAGGTGAAGGGGTAAATGTAGGGGAATGGGTCTGGGTGGGTTGCGCTTCGGAGGGTCGGTGTGGACTTGTTGGGCCAAAGGGCCTGTTTTCACACTGTAAGTAATCTGTCAATCTGTAAGTCAAGTTTCTCCTGAATTCTCCATTCTATTTTTGAGGGACTATCTTCTATCTTCAGCAACTGAGGACTGCAGATGCTGGAGATCAGAGTCGAGATGCCGCCTGACCGGCTGTGTGCTTTTCCAGCACCACACTCTGGAGTCTCTTCTATTGCCTAGTTTGAGACTCCCAACAAGTCATAGAGTCATACAGAACGGAAGCAGCCTGTGCTGACCAGGTTTCCAAAACCGAACTAGTTCCATTTGCCTGCATTTGGCCTCCATCCGTGGAAGCCTTTCCTATCTATATATCTGTCCAAATGTCTTTTAAATGTTGTAACCACTTCATCTGGCAGATCATTCCTTATACACACTGCCCTCTGTGAGAAAAAAAGTTGCCCTTGAGTTCACATTTAATTCTTTCCCCTTTCACCTTAAACCTGTGCCTTCTTGTTTTCGCCTCTCCTACCCTGGGGAAAAGTCCTTGTGTATTCACCTTATCTACGCCCCCCCCATCATTTCATAAACGTCTACAAGGTTATCCCTCAGCCTGCAATGCTACAGGGAATAAAGTCTCAGCCTGTCCAGCTTCTCCTTAACCTTCAAACTTTCCAGTCTTGATAACATCCTTGTAAATCCTTTTTACAATATCCCCCCCTCGTCTTTCTAAACTTGAAGCATCTCTAATTCCATTGTATTGAACTGCTTTCATCCTTATGAAGTGTATTAGCCAAGTCAGATGTTTTCAGTGGTTTGCGGGTAAAGAGGGGTTAATGAAAGGAGGTATAGGCTTTTTGTGTCTCCTTTCTATTCGGAAAGCTGTAGGGAGGATAAATAATCCAGAACGGACCAGGCGATGAATATTCCCTTTTCACCTAGAACAGTCACACAGCAGTCTGGAGTCACAGAATCATAGAATCAATTTCCATTATTCCGGCAAAAACAATGGTTCCTTGTGACAGTCCATGTGGTTGTTAAAGTCTTATCAGAATTTTCAAAAGCTACTTTTTGCAGTAATCCTTTCAAAATCCTGACATTGATGATCAAATCATATAAAAATGTTTGAAGTTTAAAATGTATCAGCACCGATGCTTACATAACATTTATTCTGCTGGAGTTCATAAATTTTCAAATGAATTTACTCAAATTTTACAATAGTACATTCGCTGAAATAAGTACTGATTACATATGTTTGATAACAGCATTTGTACTGAAGATGGAATTCTTAGGTAGAATTCAGTTCAATTTAGGAGAGAAATGCAGCTCAAAATCTTGCTTCTCAGAATGTTTTGAAAATGCTCAGAAAATGTTGAACATAATTCAGCCAGAAGTGGCCCTGGTTCAAGGAAAAAGTCCTCTGACAACAGGAGTAATAGCTTAGGATCTAATAATGAAAAGGAAGTGCAGAACGTTTAACAGGGTTTCCCGGAGTGCGCGAGCCTTCTTTTCAAAGGACGGTTCAAATATAATTGGATCTGCGTTTGGTAGGCTCTCACTGCAGGGCTGGGCACTGGGATGACTCTATGTTTAAAGAGAGTCTGGCATTCACTAGCCTTTTAAAAAAACAAAACTATTGCAAAGAATCCTGATTAACAAGGAACCACAATGTTTCTTGTTAAAGAGGGAAATGTTCACTTGACTCACCTCGCCCCTTCTAATTATCAATATCCAAGAATTAATGCCCTCTCCATTGCCATCTGCAACCCTTTTGAACCTCTGCTTTTCTCAAATTTTCTTCAGTTGCACATCTATAATTGTAAAATTCTGAAAGCTTTCCACCTTTCTGCTCCTTTAAGATGAATGTACCCCTTTGACCAAGTATCTAGTCACTTGCCCCAATGTCTCCTTGCGTGCAGCAGGGCTGTTAAATGCATCACAATTAAATGATCATCTTCTGTGAATACAAGTCTGAGAAATTGACCCCAGTAGTTAAATCCAAATTTACCTCAGTTCTACCTCTTTCCTTAAAAAACCCTTTTGGGGTTGGGTGGGGTGGGGTGGGGTGTAGTGGGAGGAATAAGGACCCCATAGATTTTTATTGGTAATGTAGTTTTTCCAAACTCTCTGCATGGGCTAGTGTTCAGAATAATACAGCACTACAGATCATTGTTCAATAGTTTTAAAGCCAGTGGCAAAATGACCAAGAAATAGAGGACACAGATTTATAGTAATTAGCAAAAGAACCAAAGGTAGCAAAAAGAGAGAAAAAAAATCTTTTATGCAACATATGGCTGTTTCTGCAATACACTACTTGAGAATGTAAGGGTCAATTTTGGCTTTCAACAGGGAATTGGATAAGCTCCTAACCGAAACAAAATGCAGGTCTGTGGGAAAAGACAGGGGATATGTTACCTGTTAACTTGCACTGACCTTGTTCTGTTCTGTAATCATATTGTGATTCTATAATTCCAACATCCTTTGTGCATTTAAATGAAGTGTAGGAAGTTATGTTTGTCACCACTTCTAAAGTGGATATTTAAATTGGGCAGATTTGCTTCTGAGGAAATTATTTGCAAAAGTGCTTCTTCTTGTTCTTTGAGGAAGGGAATAGAAGTGTGTCATATTATTGATATGATAGAACCTGAGAGTTCCCCTAATTCTTCATTTACTCCAAAGATGGTGGCTCTTTCTGAGCAGAGATTAACAAATTGATTTTCATGTACCTCAGTCTATCGGGTATTTTCCATGCGTGAACCTAGACAGTTAGTACCAGTTAATTCAACTATGGATTGTCTCACAGCCAATGAGTGAGTCCCAAGCTGCAGCACATGGGAGTAGTAGCATTACTACTGGGATAGTATGTCATGGATTCGCAGTCCCATTGAGCACTTAACCTAGGCTGACGCTCCAGAGCTATCCTGAAATACTGCTGCAGCTATCAGTTTTGCAGTAAAACATTCTGCACACTGTGGTACTATTTAAAGAAAAGTCAGGGAGTTTTGCCCAGTGCCTTGGCAGTATTTACTTAGAAAACACTGAAAACAACAAATGCTGGAGTTCACAGCAGGTCAGGCAGCATCCATGGAGAGAGAGCTAGCTAACATTTCGAGTCCAGATGACTCTTCATCAGGGTAAGTGCAGATTCCAGCATCTGCAGTAATTTGCTTTTACTTAGAAAGCAGCTTATCTGGCCATGATCACTTGCTGTTTGTTAGAACTTGCAGTACGTAAATTAGTTGCTGTGTTTCCTATGTTAGAAAAGCAACTACACTTCCAAATGCATTTAATTGGCTGCAAAGAGCTGGAAAGTTGTGAAAAGTATTATTTCGATGCCAACCTGAAGAAGAAGGACACCTGCGTCAGATGATTGTTTATAGACTTCCGCTCTGCATTTAGCACCATCATTCCTCAGCACCTGATTGGAAAGCTGAGTCTGCTGGGCGTAAACACCTCCTTCTGTAACTGTATCGTGGACTTCCGGACTGGAGACCTCAGTCAGTCCAGATTGGGAACAGCATCTCCAACACCATCACACTGAGCACAGCGGGTCCCTCAGGGCTGTGTGTTCAGTCCATTGCTGTTCACCCTGCTGACACACAGCTGTGCAGTGATGCACGGGTTGAATCACATCATCAAGTTAACTGATATGACTGCAGTGGATCCCATCAGCAGGAATGACAAGTCAGTATACAGAGAAGAGGTGCAGGGGCTAACAGACTGGTGCGGAGCCAACAACCTGTCTCTGAACAAAATGAAAACAAGGCAAAACGAAAGAGATGGTTGTTGACTTCACGAGGGTATAGAGCGACCATGCGACACTGGATGTCAACGGCTCCCCAGTGGAGATCATGAAGAGAACCAAATTTCTTGGCGTCCACCTGGTGGAGAATCTCTCTTGGACCCTCAACACCAGCTCCATAGCCGAGAAAGCCCAGCAGCATTTCTGCTTACTGCATAGGCTGAGGAAAGCCCACCTCCCAACCCCATCCGCACCACATTCTACAGAGACAACATTAGAGTGGTGCTGGAAAAGAGCAGCAGATCAGGCAGCATCCTATGAGCAGGAGAATTGACATTTTGGGCATAAGCCTTTCATCAGGAATGTTTCATTCCTGATGAAGGGCTTATGTCCGAAACGTCGATTCTCCTGTTCCTCAGATGCTGCCTGACCTGCTGTGCTTTTCCAGCACCACACTCTCGACTCCTTAACACAGGATGGTTGGACTCTTTTCCATCTGAAATTCTTTGCACGACTTTGATTTGCTGCTAGAACAATGTCTATTAATTATCATTCTTCTATTACACTGTAATTTGCGTGGTTTGCACTTCTTGTGCATTTTATGCAGCCCTTTGTATGATTGTGTAGTTTGTGCTGTTCATGTAGCACCTTGGTCCTGGAGGAACGCTGTCTCATTTTTTACTGTATCAGTTGTATATGATAGAAATGACAAATAAAAGCTACTGTACTCTACTCTTTTTCAATTTGTAGGTAGGTGCATTTTTTCCAAAGAATATGATTGATTTATGATCAGGACTAATAACGCTATTTGGTAGTAACTCCTCTCTTATGTGGGAAAATTAAGGCAATTACAGCTTCAATGGTAGGGCCAGATGATGGAGACACAGACATTGTGTTACTGACCAGTATGTAATGGACATTGAAACAACGTTTGGCCTAAAATTAATTCACCATAGACATCTGCTAAGGGAAGCCAGTCCTGCTGACAGATCTTGCAATCTCTGCGGAGAATGGATTGCAGTTTTCCTTAAAGGAGATTCCTAGCATGGAGCTGCAGTCTTGTCATCAGGCAGCTAATCACATTAAAGCATTCTCATAAACAGCAATGCTGAAAATGAAAAGTACTAAATTCAATATCACATTTTAAAGGTTTTGCAGAATAAAGATTGCTGTGTAAATAGACAGTGAAAATGAACAATAAAACATCACAAATAGTCTTTAAATTAAAAATGTCGAGAGTGTGTTGCTGGAAAAACACAGCAGGTCAAGCAGCATCCAAGGAGCAGGAGAATCGACTGGCTGAAGAAGGGCTTATGTCCGAAATGCCAATTCTCCTGCTCCTCGGATGCTGCCTGACCTGCTGTGCTTTTCCAGCACCACACTCTGGACTCTGATCTCCAGCATCTGCAGTCCTCACTTTCTCCCACTTTAAATTAAAAAATACTATTTTAAAAATTGGTAATTTATCAACATTTATCAACATTCAAACAATTTTTAGCATCAGATCTGTTCTACAGCGATATTAATTCCTCGGCTTGCAGTTTAAAATTAATCCATTGACTGGGAGGGCTTTGAAGTGGGTAACCTTAACCTTTTAAAAAAGTACTTGGATGAACATAAGACGTGTCATAACATTCAAAGATACAGGCTTGGTGCAGGGATGTGTGTATGTTTGGCAGTATAGACTTGATCGGCTGAAGGGCTTTTGCTATACTATATGGTTCTATAATTTTCTATATATATGATAGAATAAGGTATAACTTTTTATGAGATTTCAAACAGTGTCTGAAACTAGAAGGGGTAAGGTTTAAGATAAATGATGAAAGAAGTAATTGCAACTAAAAAAAAGCTTTTATTACGCTGAGTAATTAGGATCTGGAAAGGGACTGCTTGAGAGTGTGATTGTGGTAGATTCAATTGTGACACTGGATAATTATCTGAACAGAAAAAAACTTCAGGGCTACAGGAAAAATGCAGGGGAGCAGGGTAAACTCTTCCAGCAAGCTCGCATGGACATGACAGACTGAATGACCCCTTCCTGTGCTGTCACAATTCTGTAATTCCACAACTTTGAATTTCTATGGCGAACGCTGGCAATTTACTAACAAAACTTACATGCCAAAACCAGGCCCTTGCATGTAATAGAAAGTTAAGCCACTGCAATATATTAATCGAAGAAAAGTAAAAGACAAGTTGGGAACTGATTTAAGGAAGCATTTGTTCATGCAAAGTATGTAATGTATCAGGCATGGTCTTTTGGGGAATTTGAAGCTGGAATCATTAATTAGCTTGTTGGATGTAATGACAGTGCAGATTTCTTTGAAAGGATGAGGCAGGTCTGAATGATCTTCCCGCTCTGTTCTTAATTTCACTTTCAGTGGAAAACAAGCTGTGAACGTCATCCATTCTGGCATGTGTGATTTATGTCATAGCTTTTTTTTGTATTACTTCTGTCTCAAAGGTGCTGATTTATGTGAGGAGTATGGTTTCTCAGGGACCAGCTGTCCCCTGACACATTAAACAATGACCCATTCTTTCATCTTGCTCCTTCCTCCGCCAGCATTTTTTACCCACTTCCGGCTTCTCTCCTGAAGGTGTTGACTCCCTTCTGCAGTACAACTCCCCCACAGTCCATCATACAGTGAAAGAAAAGATCTTGGATTTATACTACACCTTTCAGAACGTCGCAATGTCCCAAAGTGCTTCACAGCCAGCATTGTACGTTTGTAGTGTAGCTACTGTTGTATTGTAGGATGTAGTACTTTGCGCAGCAGTGAGTAGTTGCAAACAAATCAGTTCCAATGGCATCTCAGGAAAATACAGATGCAAGAAATCTAACACAAAACAGAAAAAAGCTGGAAATACTCATCAGGACTGGCAGAATCTGTGGGAGAGAGACACAAACTAATGCTTCAGACCCATAACCTTTCATCATGTCATTCACATTTCTGAAATATGAACATGTTTCCTTCTCCACAGGTGCCCCAAACTTTTACCAGCATTTTCTGCTTTTACAGCTAACCTTAAAATATTGTCTGTGACGTTTGTATGGACAGTTTTTCAGCAATGATATGTTAGCCATTATCAAGGTTACTCCATCTCACTTTAACAGTATTACAGTCAATTGTGGCACCCATGATGCCGCCCTACTTGCCAGTTCATTCTTCCAGATTGGCTTCAGGTTAGCATCTTTCTATTATGCACTCACGAGATGGATGTCATTAGCCTGGCCAGATTTATTGTCTATCTCTAGGTGCCCTTGAGAAGTTAATGTGGAGATGCCTTCTTGAACCATTGAAGTCCATTTGGTGTAGGTAGACTCACAATACCATTAGGCAGGGAGTTTCAGAAACAGCAACATTGAAGGAACAGCAATATATTTTTAAGTTAGGATGGTGCATGGCATGGAGGGGAACTTGAAGATATGGTATTCCCATGTATCTGCTGTCCTCATCTTTCTGGATGATAATGGTCATGAGTTTGGAGATTGTGTCTAAGGAGACTTGGTGAATATCTGCAGTGCATCTTGTTGATGGTCACATTGCTGCTATTGAGCATCAGTGACAGAAGTACAGAATTTGTGTAGCTATGGCCATCACCAATCAAACTGGCTGCGTTGTCCTGGATAGTGTCAAGCTTCTTGAGTATTATTGGAAAATACTCATCAAGAAAAGTGGGGGCTATCCTATCACACTCTTGACGTGTGCTTTGTAGATGTTCAGCATGCTTTGGGGACTGATTGCAAGATTCTTAGCCTCTGCCTTGCTTTTCTAACCACAGTACTTATATGACAAGTCCAGTCCCATTTCTGGACAATGGTAATACCAAAGATGTTGCTAATAAGGTATTCAGTGACAGTTATACCATTGAATATCAAGGGGCACTGATCAGATACTCTCTTGTTGGAAATGACCATTGCCTGGCACTTGTGTGGCACGAATTTTACTTGCCACTTGTCAGCCCAAACCTGGACTGTGTCCTGATTGCATTAATTCTCATTCTAAAGATGGAACCTCCAACAGTGCTGCTGACCTTTGGTACTGTAACTGGATTTTCAGCCTAGAATTTTGTGCAGCAGCCCCTGGCTTAGACGTGAGAATGTAACTTACTGAGTCAAGTTTGAACATTGTGTGTCTTGATGATTATAGGTTATATCAGACACTCCAAGGTATTAATGACCATGGCTTTTGTAGCAGTCATGTTGGTCAAACTTTCATAATCAGTGAAACTGACTGCAACTTCAGGAGTCCACAATGACACAGAAAATAGAAATCCAGATCTGTGATTCCACACTTCTCCAGAGGGCGTGCTGTTGAAGCATTCTCTCGATAGTGACCAAGAAGAGATTACTAAACAAAGAATATGCCTGTTCAACACACTATTAAAAACTTTTGAAACAATTACATTGTATTGTATCAGGTCTAACTACATTTTTAATGAGGCACTAACTTCATCATTCTTGCTAAATTAGTCTGGAGAAGTTAGAATTATAGAATAGAATCATAGAGTCCCTACTGTGCAGAAAGAGGCCGTTCGGCCTATCGAGTCCACACTGATCCTCTAAAGACCATCCCACCCAGATCCAATCCCCCACCCCCAACCCTATCTCTGTAACTGCAATTTACTGTGGCTAATCCACATTGCCTGCACATCACTGGACACGATGTGCAGGTTCTGGTGTTGGACTGGCATGGACAAAGTTAAAAATCACACAACACCAGGTTATAGTCCAACAGGTTTATTTGGAAGCAATCGCTTTCAGAGTGCTGCTCCTTCAGCAAGTAGCTAGCTACCTGACAGAGAATAGCATTTTGAAAGCTTGTCCTTCCAAATAAACCTGTTGGACTATAACCTAGTGTTGTGTGATTTTTTAGCATTATCCCTGGGCACTACATGGCAATTTAGCCTGGCCAATCCACCTAACCTGCACATCATTGGACTGTGGGAGGAAACCAAAACACCCAGAGGAAACCCACTCAGACATGGGGAAAACAGAGAAACTCCTGACAGACAGTCAGGCCAGGTTGGAATCAAACCTGGGTCCCTGGCGCTGTGAGGGAGTAATTTCATACTTGTACAAGGCCTAATTCAAGGTTTTTATCTTGAATAGGATATAGTTTTAAAAACTTGTTATAAAAGTTTGGGTATGGTATTTCAGCTTCTATCTAAATCCCATACTTCACAAACATTTATATTGCACTCTGTAAATTGTAATTAAACATGGACTGGATGGACCAAAGAGTCTGTTTCCATGCTGTATGATTCTATAACCCTAGGACTCTATGAAAGATAATGAATGGACCTAACCTTTTGGTTTTCTTAATGTGAGACTACTTCAGTGTGATTGGCTGTTTACCATACCAGATGATAGCACTGCAGCTGTAAACTGGGATTCTCCCTGATTTGGTGCCAGATTTAAACTAACGTCGGGAAAATGACATCCACTTCACAGATATAGTCGATCTGTGGGCAACTTTCTTCAAATTTTGCAGTAAATCCTGTTATTTTCCTGCTGACCATGAAATCTGCACCCTAATTATTTTCCCACAGATGTAGCAGTGTCCTTTAGTCTGGAAGCTAATGTACCTGGCGAGCATCAGTTATATATAATTGTACAACAAAGACTTCTCCAGAACAAAATTGCTTTGAGACAATGTCTGCCAAAATCTGCTTTCATTTTATAATGAGCTCTGAAACTAATAACTAGAGTGGGAGTTGACCAGAATAAAGCAAGAAACCAGAACTGAGGGGAAAATTATCATAACTTCTTTGTAAAATAACAAAAGCCATCAGATTAACCACATAGTTGGTTATTCATTGCAATTTCACAGTAAACCGAGCTTCATTGATGTGAGCTGTCCCGAGAAAGCAACTAAGTTTAATCAAAATAACAAACAATGTCATGGTTGATGAGTTGCCACTGAAAATCAGAGGTGCACAGTATCTGTCAGTGCATTTCTTTCATTATATCATAGGTTTTTTGGAAAATAAAAATCCATGATAATTTACAAAACGATCATGCCAAGTTTGAAACCAACAATTTACAAGCAGATCGCCGAGGATATGGGAGGGTTGGAACCAGGTATATGTCACTCCTGACAAATTTTAGTCAAACTGCCCCATCATCACAGTATGTGGTCTTTTATTACCTTCTGCTTCTTGTGGACTTACTGGTCAATGTTTTCTTTGTAGTCTTGCACCTTCATTGATTGCATTCAACAAACACATGAGAAACCTTTCACCTCTTACCATGTTAGGGAGGGAGGTGTCAGTCAGGCTCCTGCTCCCAAGGAACCAACTCTTGACTGGGAAAACAGATTGCGGCTGTGTTCGAGTTTCTGCATCAACAGCTCTTCAGTTTTGTTTTGCCTTCTCTGCCAATTGTATTCATGTTCCCCACCACCACCCTCAAAGCCCTCCTTCTCTCCTGAAGGTGTTGACTCCCACTGCCTATCAATCAGTTTCCAGTATCTCCCTCAAAAGGCCACTATTAACATATGAGCTGTTTGATCTTAGAGTGCACAATAGCCAAACCCAATTTTACTGCCATTCATGAAGGACTTTGATACTCGTCTGACGTTTCTGCAACGTGATGTGGAGGTGCTGGTGCTGGAGTGGGGTGGACAAGGTCAGAAGTCAGATGGCACCAGTTTATAGTCCAACAGGTTTATTTGAAATCACAAACTTTCAGAGGTGATGAAGGGGCAACACTCTGAAAACTTATGATTCCAAATAAACCTGTTGGACTGTAACCTGATGTTGTCTGACTTTTGACCATTTCTGCTACAGGTAGAGTGCTGAAGGAATGCTGCACTATCAGAGGTGAGCACTATCAGGTGGGGAGTCTATTTAAAGCTCTATCTGCTTTTTCAGGAGGCTATAATGCATCCAATGACACTATATCAGAGAAGAGCAGGAGAGTTCTCCCTCGTGTCTTCCACCAACATAATTAAAAGAGATGATTCGGTCATGATCACATTACAGTTTGTGTGATCTCGCTGTTTGCAAATTGCCCACTGTGTTTGTAGCAATAGGGTCTACATTTCAGAAAGTACTCTGTTGGCTGCAAGTGGCTTTGGGACGCTCAAATGCCAAGACATACAAGTTCTTTCATTCGGTAACAAAGATACACACGTGTCTGGGAAGGGCTGCAGGATCACATAGAATCATAGTCATAGAGTCATGGAGACATACAGAACAGAAGTAGACCCTTCAGTCCAACTCGACCATGCTGACCAAATATCCTAACCTAATCTAGTCCCATTTGCCAACACCAGGCCCATATCCCTCCAAACCCTTCCTATTCAAATACCCATCCAGACGACTTTTAAATGCTGTAATTGTACTAGCCTCCACCACTTCCTCTGACAGCTCATTCCGTACACGCACCACGCCCAGCTGAACAAGTTGCCCCTTAGGTCCTTTTTATATCTTTCCCCTCTCACCCTAAACCTATGCCCTCTAATTCTGGACTCTCCCACCCCAGGGAAAAGACTTTGTATATTTACCCTATCCATGTGCCTCATGATTTTATAAACCTCTATAAGGTCACTCCTCAGTCTCGAATGCTCCAGGAAAACAGCCCCACCCTATTCAACCCTTCGCTATAGCTCAAATCCTCCAACCCTGGCAATATCCTTGTAAATTCTTTCTGAACCCTCTCAAGTTTCACAACATCCTTCCGATAGGCAGACTAGAATTGCATGCAATATTCCTAAAGTGAACCACTGTCAGGGTTTTGTTTCTCTCTCCTGGAGCATTGAAGCTCCACCCGCCCCCGCACACAACAAACATTACATGAAGATCAAGCCTTCGAATGGCACCTTCTGTTTAAGTAAATTCTCTTCCACCATTTGAAAATACAAGATTTGCGTTTATATAGAGTCATACAGCATAGAAATCGGCCCTTTGGCCCAACTCGTCCAGGTAGACCAACAGATACCAAACTGCACTAATCCCATTTACCTGCACTTGGTCCATAGCCTGTTGTGAACCGGCATTGTAAGTGCTCATCCAGATGCTTCCAGATGCTCCTGTGAGTATCTGCCTCCACACTCTCTCAGAGGGCAGCACGTTCCATATTTCTACCATCCTCTGAGTGAAAAGAAATTCTCAAAACCATTTACTCCTCACCTTAAACTTATGCCCTTTGGTTTTAGGCATGTCTGCCATGGGGAACAGTTTCTCACAATCTACTCTGTCTATGCCTTTTATAATTTTGTATGCCTCAATTAGACCCCCACCCCTCAGCCTTCTCTGCGCCAAGGAAAACAAACTCAGCCTATCCAGTCTCTCCTCATAACTGAGACATTTCATCCCAGGCATCACCCTGAGGAAGCTACTCTGCACCCTTCAATGCAATCCCGTCCTTCCAATAGGATGGCGACTAGATCAGCACACAGTAATCTGTCTTTGGCCTAACCATTGTTTTATAAAATTGTAACAAGTCTTCCTTTAATTCATAGAATAGAATCTCTACAGTGTGGAAACAGGGCCTTCGGCCCAACAAGTCCACACCAACCCTCCGAAGAGTAACCCACCCAGACCCATTCGCTCTACCCTAATGCACCTAACCTACACACCCCTGAGCACTATGGGCAATTTGGCACAGCCAATTCACCTAACCTGCGTATTTTGGACTGTGGGAGGAAACCAGACCACCAAGAGAAATCCCACGTAGTCACGGGGAGACAGTCGCCAGAGGCTGGATTCAAACTCGGGTCCCTGGTGCTGTGAGGCAGCAGTGCTAACCACTGAGCCACTGTGCCATCCTCATGGCCTGGCTCATTGAGGCAAACATCACATATACAATTTTCACCACTCTGTCTACCTGCTCTCACACTTTCAGAGATGTATAGACTTGTATACGAAAGTCCCTTTGTTCCTCAGTACTTCCCAAGGACCAAAAATGCATCACCTCACACATGTCAGGATTAAATTCCATCTGCCATTGCTCTGCCTAGTTTATCAGTTGATCAATATCAGACTGTAGCCTGAGACTATGATCCTCACTATCAACAACATCACCAATTTTTGTGTGATCTACAAACTTATTAATTAAACTTTCTATGCTCACATGCAAGTTGTTAAGGTACATAACAGATAGCAAGAGTCCCAGCAAGGTACACCACTTCTAATTTTATTACACACTACACAGCTTATTCTTAAACTACAAGTTGTCAATAAGTGATTCAAACAACCTCAGCCTGTGTATTATTCCGACGAGAAACTTTCATATTTGTTAAGATTATCATAACCAACATGTTATGTTATCTTTGAATCTCTAATTAAAAGAAGCCAGTAATGTATGAACAAGTGATTCAATATTTTATTTTTAATATTTTCAAACACTTTTATTATAACTTAGAAACATTCTGCACAGAATGAGGCCATTCAACCCATTCTGTCAGTTCTAACTCTTTGAAAGGGCCATGTGATTAGTCTTACTCCCCTGTGCTTTCCCTTAACCATGTACATTTCTCCTTTTCAAGTTTATCCAAAGCCTTTTTAATGGCTTTTATTCAGCTTTCACCACCCTTCAGACAGCACATTATATATCACACCAACGTATTATATATATAAAAAAAACTGGTCCTCATCTCCCTGCAGTTTCTTTTTGATTTCTCTCTAATTTCTGGGACCAAAAGCAAGTTTTGCTTATTTGATTTCACAAAAGTCTGTGCTTTTGAGATTTGGAAAATCTCCAAATGATGAGACTATCGAAACAGCAATCGTTTTTGGCCTTGGCAGCACAAGGAGAATTCCAGCTTGTAGTTTCCACTCCAGACTCAATCTTGAACCTGTAACCTTCTGACGCAGAGGTGAGAGTGCTACCGATTGACCACATGTCAGACCACCATAGCCCTGCACCACTAGGCATGCACATGGAAATGATTACATTGTAGAATTGATCCCAAAGGTACCATAAGAACAACACAGCATGGAGGTTCAATGAAGTGAAGCAGCACTTGGTAGGAAATATGATTCAATTTCTTAAAAAAGTCACTTATTCAGTTCTACTTTAAGATGAAGCATATCTGGATAAATGACCTCATACATGAATCAGTGGGAGGGGAGCGGGTCTGATGAACTAAAACCCTGGAACATGATGAAAGAACAATGAGGTTATGAAGTGACAACAGGGAGAATATACTCATACAGTAATGGAACATTCCTCATCTGAATGCAATATGAAGTATCATAATAAAGGCATTCACTGATATGAAGGGACTCCATCGCCTACTGAATGCAAGCAATTGTCACTGAAGTTATTTATTTATTGATTGATTAATTAAAATAATGTACCGTGCCAGCAAATCTCAGTTGGTAGCAATCTTGCCCCTGTGATTCAGAATGTTATAGGTTCAATTCTTTCCTCCAGAACTTAAACTTCAAAATTCAGGCTGAAATTCCCAGTGTTAGTACTGAGGGAATGTTACATTATTGGAGGTAACTGAAGGATTCAACTGAGGCCCTGTCTGTCTAAATCTCATGCCACTATCTGACAGTGGAACAATTATTTCTTGTTTTCTGACCAATATTTATCCCTTGATGAAGCTCATAAAAACAGTTTATATGGACATAATACGGAGATGCAGATGTTGGACTGGGGTATACAAAGTTAAAAATCACACAACACCAGGTTATAGTCCAACAAGTTTAATTGGAAGCACTAGCTTTCAGAGTACTGCTACTCCACAACCACCTGATGAAGGAGCAGCGCTCTGAAAGCTAGTGTTTCCAATTAAACCTGTTGGACTATAACCTGGTGTTGTGTGATTTTTAAGTTCATATGGACATTATCGAATAGCTGTCTGTGAGTATGTGTTGTGTGTAAATTAGCTGCTGTATTTATTACATAGCAATAGTGGTTACACTTTATTGGCTGTAAAACACGTTACGTTGGCTAGTCATGAAAGATGCTATATACAGTAAACGTAAGTCTGTCTTTTACAAAATCAAGATATAGTATGGGGTAAATGCATTGTTCCAAAGTGCATACTGAAAACATATGTTTGGAAAAACATACTGAGTTTAACTGAAGCACCAGTTCCCAAATGTATCAGTATCAAATAAAAAACACTAATCATCAAATAAAACAAATTTTGAAAAGCTTTCATCTGTCAGTGTTCACGTTCATTGCTCCTCTGAGATCGAGCGTAAGTTCAGGGTTTAGTATATGGAATAACGGTGGAAGCTGAAAAAAAGGATAATTGATTTTATAGCTGAAAATGTGTTGCTGGAAAAGCGCAGCAGGTCAGGCAGCATCCAAGGAGCAGGAGAATCGACGTTTCGGGCAATTTTATATAAAGTTTTTGAATCATAGGAGACCATTCTGTCCACTGAATACATGTGTAGCTTGAATTTTTAAAATGCAAGATAATCAAACTTACCAAACACATTTTTATGGTCCCATGGAAAACATTGGAAAAAAAAGTTTGAACTTCTAATTAACAGCTGAATAGATATTATGACAAACTTTAACATTCTAACAGTAACAGTCTCAGGCTGAGATTGACTAAAGTCTATTGTTGTGGGCAATTTATACTTTAAACTACAGAGCAGAATTTTCCCTTTTTACTTTTAATGCCACCAACCATCCCACTTAACAATTGTTCATTATGGTGTCCCAGAAGCAGTCTAAAGTGATTGTTTGTTTCCAAGAGTTTGCTCCCTTTCTTTTACGTTCCACCCCTGCTAACATTGAAACTCAGAACTTCCTTTCACAATGAAGATTTTCCAGGGAGCTTCTGCCTCTAGCTTCAGTTAAGTGAACCTTCCTGCCTTGTTTGAACTCCTCACAAACTTGGTCTGTTCAGTTGAGCATGAGCTCTTGCCCAGGTTCCTGCATGGTGAACCACAGAGAAATTTTCCCTTGAGCTGCTTTCTCAAGCAGCATCTTGGCAGGATAATCACCAGCATCTTGGCAGGATTGTTTATAAGATTCAGTGATATTTTATGAAAGCCTGCAACCTGGTAACTTCAATGGTTTTATAAGGACTTTTTCCTCTCATTGATCATGAATAATCACCGTGAATCATATAGGTCTTGAATGAGGGTGGAAATGATGATTAGCTGTTCTTTAGGCCACAACTCTATTTTATCTTGAAAGTAAAGGGATAATTTAAAGTGTAACTCTTGCAAGAAAACGTTTCCAAAGCTTTCTTGGGTCTTTGGAGACTGGCAGCTCAACCCCTGAACATAGATTCTGCTGCTATCGCCTGCAATTGTGAACGTCTTCCCCCTTTTTAGCCACCATGGCGCAGTTAAGGTGAGGACCCTGAAATGGGCAGTCAACATAGAATCATAGAGGCATAGAGTTGTACGCCGTGGAGACAGACCCTTCAGTCCAATTCATCCATGCCAACCATATATCATAAATTATTTTGTCACATTTGCCAGCACTTATCCCTCTAAACTCTTCCTATTCAAGTACTCATCCAGATGCCTTTTAAATGTTGTAATTCTACTAGCCTCCACCACTTCCTCTAGCAGCTCATTCCATACAAGCACTACCCTCTGCATGAAAACGTTGCCCCTTAGGTCTGTTTTAAATTTTTCCCCTCTTACCCTAAACCTATGCCCTCTAGTTCTGGATTCCCCCACCTCAGGGAAAAGACCTTGTCTATTTACCCTCTCCATGCCCCTCATGATTTTATCAACCTCTATAAGGTCACCCCTCGGCCTTCAACACTTCAGGGAAAACAGCCCCAGCCTGTACAGCATCTTCCGATAGCTCAAACCTTCCTACCCAGGCAACATCCTTGTAAATCTTTTCTGAACACTTTCAAGTTTAACAACATACTTCCTACAACAGGGAGACCAGAACTGAATGCAGTAATCCAAAAGTAGCCTAACCAATGTCCTGTACAGCGTCAACATAACATCCCATCTTCTATATTCAATACATTGACCAATAAAAGCAAACGCACCAAACACCTTCTTCATTAACCTATCTACCTGTGACTCCACCTTCGCAGAACTATAAACCTGCACCTCAAGGTCTCTTTATTTGGTAACAGTCGCCAGTACTCTACCATTAAGTGTAGAAGTCCTTGGCCTGATTTGTCCTACCAAAATGCAACACCTCATATTTATTGAAATTAAACTCCATTTGCCATTCTTCAGTCCATTAACCCATCTAATCAGGCTCCCATTTTACTCGGAGATAACCTTCTGCACTGTCTACTATATCATCAATTTTGGTGTCATCTAAAAACTTACAAACCATTCCTCCAATATTCACATCCAAATCATTCATATAAATGTTAGACGGCAGTGGACCCAACACAGATCCTTGTGGCACACCGCTGGTCACAGGCCTCCAGTTCAAAAAGCAACACTTCACCACCATCCTCTGTCACCTAGGTTTGAACCAATTTTGTATCTAACTGGCTAGTTCTCCCTGGTTTGCATCTGATCTAACCTTGCTAAACCAGTTTAACATGCAGAACCTTTGTCAAAAGCCTTATTGAATTTGTTTCAGACCTCCAATAGCTGCAGTTCTTTGTTTTATTTTGTTGCTGCCAAGATAAACTGGAGGATTCATCTCTGAGAGGTACAGATGAGGTGTGAACGCTGAGACAGGCAGATTTCCAGCATCTGCAGTTCTTACTGGTCACTGAAAGCCAATAGTGCAAAGTCTCTTCTAAGGATGCCCACCATGACAAAGAAAAACAAGGAACCATATGTCAGGTATAGACAGGATAGATCGAGTGAATCCTTAGAAGAGTATAAAGAAAGTAGGAGTATACTTAAGAGGAAAATCAGGAGGGCAAAACGGGGACATGAGATAGCTTTGGCAAATAGAATTAAGGAAAATCCAAAGGGTTTTTACAAATGTATTAAGGACAAAAGGGTAACTAGGGAGAGAATAGGGCCCCTCAAAGATCAGCAAGGCGGCCTTTGTGTGGAGCCACAGAAAATGGGGGCAATACTAAATGAATATTTTGCATCAGTATTTACTGTGGAAAAGGACATGGAAGTTATAGACTGTAGGGAAAATAGATGGTGACATCTTGCAAAATGTCCAGATTACAGAGGAGGAAGTGCTGGATGTCTTGAAACAGTTAAAAGTGGATAAATCCCCAGGACCTGATCAGGTGTACCGAGAACTCTGTGGGAAGCTACAGAAGTGATTGCGGGGCCTCTTGCTGAGATATTTGTATCATCGATAGTCACAGGTGAGGTACCAGAAGGTTGGCAAATGTGGTGCCACTATTTAAGAAGGGCGGTAAAGACAAGCCAGGGAACTATAGACCGGTGAGCCTGACCTCAGTGGTGGGCAAGTTGTTGGAGGGAGCCCTGAGGGACAGGATGTACATGTATTTGGAAATGCAAGGACTGATTAGGGATAGGCAACATGGCTTTGTGCGTGGGAAATCATGTCTCACAAACTTGATTGAGTTTTTTGAAGAAGTAACAAAGAAGATTGATGAGGGCAGAGCAGTACATGTGATCCACATGGACTTCAGTAAGGCGTTCAACAAGGTTCCCCATGGAGACTGATTAGCAAGGTTAGATCTCATGGAATACAGGGAGAACTAGCCATTTGGATACAGAACTGGCTCAAAGGTAGAAGATTGAGGGTGGTGGTGAAGGGTTATTTTTCAGTCTGGAGGCCTGTGACCATGGGGTGCCACAAGGGTGGCACCCCATGGTCACAGGCCTCCAGACTGACCAGACTACTTTTTGTCATTTACATAAATGATTTGGATGCGAGCATAAGAGGTACAGTTAGTAAGTTTGTAGATGACACCAAAATTGGAGGTGCAGTGGAAGCAAAGAGGGTTACCTCAGATTACAATAGGATCTGGACGAGATGGGCCAATGGGCTGAGAAGTGGCAGATGGAGTTTAATTCAGATAAATGTGAGGTGCTGCATTTTGGGAAAGCAAGTCTTAGCATGACTTATACATTTAATGGTAAGTTCCTAGCGAGTGTTGCTGAACAAAGAGACCTTGGAGTGCAGGTTCATAGCTCCTTGAAAGTGGAGTCGCAGGTAGATAGGATAGTGAAGAAGGTGTTTGGTATACTTTCCTTTATTTTTCAGAGTATTGAGTACAGGAGTTGGGAGGTCATGTTGTGGCTGTAGCACATTGGTTAGGCCACTGTTGGAATATTGCGTGCAATTCTGGTCTCCTTCCTATTGGAAAGATGTTGTGAAACTTGAAAGAGTTCAGAAAAGATTTACAAGGATGTTGCCAGGGTTGGAGGATCTGAGCTACAGGGAGAGGCTGAACAGGCTGGGGCTGTTTTCCCTGGAGCGTCGGAGGCTGAGGGGTGACCTTATAGAGGTTTACAAAATTATGAGGGGCATGGATATAATAAATAGACAAAGTCTTTTCCCTGGGGTCGGGGAGTCCAGAACTAAAGGGCATAGGTTTAGGGTGAGAGGGGAAAGATATAAAAGAGACCTAAGGGGCAACTTTTTCACACAGAGGGTGTTACGTATATGGAATGAGCTGCCAGAGGATGTGGTGGAGGCTGGTAGAACTGCAACATTTAAGAGGCATTTGAATGGGTATATGAATAGGAAGGGTTTGGAGGCATATGTGCCGGGTGCTGGCAGGAGGGACTAAATTGGCTTGGGATATCTGGTTGGCATGGATGGATTGGACCGAAGGGTCTGTTTCCATGCTGTACATTTCTATGACTCTATGATTCTAAGTTCTCCTCCTCTCTCGAAAGGGAGCTCAGTGAGTCTCTCTCCCACAGCAACTGTTGCCTCCTCTTCACTGAAGCTCTTCACAATAACCCACTATCTGCATCCATCTATCACTATCCCACCTACTCTCCACCCAAACCCCACCTTTCTCACTCAATTTACTTCTGGACTCCTCTCCACCTCTCCAGTCCTGAGAAAGAGTTCTGGCCTGAAACATTGACTTTCGTGTTCCTCAGATGCTGTCTGACCTGCTGACCTCTTGCATCTATTGACTCTGGCTTTCAGCCTCTGCAGTCCTTACTGTTTCCCAGTCACTGCAGGATACCTTGAATCGGGCAGTGGCTAAAGAGGCTGAAGCTTGAGGCCTGAGGCCTTCATTCTGGAAGTAGAGACAGATAGGCATGAGGGAGTCACCTCTACCTGGGAGTGAGTGGGAAAGCAAACTTTCACACCATCTTTGGGAAACTGAATGTTTATTGGTTGGTGAGAAGTTACTGTTTGGGAGTGAATCTAAATAGTTTGGAAGTAGAAAATTCTTTCATTTATAAAGAAGAAGTAACTACTTGGATTTCAGTAAGAAATGCTATCAAAATGCTATAAAAATGAACTCAAGTCAACAATGATTTGCTTTTGGTTTACTTTCTAATTTAATATATATGAAGTAAATGTAGGTCATGACTGAAATTTTATAACATGTTTATATTTATTCATTTCCAGAGTTATGGAAGGAAGGTCAGCTGGACCAAGTGGAATATACATCCTGTTTTATGTGTGAAGTCATGGCCAAAGTGAAAACGCATGGGATTAGGGGTAATTTAATGTCATGGATTGAGAATTGTTTTCATTCATTCATTTATTCATGGGATGTGGGTGTCACTGGCTATGTCAGCATTTTATTGCCCATCCCTAATTGCCCAGAGAGCAGTTATAAGTCAACTACATCGCTGTGGATCTGGAGTTACATGTAGGCCAGACTAGGTTTTACCTTCCCTGAAGGGGGATTTTCCAACAATTGGCAATGGTTTCATAGTTGTCATTAGATAGTTAATTCCAAATTTTTAAAATGGAATTCACATTCCAGCATCTGCTGTGGAGGGATTTGAACCTGGGCCCATGGGTCAATAATCCATGCTATTGCCTCCCCAGAGAGACAGGAAACAGAGTGGGAATAAATCGGAACAAAAACAGGAATTTCTGGGAACACTCAGCAGGTCTGTCACCATCTATGGTATGCTTTTCCTAGCTACAATCAGTTCGAAAGAAGGGTCACTGAATTCAAAACATTGACTCTGCTTTCTCTCCACAGATGCTGCCAGATCAGCTGAGTTTTTCCAGCAATTTCTGTATTTGTTTCGTGATTTCCAGCATCCACAGTTCTTTGTTTTTTTTGGGGGGGCAATAAATGTGTCTTTTTTCTGAGTTACGGGCAGTGACTAGTGGGTTATGAGTGCTTGGCACCAACAATTCACAATATAGATAAATATTTCGGAACCAAATAAAATGCTTTCAAGGTTTGCCAGTCACACAAAACAAGGTGGGATTGTGAGTTGTGAGGAGTGGGTAACATTACAAAGCGACTAAATGTATTTAAAAAATGGGATATTTTGGGAAGTGTGGATGTCCAAAGGAATCTCGGTAACTTTGTACACAAGTCAATGTAAGTACAAGTGCAGGTGCAACAAGCAATTAGAAAGGCAAATGGAATATTGTTGAAAGAGGATTTGAGTTCAGAGTCTTATTGCAGCTATACAGGGTCTTGGTGAGACCATTCCTGGTGTATTGTGTGCAGTTATAGTCTCCTACCCAGGAGAGGACATACATTTCATGGAAGGGGTGCAGCAGAGGTTCACTAGGCTGGTATCAGGGATGGCAGCACTGGCCGTGTGAGTCATTTGAATCATTTATTTCACATGTATTCAATACAAAATACATCAAAAATTGTGTACACTTGCTGTGCATAGTGCCATTCTCATTAATTTAAAATAAAATAAAAAATAAAGAAAGATAATTTAAAGAGAGTCCAACATTTCCTTATCTGCTGCCAGAGTCCTGCTCCAGCCTTCACCAGCCCATGCCATGCCCCTGCCAGAGTCCCCCTCCAGCCTTCACCAGCCCACACCATGCCCCCGTCAGTCACCCTCCAGCCTTCACCAGCCCACACCATGCCCCTGCCAGAGTCCCCCTCCAGCCTTCACCAGCCAATGCCATGCCTCTGCCAGAGTCCCCCTCCAGCCTTCACCAGCCCACACCATGCCCCCTGTCAGAGTCCCCCTCCAGCTTTCACCAGCCCAAGCCATACCCCTGTCAGAGTCCCCCTCCAGCCTTCACCAGCCCACGCCATGCCCCTGTCAGAGTCCCCCTCCAGCCTTCACCAGCCCACGCCATGTCCCTACCAGAATCCTGCCCCAGCCTTCATCAACCCATGTTATGCCCATGTCAGAGTCCCACCCTGGGCTCCACCAGCACACGCCATGCCACTGCCAGGGGCCCACTCCATGTAGAAGCAAGAGTCCCACTCTGAACAAGCCGACTCTATAACCACTCTGACTCTGAAGATGCCAACACCACTCCAGAACTTATTGACGCTGTAAAGCTCTCGTTATCAGATATATCTAACCAAAAACTAAGTAAAATTGAGAAAAGAAGAAGGGGAGAAAAGCGAAAAAAAAAAGAAGTGGAGCCAGGACACTGCTTACTTCACGACCGCCATCTTGGATGCCTTAAAAGGTGAGATTGGTTTCACTGGACCTGTATTCTCTGGAACACGGAAAGGAAGGTAGAAATGTGTAAAATTCTAATGCGGGGGGCAGGCAGACATAATTCTGTGAGCAAGTTTCCTGTTTGGGGAATCAGACCAGGGTCACTGTCTCTTGGTACACTGTCAGAAAACCCCCACAAATTCTGCACCCCTAAAAGTGGAAAACTCTTCTAATAATTTATTCCAGAATCATAAGAATGAATCTAATGTTAGGTAGCATTTAACAAAATCTTTAAAAATAATTGTTATAGCAGACTTTCCTGTCAGAAACATAGACTAGACATTTTGTGGCATTGAGCATTAATCCAGGATGGTGTTTTGTTTTCCTGGTGCCGGGGTTAAGGACCTGTCAAAAGGTTTGAAACATATTGTTAAAAGGGTGAGAGAGAAGCTGAAAGTTATTGTACACAATGGTATGAATGACATAGTTGGGGAAAAGGTTTATGGAGTGAACATAAGAGGTTAGGTAGAAGTTTAAAAAACAAAACCTCAAAAATAGTAACCTCTGGTTTATTCTCGTGCAGGAATAAGGGAGATAAATCAATGGTGGAGTCATGTTCATGGATTCAATTCTTGAATCATTGGGATCACTTCTGGGACAGAAAATACATGTTCAAGAAGTATAGGATTCACCTGAACTGGAAAGAGACCAGTATCCAGCAGGGAAATCTGCTAGTTCTATTAAGGGAGAGTGTGAACTATTAGAGAAGGGTGAGGCAAGTAGCAAGATATATGAAGATGGTTATGAATCTGAAGACAGCAAACTAATTGGAAATTTTTAGATAAGAACAAGTCAAAGAAAGAAGTAACTCTGAAATATTAAACTATATTTATTTCAATGCAAAGCGCTTTACAGGTGAGGTCGATGGCGTCAGGGCATATTTGGGAACATGGGATTGGACATCTTAGCTATTACACAAACTTGGCTGAGGGACGAATAGGACTGGCAGCTCAATGTTCTGGGTTTTAGATGTTATAGGAAGGATAGAAAGAGAGGCAAGAGTGGAATGGGGTGATTAAGGAAAATATTACTTCTGTATCGATAGAAGTTATTTCTGAAAAATCATCCAATGAAAGAATATGGATTGAAATTAGAAATAGAAAAAAGCAATGATGGGTTTGTATTATAGCCTCCCCAACAGTCAGAGGGAAATTGAGGAAGACATATGTAGAGAGATCTCTGATATATGTAAGAATTTGTGGGTGGCATGGTGGCACAGTGGTTAGCACTGCTGCCTCACAGCGCCAGAGACCCGGGTTCAATTCCCGCCTCAGGCGACTGACTGTGTGGAGTTTGCACATTCTCCCCGTGTCTGCGTGGGTTTCCTCTGGGTGCTCCGGTTTCCTCCCACAGTTCAAAGATGTGCAGGTCAGGTGAATTGGCCATGCTAAATTGCCCGTAGTGTTAGGTAAGGGGTAAATGTATGGGTGGGTTGCGCTTCGGCGGGTCGGTGTGGACTTGTTGGGCCGAAGGGCCTGTTTCCACACTGTAAGTAATCTAATCTAATCTAATAATCAGGTTGTAATAATAATGGATTTTAATTTTCCAAACAATGACTGGGACTACTATAGTGTTAAACATTTGGATGGTGAAGAATTCATTAAATGTGTTCAAGAAAATTTTCTTTATCAATATGTAAATGTTCCCACTCGAGAAGGAGAAAAACCTGACCTTCTCTTGGATAATAAGGTAGGGCAAGTGACTGAGTCGATAGTAGGGGAACACTTTGGGTCTAGTGATCATGTATTAGTTTTAGAATGTTCTTGGAAAAAGATAAGCCTTCCATAAAAGTTAAAGTTTTTAATTGGGGTAAGACCAATTTTAATGGTATGAGACAAGAACTTTCAGAAGTTGATTGGATTAGACCATTCGCAGGTAAGGGCACGTTTGACTAGTAGGAGGCTTTCAAAAGTATGATAACAGGAGTTCAGAGTCTTTATGTTCCTGTCAGTGTGAAAGGTAAGGCTAGTAGGATTGAGCAACAATACATGAATAAGATATTGAGGTTCTCGTCAAGAATAAAAAGGAATCATTTGTTAGATATAGGCAACCGGATTTAAAAGAATCTCTTGAACTGTATAAAGAGTGCAGGAGCATTCTTAAGAGGGAAATCGGGAAGGCAAAGAGGGGGTACTTCATAGCCTTGACAGCTAAGGTTAAAGATAATCCAAAGAGATTTTGCAAATACATTAGGAGTAAGAGAGCAGCTGGTAAGGCCTTTAAAGATCAAAGAGATCATCTTTGTGTTGAACCTCATTAGATGGGAAGGATAGTAATTGAGTATTTTGCGTCAGTTTATACTGTCACAAAAGAAATGGAGGTTAGAGAAAGCAGGAAAATAAATATTGATGTTTTGAAAATGGTTCGCATCACAGAAGAAGATGTGCTGGAGATCTTAGAAAATATAAAGTTGGATAAATCTCTGGTTCCTGATCTAGTGTAACCCAGGATGTTGTGAGAAGTTAGGGAAGAAATTGCGGGGCCCCCTTGCAGAAATATTTGCATCATCTCTAACTATGAGCCAGGTGCCAGATGACTGGAGATTGGCTAATGTGGTGCCTTTGTTTAAAAAGGAATGTAAGGAGAAACCTGGGATCTATAGACCTGTGAGACAGACTTCAATGATGGATAAAGTGTTGGAAGTGATTCTGAAAGATAGGATTTATCTGTATTTGGAGAGACAAGGAGTGATTATGAAGGATTTATTGTCACATATATCTTGGAGTTACAGCAAAAACGACTTTATTGCCACAATCAGGTGCATTTTGAGTTACAATAAGGATAAAGAGAAATTACTTAAATAAGAGTTAATCTTCTGTCAAAATTGGGGTCTCAAGCACAGCTTCAGGACTTCTGCAACTGCAAGATATTCCAGTCCTCAAGGAGTCCTGCTCCAGGAGCAGCAACAACAACACCAATGCCCCATAAGGGATAATCGGTATGGTTTTGTGTGAAGGGCATCATGAGTTTTTTGAGGAAGTAACGAAAACAATTGATGAGGGAAGAGCGATAGACATTGTTTACTTGGACTTTAGTAAAGCCTTTGTCAAAGTTCTGAGTGGTAGACTAATTAGTAAAGTTTAAGCACCCGGGTTTCAGGAGCTTGCCAATTGGATACAAAATTGGCTTAATGGTAGGAGGCAGAGAGTAGTGATGGAGGGTTGTTTTTCAGACTGGAGACAGGTTAGTAGTGCTGTTCTATAGGGATTGGTGCTTTGTTTGTCATTTATATAAGTGATTTAGATGAGAATGAAGAAGACATGATTAGAAAGTTTGTGAATGATACCAAAATTGGTGGTGTAGTGGTAAGTGATGGTGGATATCTAACACTGCAAAAAGCTCTTGATCACTTGGTTCAATGAGTTGTGGAGTGGCAGATGAAATTTAATTTGGATAAATGCGAGATCTTGCATTTTGGTAAAACAAACAAGGGCAGAACTTATACAATTGAAAGTAGAATCTTGGGTAGTGTTGTAGAACAGAGAGACATGACAGTTCAAATACATAGTTCTTTGAAGGCTGTATCACAAGTGGTCAGGGTGGTTAAGAAGGCATTTAGCACGCTTGCCTTCATTGCTCAGACATTTTGAGCATAAGAGTTGGGAAGTCATTTTGAAGTTATTGGCGAGTTTCTCCTGCAGTACTGTGTGCAGTTCTGGTCATCAGTTATAGAAGGATATTATCAAGCTGGACAAGGTTCGGAAAGGATTTACCAGGATGTTGCCAGGAATGGAAGGTTTGAGTTATAGGGAGAGGCTGGGCAGGCTGGTACTTTCTTCACTGGAGTGTATGAGGTTGTGGTGTGACCTTATAGAGGTTTATAAAATCATGAGGGGTATAGACAAGGTGACTACCACCTTTTCCCAATGTTGGGGGATTTCAAGACTAGAGGACATATTTTTAAGGTGAGAGAAGAAAGATTTAAAAAGGACACCAAGGGCAACCTTTTTACACAGAGTGGTTCGTGTGTGGAATGAACTGCCAGAGAAAGTTGTGGATGTGGGTACAGTTACAATGTTTAAAACACATTTGAATAAGTACATAAATAAGAAAGGTTTGGTGGGGTATGGGCCAAGTGCAGGCAGGTGGGACTAATTTAATTTGGGATTATGGTCAGCATGGACTGTGTGGACCAAAAGGTCTTTTTCTGTTTTGTGTGACTCTATCACTATTTCAGGGCAATCACTTAGTTAACATGGTACAAACCAAGATTCCCCTATTCGTCTGATCAGATGAAAAGCTCCAACTGGTTCGTTGTTAATAAATGTTCCAACATGTTATTTCCTGTCAACAATGTCTCAACAAAGCTACAGTAATGGCATCAGAACCAATGAGTGGATGGTGCATTTTTGGAAGATGGACTGCACTGACGATTGATGTTGCCATAAATGTAGGCGTCAGTTCCTTCAAAAGATAAAACAAGTCTTACTTTGTCATGTTGAGGGAGATTCCAAAGCTGCAGTCATCCTTTGGTAAAGGTATATTTAACAGCTCTCACAGTTTATATTGTTATCATCCCTCCCTGAGGTTACTGCTTACAAATAACTGAATAACAGTGAAGTACATCTAAAGAAACAACTGCAAGTTAGGAATGTCAGTCTCCACTGATGGCCTAGAGCAAGACAGCCGGATCTTTTCTTGTGTGACATTATTTAAAAAGCCAATTTGCATTTCTACAGCACCTTTCATGATTTCAGAATGTATACAGAACTTTACATCTACTAAAGCAGTTTTCAAATGGGACTACTGTTTAATATAGGAAATGCAGCAGTCAATTCGCATGCAAGATCCCACAAACAGCAATGTGATAATAAGCAGTTTGTCTATTTTGATGATGTTAATTTCAAGGATAAATATTGTCCTGGACACCAAGGCTGACTCCCATCCCCACATCAAAAAATTCTTTGAAATAATGTCACTGGATCTTTAATGTATGAGGGCAGATGAGGGCCATGTTTTAGCATCGTAAACATCTCTGATGCTGGTACATCTGACAGTTCAGCACTCAGTGTTAGTACCACACTGGGGAGGGTCAGCTTCGGTTGTGTGTTGATGTTTCTGAGATAGAGCCATAATCTGAGCCAGAGGTGAGCTTGCTACCTACAGGACCACTGCTGAAGATAAAAAAGGGGATATAAAGGATAGAGTAAAGTCTGCAATCATCATATTATAGGAAGGCCGGGTTTACGAATGTCTGACTTACAATCACTCATTCTTATGAACATGATCCCATGCAGGGATGTAATTTTAAAGACCTGACACTTCACCATTTCCTGTACTTACTGCCTTCCATTATCCTGCATTGTACCAATTAATCTGCAAACAGACTCCCGAATGGAACCCGTTCACAACCTGCAGACAAGGCCTGTAATTTTCAATCCTGTTGCTCAAGCAAGCTATCCCTACTCATCTGTGATCATGGTTCTTAGTTTCTTCTGAACCACCTCCAAGTAATCCTATTTCCTGTTGACTTGTGGGCCATAGCCGAGTGATGACTGATGACAAACAGTGAAGCAATAGTGGAATAGTTAATCCAATGTTAATATTATTAGAATGGATGTTGTGAGAGTCTAGTGGGCTTCTAGTATAAAACAGATTAAGGTGGGAGGCAGTATGAATAAGACATAAAGCAGAAAAGGTCAGACATGCATTTATATAGCACCTTTCATGAGCTCAAGATGTTGAAAACACTTTACAAGTAATTAAGTACTTACCCAAGTGTGGTCAATCTTGACATATAGGAAATGCAGCAGCCAGCTTGCACACAACAACCTTCCAAAGATGGAGAAAGTGAGGGCTGCAGATGCTGGAGATCGGAGCTGAAAATGTGTTGCTGGAAAAGCGCAGCAGGTCAGGCAGCATCCAAGGAACAGCAGAATCGACGTTTCGGGCATTCCTGAAGAAGAGCTTATGCCCGAAACGTCGATTCTCCTGTTCCTTGAATGCTGCCTGACCTGCTGCGCTTTTCCAGCAACACATTTTCAGCTCCAACCTTCCAAAGATGCCAATGTTATACTGACAAAATAATCCATTTTGATAGAGATTTCCGACAGTATGGAAACAGGCCCTTCAACCCAACAAGTCCATACCGACTCTCGAAGAGTAACACACCCAGACCCATTCCCCTACCCCATCTTTACCCCTGACTAATGCACCTAGCAGTACAGGCAATGTAGCATGGCCAATTCACCTGGTCTGCAGGAGGAAACCAGACCATACTCACTGGGAGAATATGCAAACTCCACACAGACAGTTCCACAAAGCAGGAATCAAACCTGGGTCCCTGGCGCTGTGAGGCAGCAGAGCTAACCACTGAGTCAACATGCTACCCTAAATATTACTAGGGTGCTGTTTTGAACTCACCTCTCCAAATAATGCACTGAGACTTTTACTTCCAACTGATGGGGTAAACAGAGCACTGGTTTATTGTTACATTTGAAAAACAGCACTTCAAACCTGAATTTTTAAAAAATTATTCACAGGGTGTAGGCATCCCTGGGTGGGTCAGCATTTACTGTCCATCTCTAATTTCCCAGAGCATGGCTAGGAGTCAACCACATTGCTGTGAGTCTGCAGTCACATGAAGGCCAGACCTGAAAAAGCAGCAGTTTCCTTCCCTAAAGGACATTATTGAGCCAGATAGATTTTTCCCCTCACTGATTGTGGGCGGTATGGTGGCTCAGGGGTTAGCCTTGCTGCCTCACAGCAGCAAGGACCCAGGTTCAATTCCTACCTCAGGCAACTGTCTGGTTGGAGTTTGCTTATTCTCCCTGTGTCTGTGTGGGTTTCCTCCCACAATCCAAAGATGTGCAGGTCAGGTGAATTGGCTATGCTAAATTGCCTATAGTTTAAGTGCATTAGTCGAGGGTAAATGCAGAGTAGGGGAATGGGTCTCGGTGGGTTACTCTTCGGAACACTGGTATGGCTTGTTGGGCTGAAGGGCCTGTTTCCATGCTGTAGGAAATCTAATCTAAATTGGCAACAGTCTTGTGATCATTCATTAACTATTAATTCTAAATTGTTGTTGAATTCGAATGTTGTTGTGGGATTTGAACTTTAATCTCTAGAACCACTGAATCACTGGTTTAATAGTCTCATGATAATACGACTAGGACATCACTTTCCTATTGCTGTGTACAAAGTTTTGGAACGAGTATTGATTGTGCCCAAACAGAATCATCACAGAATCACAGAATCCGTACACTATGGAAGCCGGCCATTCAGCCTGAAAAGCATCCCATCCAAACCCCACCCCCCTCCCCTATCTCTGTTACCCTGCATTTCCCACAACTCATCTAACTAGTCTGCACATCCCTGAACACTATAGGCAATTTAGCATGGTCAATCCACCTAATCCACCTAACCTGCACATCCCTGAACACTATAGACAATTTAGCATGACCAATCCACCCAACTTGCACATCTTTGGACTCTGAGAGGAAATTGGAGCACCCCAGAGAAAACCCACGCAGACACAGGGAGAATATGCAAACTCTACACAGGCCGTCTGGAGGCTGGAATCAAACCCAGTGCTGTGAAGTAGCAGTGCTAACCACTGAGTGAATGTGCCTAATAAATAGAACAATTCTTAAATTTGAAGCCCAAAATATTATGGTAAGTATAACATTTTTGGAGTCACTTCTAAACTTTTCACAGATAAGAAGCAGTTGAAAATGTGTTGCTGGAAAAACGCAGCAGGTCAGGCAGCATCCAGGGAACAGATAAGAAGCAGCCAACCTCAACCTTAGATGGAAAAAGTCTGTACCTCATATAATCAGAAGCTGTTTTGAGCAGAAGGAACAGATAGGTTAACCTTTGACTGTTACTCTTTATATATTGCATTGTTTTTGCATCTTAGAAACAGGCCGTTTAATCCAACAGGACCATGTTGGAGTGAGAGTGACAAGGATATGGAAGATGCAAGTGGTGGCGAGCAATTACTATTGGTGTAGGTGAGGAGCTATCCCGAGTGAATGAGCTGGCAGCGCAGAGTGCATGCAAGGTTTGTGGAGTCATATGTTGTATAGGTTGAGTGAAAGGGAGTGAGGAAGATGTTGCAGGCAAAAATAGCAGTATTGTTGTCTGGGTCTTGGTGTTGCTGTTCTTCCTTCAGCTCTGAGTGTTCCTCCAGATAGCTGAGACTGCACTTGGGTGACTGCCTTGGACCAGGTTAGAATGGTCTGGTGTCATGGCCTCCACTGCTGGTTGCAGGGGCTAATGGAGACCTGCCTCTGCACCATCTATCCTCCAGGAGCTCTAGATTCCTGCTCACAAAGTCAGGCATTGATTTTCCCCTTGACTCCTATATGTCACAAAGTGTGCAAGATCGGTCCAGACCATGAATATTCATCCAAGTGCACTGTTTAAATATGGTACTGGTGCCAGGAATTCCAGTCAATTTGGGAGTCTGCTAAATGGCATAGTGTACCACGAACAGCCTGTGATAAAATGTAGCAGAAATCAATGTGATATGACTGAAATACCAATTAATGTGATGGGTGCAGTATGATAATATGGCAAGAAAACTTGCTCAGTCTCGTGGCAAGCGTTGCTTCACCAAACTTGGCATATGTTTCAATCTAGCTGCTTTTTATTCTTCACAACTCCAGCAGATACAAGCCAAGCCTGTCCAACCCACCCAAATCCATTTCCCTCTGACTAATGCACCTAACATTACAGGCAATTTAGCACAGCCAATTCACCTGATCTGCACATCTTTGGCCTGTGGGAGGAAACGGAGCACCTGGAGGAAATCATGCAGACGCAGGGAGAATGTGCAAACTCCAGACAGACAGTCACCCGAGGCCGGAATCAAACCCCGGTCCCTGGTGCTGTGAGGCTGCAGTGCTAACCACTGAGCCACTTCATGTTCCTTCCTTATTGAGCTCCAAATGAAGAATTGTGCGCCAGAACAAGCTGTTACCTTGTCCAAACTGTTGCTGTCCAATAGAACCCTGAGGTTCACCCAACAATCTTAAAAATTGTCCAGGTACTTCATGTGCACAAAACCAGGACAAATCCAACTCAATTCAATCAGTCTACTCTTGATCATATCAAAGTGATGGAAGGTGTTGGCAATGGGAATGTCAAGCAGCATTTACAAAGGAACAACCTGCTAACTGACATTTTGTTGGGTTCTGGAAGGGCTACTTGGCTCCCGAATTCCGTCACAGGTCTAAACGTGGACAAAAAAACTGAACTCCAGGAGTGAAGTGAAAGTGACTGCCCTCAATATCAGGATAACTCTGACTGTAGCATCAAGGCACCCTAACAAAACTAGAGTCAATGGAAGTCGGGAGGAAATCTCTGCTGGTTCGATTCATGCCTAGCACAAGGGAGGATGATCGTGGTAGTTGGAGGTCAGTCATTTCAGTTCCAGGACATCTCTGCATTTACTCCTCAGGGCAGTGTCCTAGCTCCAACCATCTTCAGATACTTCATCAATGACTTTTGCTCCATCATAAGGTCAAACGTGGGGATAGCCGCCAATGATTACACAATGTTCAGCACCATTCATCTCTCATCAGATACTGAAACTGTCCCTGTGGCCATGTGTCACAATATCCAGGTTTGTGTTGATAATTGGCAAGTAACATTCGTGTCACACCAGTGCCAGGCAATTACCATCTTCAATAAGAGAGAATCTAACCATCACCCCTTGAGGTTCAATGGCATTACCACCACTGTATGTCCCACTATCAATATTGTGATGTTTTTCATAAACCTGAAGCTTACGTGGACCAGCCGTATAAATACTGTGGTTACAAGAGCAGGGCAGAAGTTTTTGTGTCTTGAAGGCCTGCCTACAGTCTAAAAGGCAAAAGTCAGGAATTTAATGGAATACCCTCCACTTGCTTAATTGAGTGCAGCTCCAAGAAACTCAACGCAACTCACAAGAAAGCAATCTGCTTGATTGGCATCCCATTCACTATCTTCAACATTTACTCCCTCCACTACCAAAGCAAATAGCAGCAAAGTGTATTATCTACAAGCTGCATTGTGGTGATTCACCCAGGCTCCTAAAAAAAAAGCACCTTCCA
This sequence comes from Chiloscyllium plagiosum, assembly GCF_037043375.1. Taxonomy (NCBI): domain Eukaryota; kingdom Metazoa; phylum Chordata; class Chondrichthyes; order Orectolobiformes; family Hemiscylliidae; genus Chiloscyllium; species Chiloscyllium plagiosum. The sequence continues at coordinate 44,160,262 of NW_028270142.1, forward strand.
AACCTATGACCACTATCATCTAGAAGGACAAGGGTAGCAGATGCATTGGCCTGACCAATGATGTTCACATGCCAAGAGCAAGTAAAGTAAAAGTTTATGAATCACAAAGTAAATGGGGTGCTGATGTTCTACTTTGAGGCATAGAACACAATAAAATTATACTAAACCGAGATAAAATACTAATTCAGTCTCATCTGATGCATTGTGCCATTTTAATAGGGATATAAAGATTTTGGAGAGAATACAGAAGTGATATACTAAAATGGTTCTGGGGATGCAGGATTACGTAAGTGGACTGGAGAAACTAAGCGTAGTCTCCTTAAAGCGAAGACGAAGAGCAGATTTGTTTAGTGCGGTTCAAAGTCATGAGCTTTTTTTTCCAATGATTGCATGTTCATTGCACATTGATTTAATGTGATTGGCAAGTGGATCAGAAAAAAATGTTTCTGCATCAAGTGGCTCGGATTTGGAATGTGCTGCCTGATTGGGTAGGGGATACTGGCAGTAGCTTTCAAAAGAGCATCAGATAAATGCTTAAAGAAGAAACATTGCAAGAATATTGGGAAAGCAGGGTAGTTAGAATGAATTGTGTTGCACTTTGGAAACCGTTACTAGTGACATTGTATTGAGCTATATTATTAGTATCATTCACTCGTCATCCTTATGCTCTCTGAGCACTATCTGGTCCCAATTTTGCAATCGTATTATAAAACTCTCAATCTTGTTTTTAATTCCACCACTTCCCTTCCCTTTCTAGCTACTTGATGCATAAACACATTTTTTTTCTGATTCACTTGCCAAACACATTAAATCTACGCCCTCTGGTTTTGAACATTCAGTCATAAAATAATCGCTTTCAGTCCTATCAACCTCCAAGATCTCTGTTTCTCCAATTCTGGCCTCTTGCGCATACCTGGTTCCCATCACTTCACTGTTGAAAGCTGCCTCAGCCCCAAGATCTGGAATTCCCTCCTTCAAATCTTTCTGCATCTCTCCTTAATTGATTGACTTAAAACGTCATGAGTTTCATCAGCACTTTCTGTTTTTGTTTGATTTATCAAGGCCTCGTGGAGACCCTATGAGGCATTTTACTCCATCAAAGGTAATACCTAATATATATTTAGTCAGTCATTGAATATGCTGCAGGTGAGTGAGGCTGTGCATTACTAAATTATTCTTGATGCATTAACACTGCTGGCAGTATAGACATGGTGGGATTGATGTGTTTGAACAGGACAGGCTCATTCTCAGTAGGATGTAAATGAAAGCGTTAGTCATCACTTCAGTTATTTCAAAGCATGGTTTTCTTTAATAGTTCGCTTTACTTTAGTCAGTTTGGAATGAATATATCATTGCAATATATAATGATTGCACATTTGATAAAGGTGAATGGCATTTTTGCTTCTCATTCAGCTCTACAACCAATACTTTGCAAAATGCAAGGTACATCAATATGGCAGAAAAACATACAGGATCATCAGTTCTATTTCCTGATTCTCTGCCAGAAAGTAATCAAACTGTGATTATGTATTTGTAGGGAATGCAGTAAAGTTTTAAGCTTTGCCAAACCATTCACAAGGCATTTACAGAGGATTTTGTTCCTGCCGCCTAAATGCTAACTCTTGCTAGGTTGGCTACATTGTCATTGTCATTTGTTACGCACTAAAATACGTGTTCTCCCATTTTCACCAAAAATATATGTTAGCCATAAAATTTGTCAATGTACTTTTGCAAAATATTTCAAATTTAGAAATTACAGAAAGCTCAATAACATTCAACTTTTCTCCATACAAAACGTGTATACAATACAATTTCAAAACTCATGATATTTATTGAGGCTCTACATGGGGTGACACAGTGACTCAGTGATTAGCACTGCTGCCTCACAGCATCAGGGACCTGGGTTCAATTTCAGCCTCAGACAACTGTCTGTGTGGAGTTTGCACGTCCTCCCTGTGTCTACGTGGGTTTCCTCCAGGTGCTCTGGTTTCCTCCCACAGTCCAAAAACATGTAGGTTAGGTGGATTGGCCATGCTAAATTGCTTGTATTGTTAGGTGCATTTGTCAGGGGAAATGTAGAGAAAATAATGGAATGGGTCAAGGTTGGTTACTCTCCGGAGGGTCAGTGTGGACCTGCTGGGCTGAAGGGCCCGTTTCCACACTGTTGTGAGTAATAAAGTACACAGTTTCCAGTTCTTCAATGACCTAGGAGAGGAAGACCAAAGACAATGGCCTCTCTTCCTTTGGCCGTGGTTGCCTAAAGCTTACATCCATCCATCCATCGACCTTGGAGTATGCCTGCAACACTCAGTTACAGACTACCATCTTCACTTGGGAGACCATCTATTTTCTGGTAGACCAGATGGCATCTATCATTGAGTTGATGATAACTTCGAGTTGTTGATGTTTGCCTTGATTTGTGTCCTGAGAATGACCCCTATAGAACAGAATCCTGCATCATGGAGCAACTTGGATGAGATTTAGCAAAACCCCAAAATATACCTTTCCAGACTTCTTAAGGCATGATCCAAAAGGAGGTGAGCAACTATCTCTTTCCTAGTGCAGCCACCAGTGGAAAATGTAGAGTAATGGGTCTGGGTGAGATACTCTTCGGAGGGTCGGTGTGGACCTGTTTCCACACTGTGGGGATACTAATTCTAATACTTTTTTTAAGATTAGATTAGACCTCTGACTAATGCACCTAACACTATGGACAATTTAGCATGGCCAATTCACCTGACCTGCACTTCTTTAGACTGTGGGAGGAAAGAGCTGAAAATGTGTTGCTGGAAAAGCGCAGCAGGTCAGCCAGCATCAAAGGAGCAGGAGAATCGATGTTTCGGGCATGAGTGAAGAAGGACTCATGCCCGAAACATCGATTCTCCTGCTCCAAAAGGGCTCATGCCCAAAACGTCGATTCTCCTGTTCCTTTGATGCTGCCTGACCTGCTGCGCTTTTCCAGCAACACATTTTCAGCTCTGATCTCCAGCCCTCACTTTCTCCACTGTGGGAGGAAACCAGAGCACCTGGAGGAAACCCACGCAGAATGTGCAAACTCCACACAGATAGTTGTCCAAGGCTGGAATCGAACCTGGGACCCTAGTGCTGTAAGGCAGCAGTGCTGACCACTGAGCCACCATGTTGCCCATGTAGAGCCTAATAAATATCATGAGTTTTGAAATTGTATTGAGGGATCTCAGAGTGCAGCACATTTTGTATAGAGAAAAGTTGAATGTTATTGAACTTTCTGTAATGTCTAAACTTGAAATATTTTGCAAAGTACATTGACAGATTTTATGGCAACTGAAAGATTCACAACAGTTGTTTCAGGGATAAGCAGTTTCAGTCAGGAAGATACATTAGAGAGGTTAGGGATGTTCTCCTAAATGAAGACAAGATTGCGAGGAGATCTGATAGAGGTGTTCAAAATCAAAAGGGGTCTTGGCAGAACAGAGAGAGGGAGAAACAGCTAGATTGAATTGTATTAACTATAAGAGATGGCTTACGAACAAAGAGCTCCCAGAGTTGAATCTAAATCAAGCATCAGTATAAGAGCAATTTGTCAACTGTGTAGGGGAACAAGATTTGAAAGTCACTGGAAGTAATGTCATCCTCCTCCCCCAACAGAGACGATCACTTCTTTAGTCTCTCTTTGTAAAGCAATTTGATGCTGGCCATTGCAGGAGTCCATTGTCTATTTCATTGAGTCTTTTGGATGCAAGTCTTTCCCCTTTGCCTTTCAATTGCAGCCGAGTCACTTTACTGAGCAGATTATAAAGGTCTTCATTATCATGGAGCATTATAGAGAAGCTTGATGTTTAGCACCTCATTCTCTCAGAAATCTCAGACGTCAAAGTGCAAATATTGACATCTTTGCAATTAAGGTTTCCAGACTTAATACACAGACAGAAACTGTCAACTGAATGGCTGTGATCTCCATTTCCACCTTCGTCTGCATCACAAAGAGAACAGATCTCCAGTGCATTCATTTCTCAAGATGCCAAAACCTTCAACTCCTGAGATGGAGATAAAAGGCATACACTTCGAAAGCACCTTTCACAACCATGGAATATCACAAAGTGGTTTACAACCAATTAAGCACTTTTGAAGAACAGTCAGTGTTACAGCATAAAAAACCTATTCTGAGCACTGCAAGCTCCAACACTCAACAATATACTAATCATCAGATCCGTCTTTGTGATGTTGTTTAAGAGAAATGTCATTTGTTTGTGGGCAGAATGTTAACCCCGTGACTACCTGGTCAGGTCCACACCCCACAACAACACACCCTCCCAACCTGGCACCTTCCCCTGCCACTGCAGGAATTGCAAAACCTGTGCCCACCCCTCCTCTCTCACCACCATCCAAGGCCCCAAAGGAGCATTCCACATCCATCGAAGTTTTACCTGCACATCCACCCATGTCATTTATTGTATCCGTTACTCCCGATGCGGTCTCCTCTACATTGGGGAGACTGGATGCCTTCTCGCAGAGCGCTTCAGGGAACATCTCAGGGATACCACACCAATCAGCCTCACCGCCCCGTGGCCCAACATTTCAACTCCCTCTCCCACTCTACCGAGGACTTGCAGGTCCTGGGTGTCTTCCACTGCCGCTCCCTCACCACTCAACGCCTGGAGGAAGAATGTCTCATCTTCTGCTTCGGAACACTTCAACCCCAGGGCATCAATGTGGACTTCACCAGTTTCCTCATTTCCCCATCCCCCTCCATACCTCGGTTCCAACCTTCCAGCTCCGCACTGTCCCCTGACCTGTCCTACCAGCCAATCTCCCTTCCCACCTATCAACCCCACCCTCCCCTCTGAGCTATCACCTCCATCCCCATCCCCATTCACCCATTGTATTCTTTGCTACCTTCTCCCCAGCGCTCCCCCCATTTATCTCTCCACCCTGGAAGCTCCCTGCCTCTATGCCTGATGAAGGGCTTTTGCCCGAAACGTCGACTTTGCTGCTCCTCGGATGCTGCCTGACCTACCCTGCTTTTCCAGCACCACTCTGATCTAAGCTCTGGTTTCCAGCATCTGCAGTCCTCACCTTTGCTGAGAATGTTAACCACCCCCCCCCCCCCACCATTGGAAAGAAAATCTCTCAGCAGGCGACCAGCTGAAGTGCAACCCACCTTGGGGCCATAAGGTGCTGATGCCAGCAAGGTTGATGGGTATTTCCACTGCACCCTCTGGCCAGTCTGATTGGAATGTTATCAGCATGTTATTGTTTATTGTGCTGTGAAATGAAAACAAAAGCTGGAAGGTTATGCTTCAGTTATGCAGAGCATTCCTGAGACCACATGTCTGCAGCTCTCTATTGTTTTGGTATTCTTTTATAAAGAAGGGTGTAAATTTGTTGTAAGCAGTTTTCAGAGAAGGTTTAAAAGTCTAATACACAGATTGGGCGAGTTGTCATATGAGGACAGCCATGCTTTAACTTCCACTCGAGTTTAGAAGCATATGATGGAGAGTTTTTGAAGCCCAGAAGACCCTGAAGGAAATAGAATGTGAGAGAAACTCAACAGCTCTGGCAGCATCTGTGGAAAAAGAAATAGAACGACTATCCTGGCTCTTCTTTTAATGGATCCTGAAGAGTCTTTACAAAGCAGACGTGGAAATGGTATTTCCTATTGGAGAAGAATCTAGAACTAGAATCCATAGAATCTCTACAGTGTGGAAACAGGCCCTTTGGCCCAACAAGTCCACACCGACCCTCCGAAGAGTAACCCACCCAGACCCAATCCCCTACGATTAGCCCTGAGTAATGCACCTAACCTACACATCCCCGATCACCACGGGCAATTTAGCATGGTCAATTCATCTAATCTGCACATCTTTGGACTGTGGGAGGAAACCAGAGCACCCGGGGAGTACACAGATACACTCAAGCATACACAAATATAGGGTCACTGTTCAAAAAGAAGAGGTAACCTATTTATATCAGATGAGAAGATTTTGTTTTCTCTCTGGCATTGGCGAATCTTTGGAACTCTCTTTCTTGAAAGATAGCGGAAGTAGACGTCTTGAATATTTTGAGATGGGGTAAGCAGACTCTTAATAAGCAAGGAGGGTGAAAGATTGCTGGTTGCAGGCAGGAAGGTGGAGTAACGCAATCAGGCATGATCAGGGGCTGAGTGATTTCCCGCTCGGATGACAGCTCCAGCTCTGAGCTCATTAGTGGGCACTGCCAGAAGACCAGAGAGGAGTTCGAGGGAAAGTCTAGTGACTCACAGAATGAGATCACCTGAAGTACTGCGGGGTGAGGATTTGGTCCCCTTAAGGAAGGGCAGGTAGGAGGGAAGAACACAATCTCTACGGGTGTGACCCTAATGTGTGAAGGTCAGCCGGCCCTCAACATTATTACCCAGCTTCTCATTGCCCTTTTAAAAACCTTTTTAATAAAATGGGTTTATCCAGTCCCTTTGATTCGAATTATTCATTTAAATATGATGGGTAGATTACTGAATTTCTTGACCAGCTAATTATTATGATTAAGGGGTGAACTCAGGGGTGGGTGAGAAGATGGTGGACTGGACGCATGTCCTATTTTACTTGTCACTCCCTCCAAATAAACCTCCCCCCACATCTCCATCAGCGAGAAAACGCATTGCAGGGGCATGTAAAATCTAGCATTCTGCTTGCATGAGTATATGAGTTTGTTTATCTTATATATGTTCATATGTGTATGTGTGACTGTGGACACTTGTATGTATGCATGTGTGCAGTCCTGCATGTACTTAAATGTTCTTTCATGTATTTGTGTATGCATGAGTATATCTGTGTGTGTGTGAGAGAGAGGGAGTGAACTTACCTGCATGACTGCATCTGTGTTCGCATGTATATGCCAGTTTTCATTTGTATACATGGATGAGATCTGTGAGAATGTGTCTGTATATGCAGACTCTTTGTGTCTGTATGTGATTGTCTGTGCGTGAGTGAATCTATATCCACGTGAGTCTGTGAGCACATGCCCATGTTCACGTTTATGTCTTGTGCGTATATTCCTTTATTTGCGAAAAGAAATTTGCTGACGTTTTCTAAAACTCTGGGACATCGTAAAGCTTCAATCCCTTCATGACATCATAATCTTCAAAGAGATCCCTAAACAACAGCACTTTGAGTAAATCAGTTGTATTGACATGTCTGTCTGTTTAAAATTAGACAATGCGTTCTCATTTACTGAATCTTTTTCCACTGCTGTCATATCATTACTTCACAGACAGTCAACTTGTAGATTCTGTAAGGGAAGTGGGTTGTGAAACATATTGGAACATTAATCTTCAACCTTTGGGATTCTTAAATCTAAACTTATGCATCAAAATTTCCGCACTCAGACAACAACGAACCTAGGAAATTTTGGTTTCATACTTATTTACTGATAAACCAGCACTATACTGCCTTCTATTGATACAGTTCATACTAAAGAGACAATAAGAATGAAAAGATTCAGAAATAAAAAGCTTAGTGGAATGAATCTTGAGGATTTGATACACTGTTAAAACCGCTGTGTTCACTGGCCTACAATGACTTCTGGTTAAACAATGTCTTGATTCTAAAATTCACATTGCTGTTTTCAAATCCATGGCCTCATCCTTCTTAACTCTGTAACATATTCCAGTCGCACAAGCCTCCTGACATCTTAATACACTTCTAATTCTGGCCTCTTGACTGTTTTAATTGCTCTGCATTGTTGGACGTGCTTTTAGCTGCTTGGACCTGAAGCTCTAGAGTTGTCTGTCAACCTTGTCCTCTCTACCTCACTTTCCACATTAAGACACTCCTTCAAACCTATCTCTTTGACCAAGCTATTGGTCACCTGACCTGTTGTGTCCTTTTGTGGCGTGGTGTCATACCTTGGTTTATAATGCTCCCATAAACATAAATTGTTGGCATCGGTGTAAATGCAAAGTGACCTCGATTTTGCATCTGTTTCTGTCCTGCTGTACCTGTGAGTGATTCAAAAAAGGCAGATTAATTTTCATCCCCCTGGTAACTGATTCTTGTTTGCAATCATCTGCCTGTACTCGCAAGACAAAACTTCTTTTTATCTTCTTTTCTTTTTTTAAAGACAATAGGCGTACAAATCTTTATTCATATTCCGCCACCAGGAAGAAAGCAGACACCCGAGTGGCCAGTGACAAGCAGTGCCCTTCACATCAAAGGGCAATGCTGCGTGACCAAAAAGTGAAGGGGTAAAAATAAGCTCTATCACAGGTGGGCAGTAGTGTGGGGGTTTTATATTAAAAAAACAGGAGTGTAAGGGCACAAAAAAATTATAACCAGGAGAGTTAGAGTCTCCTCAGTTTAGAGCACTGACTCTGTGCTGGCTGGTGCCATAGGCAGTGTGTTACAAAATAAAATAAAAGCAGAACTCCCTCAGTACTGCAACAAAAACTTAAGAAGGGCGGTAAAGACAAGCCAGGGAACTAAAGACCGGTGAGCCTGACTCAGTGGTGGGCAGGTTGTTGGAGGGAATCCTGAGGGACAGGATGTACATGTATTTGGAGAGGCAAGGACTGATTAAGCATAGTCAACATGGCTTTGTGCGTGGGAAATCATGTCTCACAAACTTGATTAAGTTTTTTGAAGAAGTAACAAAGAAGATTCATGAGGGCAGAGCAGTAGATGTGATCTATATGAACTTCAGTAAGGCGTTCGACAAGGTTCCCCATGGGAGACTGATTAGCAAGCTTAGATCTCATGGAATACAGGGAGAACTAGCCATTTGGATACAGAACTGGCTCAAAGTTAGAAGACAGAGGGTGGTGATGGAGGGTTGTTTTTCAGACTGGAGGCCTGTGACCAGTGGAGTGCCACAAGGATTGGTGCTGGACCCTCTACTTTTTGTCATTTACATAAATGATTTGGATGCGAGCATAAGAGGTACAGTTAGTAAGTTTGCAGATGACACCAAAATTGGAGGTGCAGTGGACTGCGAAGAGGGTTACCTCAGATTACAACAAGAACTGGACCAGATAGGCCAATGGGAGAAAGTGAGGACTGCAGATGCTGGAGATCAGAGCTGAAAATATGTTGCTGGAAAAGCGCAGCAGGTCAGGCAGCATCCAAGAAGCAGGAGAATCGATGTTTCGGGCATGAGCCCTTCTTCAGGACATTTCGGGCATGAGCCCTTCTTCCTCATGCCCGAAACGTCGATTCTCCTGCTCCTTGGATGCTGCCTGACCTGCTGCTCTTTTCCAGATAGGCTAATGGGCTGAGAAGTGGCAGATGGAGTTTAATTCAGATAAATGCAAGGTGCTGCATTTTGGGAAAGCAAATCTTAGCAGGACTTATACACTTAATGGTAAGGTCCTAGGGAGTGTTGCTGAACAAAGAGACCTTGGAGTGCAGGTTCATAGCTCCTTGAAAGTGGAGTCGCAGGTAGATAGGATAGTGAAGAAGGCATTTGGTATGCTTTTCTTTATTGGTCAGAGTATTGAGTACAGGAGTTGGGAGGTCATGTTGCGGCTTAACAGGACATTGGTTAGGCCACTGTTGGAATATTGCGTGCAATTCTGGTCTCCTTCCTAATAGAAAGATGTGAATCTTGAAAGGGTTCAGAAAAGATTTATAAGATTGCCAGGTTTAGAGATTTGAGCTGTAGGGAGAGACTGAACAGGCTGGGGCTGTTTTCTCTGGAGCATCGGAATCTGAGGGGTGACCTTATAGAGGTTTACAAAATTATGAGGGGCATGGATAGGATAAATAGACAAAGTCTTTTCCCTGGGGTGAGGGAGTCCAGAACTAGAGGGCATAGATTTATGGTGAGAGGGGAAAGATATAAAAGAGACCTAAGGGGCAACTTTTTCACGCAGAGGGTGGTACGTGTATGGAATGAGCTGTCAGAGGATGTGGTGGAGGCTGGTACAATTACAACATTTAAGAGGCATTTGGATAGGTATGTGAATAGGAAGGATTTGGAGGGATATGGGCCGGGTGCTGGCAGGTGGGACTAGATTGGGTTGGGTATCTGGTCGGCATGGACAGGTTGGACTGAAGGGTCTGTTTCCATGCTGTACATCTCTATGACTCTATAAAAAACACTGAGCAAGTTATACATTCAAGTCTCTGGAGTAGGACTTGAACACATCACCTCCTAATCAGGGAACTGAGTGTGCCAACCACTAAGCCAACATTCTGGAAGTTACACTTAGGCCTGCTTCAGATAGTCTGTCACATGTGTATTTGTTTAACTAGAGAAAGTATATCAATAGGCCATAATTTCTCATTTTATGATCTAGCTATAATAAAGTTATAATTGTGTGTGACACAACTTTGTCCTGAGTAATTAGTGCATACTCATTATAAATTTTAGGTGGAGTAGTTGGTCTCTGATGGAATCTCATGCTATTCTGACCCATCAGGGATTCCCACCCGTATACATTCCAACCTTGCATTGTAGCCCAATGATGTTTGATTGTGATGCTGTCACACAGAAATACCTGGAGACTGATTCTCACTTTGGAGTGGCTGCAAAACTGGTAAGAGAGCAGACCAGCAGCTGTTGTATACCACAATCCTGTTCTTATCAGCTGTGGGCTTGGCATGCTTGTCAATGAGTCAGAAAGTTCAGAGTTCAAGTCCCACTCCAGACAGCTCTACCCCAAAATCTATGTGAACCCTCCAGTTGTATCCTGAGGGAGTTCAGCACTTTCAGAGGAACACGACAGACAGGAGCAGGGATGGACAGTTTGGCTGATCAAGTATGTCTGCTGTTCAATACGATTCAGTTTAACTTCACTTTTCTGTCCTGTCCCACCTCTTATCCCCTGCAAGACCTAGAATCCTCATCTTCCGTCTAGGAACCTTCCAACCACAAGGGATGAATGCAGATTTCTCCAGTTTCCTCATTTCCCCTCCCCCCACCTTGTCTCAGCCCCAACCCTCAAACTCAGCACCACCTTCCTAACCTGCAATCTTCTTCCTGACCTCTCCGCCCTCACCCCCACTCCAGCCTATCACCCTCACCTTAACCTCCTTTCACCTATCGCATTTCCAACGCCCCTCCCCCAAGTCCCTCCTCCCTACCTTTTATCTTAGCCTGCTTGGCACACTTTCCTCATTCCTGAAGAAGGGCTCATGCCCAAAACGTCAATTCTCCTGCTCCTTGGATGCTGCCTGACCTGCTGCGCTTTTCCAGCAACACATTTTCAGCTAGAATCTGTCTCCCCAGGTTTAATTGTATCCAGTGATGCAGCTCTACTACTTTCAGGGGTGGGAACTCCAAACATTCATAATGCTTTGAGTGAAGACATTTCTCATCACCTCAGTTTGAATGAGCAGCCCTTTCTCCTAAGTCACTGCTTTCACGTTTTTGAAAAAAGGCCAGGAGTAAATTTTAGGCAGTCCAGGCACAGTCTCCAATCCAGTGAAATCCGGGGCTCCTGGTTGCGGGGCAAGTGTAGGTCCAGCTCAGGCCCCAGCATCCGCAGCTCGTTGGTGAGGTGTGCCCAGCCACAAAGAGATGGCACCTGAAGAGTGGCACCTCTGAACTCGGTGGGTCTGGGTTGTCGGTCAGCTGGCTCAGGGTTCTGGACACTGAGAAATAAAGATGGACTTTCTTTCAGGTGTATCTATGACTTTTATTAGAGTCATGGAGTCATAGAGTCATACAGCACAGAAACAGACCCTTCAGTCCAACTTGTCCATGTTGATCAGGTTTCCCAACAACATTAGTCCTATTTGCCTGCTTTTGGCCCATATCCTTCTGAACCTTTCCTATTTACATACCTATCCAAACGTCTTTTAAATATTGTAATTTTATCCATCTCTACCATTTCTCTGGCAGCTCATTCCATACATGTACCACCCTCTGTGTGGAAAAGTTGCCCCTTAGGTCCCGTTTAAACTTTTCCCTCTCACCTTAAACCTATGCTCTCTAGTTTTGAACTCCCCTATCCTGGGGGAAAGACCTTGGCTATTCATCTTACCTATGTCTCTCATGATTTTATAAACCTCTGTAACTTTGTAGCTCAGTCTCCTACGCTGCAGGGAAGAAAATCCCAGCCTATCCATCGTCTCCTTATAACTCAACTTTCAATCCTGGTAACGTCCTTGTAAATCTCTTTTCTGCTTCCTTTCCAGTTTAATAATATCCTTCCTATAGCAGGGAAACCAGGACTGTACGTAGTACACCAGAAGTGGCCTCATCAATCTCCTGTACAACCACAACATGACATCCCAACACCTAAACTCGACTCTTTGACCAATGAAGGCAAGTATGCCAAACACCTTCTACAGCAGCCTGTCTACCTGTGATGTCACTTTAAAGGGACGATGCACCTGCAACCTTAGGTCTCTATGTTTGACAACATTTGCCAGGGCCCTATCATTAACTGTGTAAGTCCTGCCCTTGTTTGTTCTACCATTTGCTTTCCTAATTGTTAATTGAAATTGCATGCTAACCTTAAGAGATTCCTGAACCAGGACTCCTAAGTCCCTTTGTGCTTCAGATTTCCAAAGTCTTTCCCTATTTAGAAAATTATGCAGGCCTCTATTCTTCCCATCAAAGTGCGTAACCTCACACCTTCCCACATTATTGCATCTGACACTTCTTTGCCAGCAGCCCTAGCCTGTCCAAGTCCTTCTGCAGCTCCTCTGCTTCCTCAACACTACCTGAGTGTCCATCTATCTTTGTGACGTTTGCAAACTTAGCAATCTTGCCCTCAGTTGCTTCGTCCAGATCATTAATGTATAATGTAAATAATTATGGTTCCAACACTGGCCCCTGCAGAACTCCACCAGCCACTGCTGCCATCCTGAAAAAGACCCCTTTACCTCCACTCTCTGCCTTCAGCCAGTCAGCCAGTCCTCTATCCCTGCCAGTACCTTGCCCCTAGTTTCATGGGCTCTTTTCTTATTTAGCAGCATCCTGTGTGGCACCTCATCAAAGGCTTTCTGGAAATTTAAATGGATCACATCCACTGGCTCTCCTTTGTCAAACTTGCTCTTTACCTGCTCAAATAAATCTATCTGCTGTTTCAGGCATGCTCTCCCCTTGATAAAGCCATGCTGACTCTGCCCTATATTACCATGCACTTCCAGGTACTCCACCATCGCATCCTTATTACAGGACTCTAAAATCTTACCAATGACTGAGGTCAGGCTAACCAGCCTGTAATTTCCTGTCTTCTGCCTCCCTCCCTCCCTAAACGGGGATGTTTCATTATTAATTTTCTGGTCCTCTGGAATCCTCCCAAATCCAGTGATTCTGAAAGATCACCATCAATTCCTCCACTACCTCCTCAGCTACCTCCTTCATCAGTCTGGGGTGTAGTTCATCTGGTCCGGGTGATTTATCAATCTTCAGGCCTTTCAGCTTCCCCAACGCCTGGTCTTTAGTGATGGCAACTACACTCACCTCTGTCCCTGACTCTCTTGAAGTTCTGGTGCCTTTCATGGTGAAGACTGACGCAAAGCCTCAATTCAGTTCCTCCACCACTTCACTTTTACTACTTCTACAACCTCATTTTCCAGTGGTCCAATGTCTACTCTTGCTTCTTCTTGCCTTTCAGATATCTAAAAGCAATCTTGCAACCTTTTATATTACTAGCTACTTTACTCTCAAATTTCATCTTTGCTTCCCCCTCCCAACACCTACTGCTTTCTTAATTATCCTTTGATTTGTAAAGGCTTCTGAACCCTTTGGCGTCCCACTAATTTTCACCACATTGTATGTTTTTTTTTGCTTTTATTTTGTCCCTGAATTCCCTTGTCAGCCACAGTTGCCTCATCCTCCCCTGAGTATGTTTCTTCTTCCTCAGGATGAATTTCTGCTATGCCTCCCAAATTATCCCAGAAACTTCTGCTTTTGCTGCTCCATCATTTTCCTGCTAGGCTCCCCCTCCTATAAACTCTAGCCAGCTACTTCTTCATATCTTTGTCGTTACCCTTCCTCAATTGTAAAAGCGTTACATCTGATTCCAGCTTCTCCCTGCAGAGTGAATTCTATCATGCTATGGCTCTTAAATGATTCAAAATGACGCTGGATTGTGGTGACAGTTGAAGCTTTTCACTGTATTTTACCATATTGTTCATTGTAGAATACCACTGACAATAAATCATCATTATTCAATTCATTGCAGTTGGAACTTTACCTGAATGCCTGTATCTGGATTGAAGAAGAACATTAATGTTTGTTGGATGGTCATCCCATGGGATCAGAAGAATCTGGCAGAGGCAATACTGGTGGACATTGTTCTAGTATTATTATGTGTTACTGATACACAGTCCCAGTTTCACTGAAATAGAGGAGTGTGGTAATGACACCTATTCTGTACACTGAGACTTTTTTTTAACCATTGTCAAACAATCATTACTGTAATTTGCAGAAGTCTGCGCTGATGAAGCTGATCCAGTGTTAGAACTCCTTATCAATGGTGACATTTCGACAAAGGTGGTTGCCAAGATAAGGGAAGTGCTCAACAATCAGCAGAGTCTGTCCTATCACATGATTCATAGGTGGAATATTTTACTGACCAGATCTGAGTTGGTATTATAACAGTCACTGATGTGGTTCCTTCGGTCAAACATCACTGCCCTATGATGTAGTCTGAGTGTTACCCTATTTGTTAGCTCGTGTAACATATACCACAAAGAATGGATTGTTGTTGAGATACATTTTTTGAAATTCATTAACAGTACTAGCTATTTAACACTGTTATAACATCTGAGACTCGCACTAATCTGGGCTCCGTGGTTACTATTGTCACAGTTATATTACATAACTGTACTAAACATAGCTGACTGCAATGACTGCACACTGCACTGACTCTATTGCAATAAGAAACAGAGGGTACTTAAGGTGAAGCAAGGACCTCTGTACAGGAATATCACATCATGATACCACCCAACTGTCTTAAAGTACACTGCCGTTCAGGATCTATGTATTAATATAATAGTGACTACAATCACAAAAGCTTTTTTGGACTGAAGAGTGCTTTGGGATCCCTTCAGATCTTGAAAGGTATTTTAGAAATGTAAATTATTTATTTCTGTAAGAAGACTTAGAACTTATACACTTAATGGTCAGGTCCTAGGGAGTGTTGCTGAACAAAGAGACCTTGGAATGGAGGGTCATAGCTGCTTGGAAGTGGAGTCGCAGGTAGATAGGATAGTGAAGGCAGCATTTGGTATGCTTTCCTTTGTTGGTCAGAGTATTGAGTACAGGAGTTGGGAGGTCATGTTGCGGCTGTACAGAACATTGGTTAGGCCACTGTTGGAATATTGTGTGCAATTCTGGTCTCCTTCCTAATGGAAAGATGTTGTGAAACTTGAAAGGGTTCAGAAAAGATTTACAAGGACGTTACCAGGGTTGGAGGATTTGAGCTATAGGGAGAGGCTGAACAGGCTGGGCTGTTTTCCCTGGAGCGTCGGAGGCTGAGGGGTGACCTTATAGAGATTTATAAAATCATGTGGGGCAGGGATATGATAAATAGACAAAGTCTTTTCCCTGAAGTGGAGGAGTCCAGAACTAGAGGGCATAGGTTTAGGGTGAGAGAGGAAAGATAGTAAAGAGATCTAAGGGGCAGCTTTTTTATGCACAGGGTGATACGTGTATGGAATGAGCTGCCAGAGGATTTGGTGGAGGCTAGTACAATTGCAATATTTAAGAGGCATTTGGATGGGTATGTGAATAGGAAGGGTTTGGAGGAATATGGGCCGGGTGCTGGCAGGGGGAGTAGATTGGGTTGGGATATCTGGTCAGCATGGACAAGTTGGACCGAAGGGTCTGTGTCCGTGCTGTACATTTCTATGACTCTAAGACAATTTCTGGTGCTTACGTATATGTATCTGAGCTGAAAATGTGTTGCTGGAAAAGCGCAGCAGGTCAGGCAGCATCCAAGGAACAGGAGAATTGATGTTTTGGGCATAAGCCCAGTATATGTATCTGACCAAAGAATGGACCAGCATTGATATAATGTATTGATAATGAAAGCAGGCAGCGGTTTACATGATGTACTCAGTGCTGTTTGTACTTCCTTGATTTTTGCTTCTGTGTGATTAAACCTGGTTCAAGATTCCATGGAGATAACCCTAAGCCAATAATATTATGCATAAAACCCACACTTGGGAAGAGGTGAAACAATCTGCATATTTTTGGATGTGAGGAAATGCAGTTCCTTCCTGCTGTAATGATTGCTACCAGGTGACAGTCTGAGAAAACTGAAATGGAGCTTGTGGCCTTTACACTGTGGAAAGACAAAAAGCAAACATGGAGGAAGCTCAGAGAACCAACTACACACCAGCAGTCCACTCACACGGCACTGAAAACAGTTGCCTTTGTATAAAACACTCGATGACACAACCTGAAATGCTTATATGTCAGTGTATGAAAGGATCTATCGAATGTTCACACTCAGGAATTCATTCCCACTTCATTTTGTTGACACTGTAGGGTCTATTTTAAAGTGCAGTGGATTCATTATTCTGATCTATAAATCATTGAGACCAAAAGATTATTTGAAACTTTCCTGTTATTTGGAGAATTAAGGATTTCATTTAAATAAAAACTTTTTTTAAGTGAAATCATTAATTCTCCAAATAACAGGAAACTTCAAAAAACTTTTTTTGTTTCCCAAGAATCATTATTTATTGAGAACTGAATGCTAAATAATTTTACAACACACTGTCGTTGTCCAGTTAAAGAGGTTGTTAGGTGGACAGGAAAACCCTGAAGAATAACCCAATAGATCAGTTAGAGTGATAAAACAGAGATGGAATGGGCCAGGAATGGAAAGATAAATGTAGTGACCTAATTTACCAGCTGCTAATTTGTGCTGTTTTTCAATTCCTTAAAAACTGAATAGCATTTCCCAGCATCACACCCCAATCACCACCGTCCCACCCTTCCCAGACCATTTGGCAGTAAGGTTTGTTCATTAAGTCATGTGTAGAGATGTCTGTCGACTGAATCAGACTCTTCTAGAAGTGATTTTAAGACTTCCAATTACTTTCTAACTGAGGTCCATGCTCATGTAATTCAGTCTTAGCAATAAACAGGGGGAGAGGTTCTCTCGAAACAATATGTAATGTGAACAGTAACAGTTATTACTCCTCACATCACATACATATACTTCTGTTTGCTAACTTTATGGACTTCAAAGTATTTGGAAACTTCACACATTTAAAAAAGAATCAATTCACAAGTGCAGTTGAAAAGTCCTTTGATTAGATTGGAATGTCTGATGTTGTATTTCCATGCCTTTTTACATTATGTTGGCCTTTGCAATATCCAGGATGTCCCAAAGCCAATTAAGTACCTAGGAAATGTGACAGCCAACTTGTACATAGCAATGATTTGGAGATGCCGGTGTTGGACTGGGGTGTACAAAGTTAAAAATCACACAACACCAGGTTATAGTCCAACAGGTTTAATTGGAAGCACACTAGCTTTCGGAGCGACGCTCCTTCATCAGGTGATTGTCCCTGATGAAGGAGCGTCGCTCCGAAAGCTAGTGCTTCCAATTAAACCTGTTGGACTATAACCTGGTGTTGTGTGATTTTTAACTTTGTACATAGCAAGGTCTCACAAGCAACAATAAGATAACGGGCAGATAATCTGTTTGAGTGATGTTGGCTAAAGGATAAATAATCGCCAGAATGCCAGAAGGATATTTTCTAGACCAGGAAAGAATTCTCGCACATTGGCTTGTCTTCTTAATGACATTAACTGGCAAACAGTTGAACTAGTGCACACAGGGAGACCATATCTATGTTGTCTGTACTAAGTGCTAATGTTCACACATCCAATAGCTAGAATACTGGGGCACAAGCAGATTAAAAAAAACACTTCAACATCAACAGCAGACAAAGTTAAAAATCACACAACACCAGGTTATAGTCCAGCAGGTTTTTTTTGGAGGCACTAGGAGCGCTGTTTCTTCATTAGGCAGTTGTGACTACTACCTGATGAAGAAGCAATGCTCCGAAAGCTAGTGCTTCAAAATAAACCAGTTGGACGAAAATCTGGTATTGCGTGATTTTTAAATTTGTCCACCCCTGTCCAGCACCGGCTCTTCCAAAACAGCAGACAACCCTGACTTCAAACTCCCTTGAAGACAATGGGCAACCAAAAGGGCAGGCAGACATGGATGATTCGACTACCTTCTCTACAACTGACAGGTGAAGGTCAACTCAAAGTGCAATTGTGGCCTTGAGTCACAGATCATGGAACACACCACCTTGACTTGTCCATGGTAGACATCTCATTTCTCCAGTCAGAACACCAGGAGATCATCAACAAGATGGCCATCCTGTTATAAGACTTTCCCATTAGATTAATGGACATGAATGCTTTGGAGTGGTTGCGGAGAAAGTTTGCCAGGATGTAACCTGGTTTGGAGGGCTTTAGTTATGAGGAGAGGTTGTATAAACTTGGATTGTTTTCACTGGAAAGACAGACACTGAGAGGTGACCTGATAGAGGTATATAAAATTATGAGATTATAGAATCCCTACAGTGTGGAAACAGGCCATTTGGCCTAACAAGTCCACACCAACCCTCCGTAGCGTATCCCACACAAACCCATTCCCCTACCCAATTACTTTATATTTCCCATGACTAACGTGCCTAACCTACACATCCTAATCACTTTGGGCAATTTAGCATGGCCAATTCGCCTAACTTGCACATCTTTGGACTCTGGGAGGAGGACGAAGCAACCGGACGAAACCCACGCAGGCATGGGGAGGATGTGCGAACTCCACACAGACAGTCACCCGAGGCTGGATTTGAACTCAGCTGTGAGGTAGCAGAGCTAGCCACTGAGCCACCCTGTCGCCAAGATGCACAGATGGGGCAGATATTCAGAGGCCTTTTCACGGGTGGAGAGATAAACAACAACAGGGCACAGATTCAAGGTGAGAGGAGGAACATTTAGGGGAGATGTTTATGGGGAAATCTTTCAGAAAGAGGGTGGTGGGTGTCTGGAACGCACTGTCAGCGGACGTGGTGGAAGCCGGCATATTAACAATGTTTAAAGGATAATTTGATAGACACATCAACGTGAGGCGAACAGAGAGATAGATACCACCCATGGACAATAAGTAGGGGGTCTAAATAAGGAGTAGGAATTGGCACAGGCTTGGTAGGCTGCAGGGCCTGTTCCTGTGCTGTATTGTATTGCGTTGCATTGTATTAGAATGTACTAGTAGCAATACTCACTCTGAAAGAACATACAAATTCCAGCAAACATCACTGGTCAGAGCTAGCTCTTTTTTTTAAATTTGGCCATCCTAATCTTAATGTTGAAGTGACTTGTAATGCGTTTAACAGATGCTGTAGTGAAGATAAGGGAAATCAGTGCAGACTAAATGTTGAACCTCTGACCCTGTATAGTTGTAAATCTCAGTGCCTGAGTACATTGACTCATCAGAGAATACAGGAAATCCAATAGAGTTTAACTGCTTGGCAGTTGTACCTCTGGTCGGCTGTCTCTCAGGAGGTTGAAAGGTTGGGTATGATGATGGACGTTCTAGCTGGTTTGAAGAAGGAGGAGAGCTATGGAGAAACTGATCATTCCACATTCCATATTTTCTATTTATCCATTTCCTATTATTCTACTTATCTTCTACAAGTTACTCTTTTTGAACAGACAAGTTGTAACAACAGACAAAAGATATGACATATGTGGTCATGTCTGTGAATGTACCACACTCTTGACTAATCATTGCATCATTTAGTTTTATGGCTGTTTATGGTGAAATAGTTTTCAGACATCAAAATTCTCAGAGTACAGAATATAATGGACTATTAAATAAAACCTTCAATGAAAGAAATATCATAAGCTGAGTGTTAAGCACTCATTAGTCATCAAATTCCTTAAGCCAGTTGACTTCAAATATTTCTGTGTGCATTAAACTAAACTAGGGAGCCGCATATAAGATAGACATAAATCAACCCAGTTAGGAATCCAGGAAAACTTCAGTAGTCAGAAAGGTGAGGGACTAGCTAGCACAGGAAATGATTAAGGAGAAAAGTGTAGATGCTTTTAAGGGAGAGGAGCACAAGGGAGAAAGGAATGGGGGGATAGGCTGATAGGGTTCGGCAAAGTAGAATTGGAGGAGCCCCATGTGCAGTGAACAGCTTTGCAGCATTTGGCTGGAATAGCTTGTTTCTCCTCTGGAGATTCTCATAATATATTTACATGGTAGGTCCTTGCAAATGTCACACGTTGCTAAGGACTTTCGCAGTCTTGATCGATCGCTAACTTTTCAGTACAAGTAGTTCTCAGATAACATGCATTCCACCGGTGCAATTTGCTTATAACACCACTGAGAAATTAAGAAACGGCATTTTCGAGAATGCATATCTCTGTTCACAATAGCGTGATTCCAGAGGTGATTGTTTCACCTGCTTTGTTCTGTGCATGTGCCGATGCCAGTACTGGTGTTTGTACCATTTGGCATGTGCTCCGATGTCAGCGCTGGTGTTTGTACCATTTGGTATGTGCTCCGCTGTCAGCGCTGGTCTTTGTACCATTTGGTATGTGCTCCGCTGTCAGCGCTGGTCTTTGTGCCATTCTTAACATGCTCCAATGTCAGCTGCCAACAGAGCACGTTTCTGTACGAGGTATTGCACAGAGGGCAGCTTCAGAGAGAGATACATTGAACCACTTCCTGTGAAAGGAACACTACTCCTAGATTATTCTCTTTTTTGAAAAAATGGAGAGGCATAGTGACAAAAATGTTACCAAGAAGCATCCTGGAGATAAAACTGTGGGTGGTGAACACAAAGGAAAGGGTAGAAAGCATTTTGAACTTAAGGAGAGAATATGTGGTATAGCTCACTTAACAGGAATGAGGGAGTCTATCTTAAGCACCGTGATGACCGTCTGTCCCTGCATTAACAATATTTTATAAATGTACTGTGTTAAATTTACTTTTGTTTCACTGATAAATATGATTTATACCTTTATTCAGGCTGTGCTATACTTTGTGTTAGACCTTTGGGTGATTTTTGAGCGATTGTGAGTGATATTTTTTGCTGGTCAGTCACAACTCCACTTTTCCCAATAGGCTCCATTGTTTCTAATAAGTGATTTTCTATTAAGCGAGGTTCCACAGGAACACAGCTACAGTGTTATAGCAGGACTACCTGTACAGAACTCATATAAGGGAGATGGATAGCATGAAGGATATGTATAGAAACAATGTACTCACAAGTCAGAAAAAAATCAACATGTTAATAATGATCGATTGAAAATCAATGACTTTATAAAATATCTCACTTCACTAATTGATCACAAGGTGATCCCCAAATCCAGACCAATAGTTATCCTTCAATAAACATCACTATCAAAACATAATCTTGTCATTATCAAGTTGGCAAATACAATTAAGGAGAATCCAAAGGGTTTTTACAAATATATTAAGGACAAAATGGTAACTAGGGAAAGAATAGGGCCCTTCAAAGATCAGCAAGGCGGCCTTTGTGTGGATCCACAGAAAATGGGGGAGATACTAAATGAAATTTTGCATCAGTATTTACTGTGAAAAAGGATATGGAAGATATAGACTGTAGGAAAATAGATGGTGACATCTTGCAAAATGTCCAGATTACAGAGGAAGAAGTGCTGGATGTCTTGAAATGATTAAAGGTGGGTAAGTCCCCAGGACCTGATCAGGTGTACCCGAGAACTCTGTGGGAAGCTAGAGAAGTGATTGCTGGGCCTCTTGCTGAGATATTTGTATCATCGATAGTCACAGGTGAGGTGCCGGAAGACTGGAGGTTGGCAAACGTGGTGCTACTGTTTAAGAAGGACGGTAAAGACAAGCCAGGGAACTATAGACCGGTGAGCCTGACCTTGGTGGTGGGCAAGTTGTTGGAGGAAGTCCTGAGGGACAGGATGTACATGTATTTGGAAAGACAAGGACTGATTAGGGATAGGCAACATGGCTTTGTGCGTGGGAAATCATGTCTCACAAATTTGATTAAGTTTTTTGAAGAAGTAACAAAGAAGATTGATGAGGGCAGAGCAGTAGATGTGATCTATATGGACTTCAGTAAGGCGTTCGACAAGATTCCCCATGGGAGACTGATTAGCAAGGTTAGATCTCATGGAATACAGGGAGAACTAGCCATTTGGATACAGAACTGGCTCAAAGTTAGAAGACAGAGGGTGGTGATGGAGGGTTGTTTTTCAGACTGGAGGCCTGTGACCAGTGGAGTGCCACAAGGATCGGTGATGGGTCCTCTACTTTTTGTCATTTACATAAATGATTTGGGTGCGAACATAAGAGGTACAGTTAGTAAGTTTGCAGATGACACCAAAATTGGAGGTGTAGTGAACAGCAAAGAGGGCTACCTCAGATTACAACAGGAACTGGACCAGATGGGCCAATGGGCTGAGAAGTGGCAGATGGAGTTCAATTCATATAAATGCGAGGTGCCACATTTTGGGAAAGCAAATCTTAGCAGGATTTATACACCTAATGGTAAGGTCCTAGGGAGTGTTGCTGAACAAAGAGACCTTGGAGTGCAGGTTCATAGCTCCTTGAAAGTGGAGTCGCAGGTAGATAGGATAGTGAAGAAGGTGTTTGGTATGCTTTCCTTTATTGGTCAGAGTATTGAGTACAGGAGTTGGGAGGTCATGTTGTGGCTGTACAGGACATTGGTCAGGCCGCTGTTGGAATATTGCGTGCAATTCTGGTCTCCTTCCTATTGGAAAGATGTTCAGAAAAGAATTACAAGGATGTTGCCAGGGTTGGAGGATTTGAGCTATAGGGAGAGGCTGAACAGGCTGGGGCTCTTTTCCCTGGAGTGTCGGAGGCTGAGGGTTGACCTTATAGCGGTTTACAAAATTATGAGGGGCATGGGTAGGATAAATAGACAAAGTCCTTTCCCTGGGGTTGGGGAGTCCAAAACTAGAAGGCATCAGTGTAGGGTGAGAGGGGAAAGATATAAAAGAGACCTAAGGGGCAACGTTTTCATGCAGAGGGTGGTGTGTGAATGGAATGAGCTGCCAGAGGAAGTGGTGGAGGCTGGTACAATTGCAACATTTAAAAGGCATCTGGATGCGTATATGAATAGAAAGGGTTTTGAGGGATATGGGCTGGGTGCTGGCAGGTGGGACTAGATTGGGTTGGGATATCTGGTTGGCATGGATGGGTTGGACCGAAGGGTCTGTTTCCATGCTGTACATCTCTATGACTCTATGACTCTAAGTTGCTGTTTGTGGGATCTTGCTGTACACAGTTGGCTGCAGTGTTCCCGATATTGTAACAGTGACTACATTTCCAAAGTGTTTCACCGGCTGGAAAATGTTTTTGAATGTCCTGAGGTTGTGAACAACATGATTAAAATGTAAATCTTCTTTTCTGTCTTTCTCTGTTTCTTCTCTTCAGCGTTTATTCCAACCAATACCCGTGAAAAATGGCAGTTAGTAACTTTGTCAAAAGGTCTCACTTTAATGTTATTCTAATTGTAGAAAATTCCAAGAACATTGTCTGAAGTTAAAATGTTAGATTTATTTTCATTGTGGTCTTCAAATAAACTTAAAATGATATCTATTGTCTGCTTTCAGGAACAGTTACAGTTTGCTGAATTTATTAGACTGGATAGTCCTAGTTGTTTACCAGCCTCCTTTTCTGCATTTCTGAAAACATGACGCTTACTGGAGCATGTTTGCGCAGCGTCAGTCACGTCCCGCCCATCAGGCCCATCTTCAATGTTCTTCTCAAATCCAGATACTGAGAGACTGCAGGCTTTCCTGATCATGAAGTAAGCATCAGTTCTATGTCATCTTGCACTTCTATTGCAAGTATCCCATAGTAACTGCTTAGATTGTGGAGAGGATTTAGAACAGCATGATGTCCTGGACAATTTCTAGCCTTCAACAATTATCTTTGCAAAACACAGATTAACTGGTTATTGTACCATCTTGAAACTTAGCGAACTTATACCTCGCATTTCTCCTTTCTGTCTTTCTTATCTCTTCAGACAAACTTCTGGTCATCTTATATTTCTGTGGTGTTTTGGTGTTTTTCTCTTTATAATGCTCGTGTGTAACACCATAAAGGCATAATATAAGTTGCTGTTGTCGTTATCATGTTGCTGTTTGTGGGAACTTACTGTTGTTGAGCACAATTTGGATGCTGTGTTCTCTATACTTCCTAGTCCCTTGTGGCTAAACAAAGTAATTAATTTTAGAAATAAATTACTGCAGATTCTGGAATCTGTGTTGAAACCAACAAATGCTGGAGATCACAGTGGGGCAGACAGCATCCACGGAGAGAGCAAGCGAGAGTCATCTAAACTCGAAACGTTAGCTTTCTCTCTCTCCATGGATACTGCCTGACCCGCAGTGACTTCCAGCATTTGTTGGTTTCAGTAATTAGTTGACTGTGAAGAGTTTTGAGATGTTCAGAGGTTGTGAAAGTTGCATTAGCAATGAAAATTCTTTCTTCATTTTCTCATTATGTTGTGCAATCTGTACCAAATTTTATCAAATAATACCCTTGTAAGTGCTTTGAGGCGTTATATAAAGGTGCCATATAAATGCAAGTGTTGTTCTTTTATTTGCTTTGTTTCCTTAGTTATCTCTCTTTTGTATCAAAGTTCACCTTTTCTTTTTTCTCGGGGGCTGTGATGGAGGAGGGGGATTGTGAGAGCCTGCTGTGGTAATGGCAGGGTGGTGGGTCCAGAAGTCCATTCCTTGTGGCCATAGTGACTGTGGCTGTATCGAAGGCTTCACTGTCAGTGGGTCTGGTCGGTTCCTCATGGCGATGGTGCAGCAGTTCCAGCGGTGGCTAAAGTGGTTCTGGTATGTTCCTCATAAATAAAGCTAGAGACAAAAAATACTGCAGATACTGGAATCTAAGATAGACAGGCAGGAGGCTGGAAGAACACAGCAAGCCAGACAGCATCAGGAGATGGAGAAGTTGACTGCTTGCTATGGTGGTGATGCGGTGGTGGTGACAGTGTGGTGGGTCCGGTCAGTCCCTCCTTGCTATGGAGGTGATGTGGTGGTGACAGTGTGGATGGTCCGGTCAGTCCCTCCTTGCTATGGTGGTGATGCAGTGGTGGTGACAGTGTGGTGGGTCCAGTCAGTCCCTCCTTGCTATGCCGGTGATGTGGTGGTGGTGACAGTGTGGTGGGTCCAGTCAATCCCTCCTTGCTATGGTAGAGATACGGTGGTGGTGACAGGGTTGTGGTTCGGTCAGTCCCTCCTTGCTATGGCGGTGATGTGGTAGTGATGACAGTGTGGTGGGTCCGGTTAGTTCCACCTTACTGTGGCGGCGATGTGGTGGTCGTGACAGTGCGGTGGGTACAGTCAGTTTCTCCTTACTATGGCGGTGATGTAGTGGTGGTGACAGTGCGGTGGGTCCGGTCAGTCCCTCCTTGCTATGGTAGTGATGCAGTGGTGACAGTGCTGTGGGTCCGGTCAGTCCCTCCTTGCTATGGTAGTGATGCAGTGGTGACAGTGCTGTGGGTCCGGTCAGTCCCTCCTTGCTATGGCGGTGATGCACTGGTGACAGTGCGGTGGGTCCGGTCAGTCCCTTCTTGCTATGGCGGCGATGTGGTGGTGGTGACAGTGTGGTGGGTCCAGTCAGTCCCTCCTTGCTATGGCGGTGATGTAGTGGTGGTGACAGTGCGGTGGGTCCGGTCAGTCCCTCCTTGCCAAGGTGGTGATGCGGTGATGGTGTCAGTGCGGTGGGACTGGTCAGTCCCTCCTTGCTATGGTAGTGATGCAGTGGTGACAGTGCGGTGGGTCCGGTCAGTCCCTCCTTGCTATGGCGGTGATGCACTGGTGACAGTGCGGTGGGTCGGGTCAGTCCCTTCTTGCTATGGCGGCGATGTGGTGGTGGTGACAGTGCGGTAGGTCCGGTCAGTCCCTCCTTGCTATGGCGGTGATGCAATGGTGACAGTGCGGTGGCTCCGGTCAGTCCCACTTGCTATGGCAGTGATGCGGTGGTGACAGTGCGGTGGGTCTGATCAGTCCCTCCTTGCTATGGTGGTGATGTGGTGGTGACAGTGTGGTGGGTCCAGTCAGTCCCTCCTTGCCAAGACGGCGATGTGGTGATGGTGACACTGCGTTGGGTCCGGTCAGTCCCTCCTTACTATGGCGGTGATGTGGTGGGGATGACAGTGTGGTGGGTCCAGTCAGTCACTCCTTGCTATGGCGGTGATGTGGTAGTGATGACAGTGCGGTGGGTCCGGTCAATCCCTCCTTGCTATTGCGGTGATGTGGTGGTGGTGACAGTGTGTTGGGTCTGGTCAGTCCTTCCTTGCTATGGCGGTGAGGTGGTGGTGACAGTGTGGTTGGTCCGGTCAGTCCCTCCTTTCTATGGCGGTGATGTAGTGGTGACAGTGCGGTGTGTCCGGCCAGTCCCTCCTTGCTATTGCGGAGATGTGGTGGTGGTGAGAGCGCGGTGGGTCCAGTCAATCCCTCTTTGCTATGGCGGTAATGTGGTGGTGGTGACAGTGCAGCGGGTCTGGTCAGTCCCTCCTTGCTCTTGCGGTGATGTGGTGGTGGTGTGTGCGTGGTGGGTCCGGTCAGTCCCTCCTTGCTATGGTGGTGATGCGGTGGTGGTGTGTGCGTGGTGGGTCCGGTCAGTCCCTCCTTGCTATGGTGGTGATGCGGTGGTGGTGACAGTGCGGTGGGTCTGGCCAGTCCCTCTTTGCTATGGCGGTGATGTGGTGGTGACAGTGTGGTAGGTCCGGTCATTTCCTCCTAACTATGGCAGTCTTGCAGTGGTGGTGACAGTGTGGTGGGTCCGGTCAGTCCCTCCATGCTATGATGGTGATGCGGTGGCGGTGACAGTGTGGTGGGTCTGGTCAGTCCCACCTTGCTATGGTGGTGATACGGTGGTGACAGTGTGGTGGGTCCGGTCAGTCCCTCCTTGCTATGTTGGTGATGCGGTGGCGGTGACAGTGTGGTGGGTCTGGTCAGTCCCACCTTGCTATGGTGGTGATGTGGTGGTGACAGTGTGGTGGGTCCAGTCAGTCCCTCCTTGCTGTGGTGGTGACAGTGTGGTGAGCCCAGTCATTTCCTCCTTACTATGGCGGTGATGTAGTGGTGGTGACAGTGTGGTGGGTCCGGTCTGTCCCTCCTTGCCAAGGCGGTGATGCAGTGATGGTGACAGTGCGGTAGGTCCGGTCAGTCCCTCCTTGCTATGGCGGTGATGCGGTGGTGGTGACAGTGTGGTGGGTCCGGTCAGTCCCTCTTTACTATGGCGGTGATGCGATGGTGACAATGTGCTGGTTCCGGTCAGTCCCTCCTTACTATGGTGGTGATGTGGTGATGACAGTGTGATGGGTCTGGTCAGTCCCTCCTTGCTATGGTGGTGATGCGGTGGTGGTGACATTATGCTGTGTCCAGTCAGTCCCTCCTTGCTATGGCGGTGATGTGGTGGTGGTGACAGTGTGGTGGGTCCGGTCAGTCCCTCCTTGCTATGCCGGTGATGTGGTGGTGGTGACAGTGTTGTGGGTCCAGTCAATCCCTCCTTGCTTTGGCGGTGATGTGGTAGTTATGACATTGTGGTGGGTCCAGTCAGTACCTCCTTGCTATAGCGGTGATGTGGTGGTGATGACAGTGCGGTGGGTCCGGTCAGTCCCACCTTGCTATGGTGGTGATGCAGTGGTGACAGTGCGGTGGGTCCGGTCAGTCCCTCCTTGCCAAGGTGGTGATGCGGTAATGGCGACAGTGTGGTGCGTCTGGCCAGCCCCTCCTTGCTTTGGCGGTGATGTGATAGTGGTGACAGTGTGGTGGGTCCAGTCAGTACCTCCTTGCTATGGCGGTGATGTGGTGGTGACAGTGTTGTGATTCCGGTCAGTCCCTCCATGCTATGGCGGTGATGTGGTGGTGACAGTGTGGTGTGTCCGGTCAGTCCCACCTTGCTATGGTGGTGATGTGGTGGTGATGACAGTGTGGTGGGTGGGGTCAGTCCCTCCTTTCTATGATGATGATGCAGTGGCGGTGACAGTGTGGTGGGTCTGGTCAGTCCCACCTTGCTATGGTGGTGATGTGGTGGTGACAGTGTGATGGGTCCGGTCATTACCTCCTTAATATGGCAGTGATGTAGTGGTGTTGACAGAGTGGTGCGTCCGGTCAGTCCCTCCTTGTCAAGGCGGTAGTGCGGTGATGGTGACAGTGCGGTGGGTCCGGTCAGTCCCTTCTTGCTATTGTGGTGATGCGGTGGTGGTGACAGTGCGGTGGGTCCGGTCAGTCCCTCCTTGCTATGGCGGTGATGCGGTGGTGGTGACAGTGTGGTCGGTCCGGTCTGTCCCTCCTTGCTATGGCGGTGATGCGGTGGTGGTGACAGTGTGGTCGGTCCGGTCAGTCCCTCCATGCTATGATGGTGATGCGGTGGCGGTGACAGTGTGGTGGGTCTGGTCAGTCCCTCCTTGCTATGGTGGTGATGCGGTGGTGGTGACATTATGCTGGGTCCAGTCAGTCCCTCCTTGCTATGGCGGTGATGTGGTGGTGGTGACAGTGTGGTGGGTCCAGTCAGTCCCTCCTTGCTATGCCGGTGATGTGGTGGTGGTGACAGTGTTGTGGGTCCAGTCAATCCCTCCTTGCTATGGTAGAGATGTGGTGGTGGTGACAGTGTTGTGGGTCCGGTCAGTCCCTCCTTGCTATGCCGGTGATGTGGTGGTGGTGACAGTGCGGTGGGTCCGGTCAGTCCCTCCTTGCTATGGCGGTGATGCACTGGTGACAGTGCGGTGGGTCGGGTCAGTCCCTTCTTGCTATGGCGGCGATGTGGTGGTGGTGACAGTGCGGTAGGTCCGGTCAGTCCCTCCTTGCTATGGCGGTGATGCAATGGTGACAGTGCGGTGGCTCCGGTCAGTCCCTCTTGCTATGGCAGTGATGCGGTGGTGACAGTGCGGTGGGTCTGATCAGTCCCTCCTTGCTATGGTGGTGATGTGGTGGTGACAGTGTGGTGGGTCCAGTCAGTCCCTCCTTGCCAAGACGGCGATGTGGTGATGGTGACACTGCGTTGGGTCCGGTCAGTCCCTCCTTACTATGGCGGTGATGTGGTGGGGATGACAGTGTGGTGGGTCCAGTCAGTCACTCCTTGCTATGGCGGTGATGTGGTAGTGATGACAGTGCGGTGGGTCCGGTCAATCCCTCCTTGCTATTGCGGTGATGTGGTGGTGGTGACAGTGTGTTGGGTCTGGTCAGTCCTTCCTTGCTATGGCGGTGAGGTGGTGGTGACAGTGTGGTTGGTCCGGTCAGTCCCTCCTTTCTATGGCGGTGATGTAGTGGTGACAGTGCGGTGTGTCCGGCCAGTCCCTCCTTGCTATTGCGGAGATGTGGTGGTGGTGAGAGCGCGGTGGGTCCAGTCAATCCCTCTTTGCTATGGCGGTAATGTGGTGGTGGTGACAGTGCAGCGGGTCTGGTCAGTCCCTCCTTGCTCTTGCGGTGATGTGGTGGTGGTGTGTGCGTGGTGGGTCCGGTCAGTCCCTCCTTGCTATGGTGGTGATGCGGTGGTGGTGTGTGCGTGGTGGGTCCGGTCAGTCCCTCCTTGCTATGGTGGTGATGCGGTGGTGGTGACAGTGCGGTGGGTCTGGCCAGTCCCTCTTTGCTATGGCGGTGATGTGGTGGTGACAGTGTGGTAGGTCCGGTCATTTCCTCCTTACTATGGCAGTCTTGCAGTGGTGGTGACAGTGTGGTGGGTCCGGTCAGTCCATCCATGCTATGATGGTGATGCGGTGGCGGTGACAGTGTGGTGGGTCTGGTCAGTCCCACCTTGCTATGGTGGTGATGCGGTGGTGACAGTGTGGTGGGTCCAGTCAGTCCCTCCTTGCTATGTTGGTGATGCGGTGGTGGTGACAGTGTGGTGGGTCTGGTCAATCCCTCCTTGCTGTGGTGGTGACAGTGTGGTGAGCCCAGTCATTTCCTCCTTACTATGGCGGTGATGTAGTGGTGGTGACAGTGTGGTGGGTCCGGTCTGTCCCTCCTTGCCAAGGCGGTGATGCAGTGATGGTGACAGTGCGGTAGGTCCGGTCAGTCCCTCCTTGCTATGGCGGGGATGCGGTGGTGGTGACAGTGTGGTGGGTCCGGTCAGTCCCTCTTTACTATGGCGGTGATGCGATGGTGACAATGTGCTGGTTCCGGTCAGTCCCTCCTTACTATGGTGGTGATGTGGTGATGACAGTGTGATGGGTCTGGTCAGTCCCTCCTTGCTATGGTGGTGATGCGGTGGTGGTGACATTATGCTGTGTCCAGTCAGTCCCTCCTTGCTATGGCGGTGATGTGGTGGTGGTGACAGTGTGGTGGGTCCAGTCAGTCCCTCCTTGCTATGCCGGTGATGTGGTGGTGGTGACAGTGTTGTGGGTCCAGTCAATCCCTCCTTGCTATGGTAGAGATGTGGTGGTGGTGACAGTGTTGTGGGTCCGGTCAGTCCCTCCTTGCTTTGGCGGTGATGTGGTAGTTATGACATTGTGGTGGGTCCAGTCAGTACCTCCTTGCTATAGCGGTGATGTGGTGGTGATGACAGTGCGGTGGGTCCGGTCAGTCCCTCCTTGCTATGGTGGTGATGTGGTGGTGACAGTGTGATGGGTCCAGTCAGTCCCTCCTTGCTTTGGCGGTGATGTGGTAGTTATGACATTGTGGTGGGTCCAGTCAGTACCTCCTTGCTTTGGCGGTGATGTGGTAGTTATGACATTGTGGTGGGTCCAGTCAGTACCTCCTTGCTATAGCGGTGATGTGGTGGTGATGACAGTGCGGTGGGTCCGGTCAGTCCCACCTTGCTATGGTGGTGATGCGGTGGTGACAGTGCGGTGGGTCCGGTCAGTCCCTCCTTGCCAAGGTGGTGATGCGGTGATGGCGACAGTGTGTTGCGTCTGGCCAGCCCCTCCTTGCTTTGGCGGTGATGTGATAGTGATGACATTGTGGTGGGTCCAGTCAGTACCTCCTTGCTATGGCGGTGATGTGGTGGTGACAGTGTTGTGATTCCGGTCAGTCCCTCCATGCTATGGCGGTGATGTGGTGGTGACAGTGTTGTGATTCCGGTCAGTCCCTCCATGCTATGGCGGTGATGTGGTGGTGACAGTGTGGTGTGTCCGGTCAGTACCTCCTTGCTATGGCGGTGATGTGGTGGTGACAGTGTTGTGATTCCGGTCAGTCCCTCCATGCTATGGCGGTGATGTGGTGGTGACAGTGTGGTGTGTCCGGTCAGTCCCACCTTGCTATGGTGGTGATGTGGTGGTGGTGACAGTGTGGTGGGTGGGGTCAGTCCCTCCTTTCTATGATGATGATGCAGTGGCGGTGACAGTGTGGTGGGTCTGGTCAGTCCCACCTTGCTATGGTGGTGATGTGGTGGTGACAGTGTGGTGAGTCCGATCAGTCCCTCCTTGCTATGGTGGTGATGTGGTGGTGACAGTGTGATGGGTCCGGTCATTACCTCCTTAATATGGCAGTGATGTAGTGGTGTTGACAGTGTGGTGCGTCCGGTCAGTCCCTCCTTGTCAAGGCGGTAGTGCGGTGATGGTGACAGTGCGGTGGGTCCGGTCAGTCCCTTCTTGCTATTGTGGTGATGCGGTGGTGGTGACAGTGCGGTGGGTCCGGTCAGTCCCTCCTTGCTATGGCGGTGATGCGGTGGTGGTGACAGTGTGGTCGGTCCGGTCTGTCCCTCCTTGCTATGGCGGTGATGCGGTGGTGGTGACAGTGTGGTCGGTCCGGTCAGTCCCTCCATGCTATGATGGTGATGCGGTGGCGGTGACAGTGTGGTGGGTCTGGTCAGTCCCTCCTTGCTATGGTGGTGATGCGGTGGTGGTGACATTATGCTGGGTCCAGTCAGTCCCTCCTTGCTATGGCGGTGATGTGTTGGTGGTGACAGTGTGGTGGGTCCAGTCAGTCCCTCCTTGCTATGCCGGTGATGTGGTGGTGGTGACAGTGTTGTGGGTCCAGTCAATCCCTCCTTGCTATGGTAGAGATGTGGTGGTGGTGACAGTGTTGTGGGTCCAGTCAATCCCTCCTTGCTATGGTAGAGATGTGGTGGTGGTGACAGTGTTGTGGGTCCAGTCAATCCCTCTTTGCTATGGTCGTGATGCGGTAGTGGTGACAGTGTGGTGGGTCCAGTCAGTACCACCTTGCTATAGCGGTGATGTGGTGGTGATGACAGTGCGGTGGGTCCGGTCAGTCCCTCTTTGCCAAGGTGGTGATGCGGTGATGGCGACAGTGTGGTGCGTCTGGCCAGCCCCTCCTTGCTTTGGCGGTGATGTGATAGTGATGACATTGTGGTGGGTCCAGTCAGTTCCTCCTTGCTATGGCGGTGATGTGGTGGTGACAGTGTTGTGATTCCGGTCAGTCCCTCCATGCTATGGCGGTGATGTGGTGGTGACAGCGTGGTGTGTCCGGTCAGTCCCACCTTGCTATGGTGGTGATGTGTTGGTGATAACAGTGTGATGGGTCCGATCAGTCCCTCCTTGCTATGGCGGTGATGCGGTGGTGGTGACAGTGTGGTGGGTCCGGTCAGTCCCTCTTTACTATGGTGGTGATGCGATGGTGACAATGTGCTGGTTCCGGTCAGTCCCTCCTTACTATGGTGGTGATGTGGTGATGACTGTGTGATGGGTCTGGTCAGTCCCTCCTTGCTATGGTGGTGATGCGGTGGTGGTGACATTATGTTGTGTCCAGTCAGTCCCTCCTTGCTATGGCGGTGATGTGGTGGTGGTGACAGTGTGGTGGGTCCAGTCAGTCTCTCCTTGCTATGCCGGTGATGTGGTGATGGTGACAGTGTTGTGGGTCCAGTCAATCCCACCTTGCTATGGTAGAGATGTGGTGGTGGTGACAGTGTTGTGGGTCCGGTCAGTCCCTCTTTGCTATGGTGGTGATGCGGTGGTGACAGTGCGGTGGGTCCGGTCAGTCCCTCCTTGTCAAGGCGGTGATGCGGTGATGGCGACAGTGTGGTGCGTCTGGCCAGCCCCTCCTTGCTTTGGCGGTGATGTGATAGTGATGACATTGTGGTGGGTCCAGTCAGTCCCTCCATGCTATGGCGGTGATGTGGTGGTGACAGTGTGGTGTGTCCGGTCAGTCCCACCTTGCTATGGTGGTGATGTGGTGGTGACAGTGTGATGGGTCCGGTCATTTCCTCCTTACTATGGCGGTGATGTAGTGGTGTTGACAGTGTGGTGCGTCCGGTCAGTCCCTCCTTATCAAGGCGGTAGTGCGGTGGTGGTGACAGTGTGGTCGGTCCGGTCTGTCCCTCCTTGCTATGGCGGTGATGCGGTGGTGGTGACAGTGTAGTCGGTCCGGTCAGTCCCTCCTTGCTATGGCGGTGATGCGGTGGTGGTGAAAGTGTGGTGTGCCCAGTCATTTCCTCCTTACTATGGCGGTGATGTAGTGGTGGTGACAGTGCGGTGGGTCCGGTCAGTCCCTCCTTGCCAAGGCGGTGATGCAGTGATGGTGACAGTGCGGTGGGTCCGGTCTGTCCCTTCTTGCTATGGCGGTGATGTGGTGGTGGTGACAGTGCGGTAGGTCCGGTCAGTCCCTCCTTGCTATGGCGGTGATGCGGTGGCGGTGACAGTGTGGTGGGTCCGGTCAGTCCCTCTTTACTATGGCGGTGATGCGATGGTGACAATGTGCTTGTTCCGGTCAGTCCCTCCTTACTATGGTGGTGATGTGGTGATGACAGTGTGATGGGTCTGGTCAGTCCCTCCTTGCTATGGTGGTGATGCGGTGGTGGTGACAGTGTGGTCGGTCCAGTCAATCCCTCCTTGCTATGGTCGTGATGCGGTAGTGGTGACAGTGTGGTGGGTCCAGTCAGTCCCTCCTTGCTTTGGCGGTGATGTGGTAGTTATGACATTGTGGTGGGTCCAGTCAGTACCTCCTTGCTATAGCGGTGATGTGGTGGTGATGACAGTGCGGTGGGTCCGGTCAGTCCCTCTTTACTATGGCGGTGATGCGATGGTGACAATGTGCTGGTTCCGGTCAGTCCCTCCTTACTATGGTGGTGATGTGGTGATGACAGTGTGATGGGTCTGGTCAGTCCCTCCTTGCTATGGTGGTGATGCGGTGATGACAGTGTGATGGGTCTGGTCAGTCCCTCCTTGCTATGGTGGTGATGCGGTGGTGGTGACATTATGCTGGGTCCAGTCAGTCCCTCCTTGCTATGGCGGTGATGTGGTGGTGGTGACAGTGTGGTGGGTCCAGTCAGTCCCTCCTTGCTATGCCGGTGATGTGGTGGTGGTGACAGTGTTGTGGGTCCAGTCAATCCCTCCTTGCTATGGTAGAGATGTGGTGGTGGTGACAGTGTTGTGGGTCCAGTCAGTCCCTCCTTGCTATGGTCGTGATGCGGTAGTGGTGACAGTGTGGTGGGTCCAGTCAGTCCCTCCTTGCTTTGGCGGTGATGTGGTAGTTATGACATTGTGGTGGGTCCAGTCAGTACCTCCTTGCTATAGCGGTGATGTGGTGGTGATGACAGTGCGGTGGGTCCGGTCAGTCCCTCTTTGCTATGGTGGTGATGCGGTGGTGACAGTGCGGTGGGTCCGGTCAGTCCCTCCTTGCCAAGGCGGTGATGCGGTGATGGCGACAGTGTATTGCGTCTGGCCAGCCCCTCCTTGCTTTGGCGGTGATGTGATAGTGATGACATTGTGGTGGGTCCAGTCAGTACCTCCATGCTATGGCGGTG
Source organism: Chiloscyllium plagiosum (assembly GCF_037043375.1). Classification (NCBI taxonomy): domain Eukaryota; kingdom Metazoa; phylum Chordata; class Chondrichthyes; order Orectolobiformes; family Hemiscylliidae; genus Chiloscyllium; species Chiloscyllium plagiosum. The sequence continues at coordinate 44,194,847 of NW_028270142.1, forward strand.
ATGTGGTGGTGACAGTGTGGTGTGTCCGGTCAGTCCCACCTTGCTATGGTGGTGATGTGGTGGTGATGACAGTGTGGTGGGTCCGGTCAGTCCCTCCTTTCTATGATAATGATGCGGTGGCGGTGACAGTGTGGTGGGTCTGGTCAGTCCCTCCTTGCTATGTTGGTGATGTGGTGGTGACAGTGTGGTGAGTCCGATCAGTCCCTCCTTGCTATGGTGGTGATGTGGTGGTGACAGTGTGATGGGTCCGGTCAGTCCCTCCTTGCTATTGTGGTGATGCGGTGGTGGTGACAGTGCGGTGGGTCCGGTCAGTCCCTCCTTGTCAAGGCGGTAGTGCGGTGATGGTGACAGTGCGGTGGGTCCGGTCAGTCCCTCCTTGCTATGGCGGTGATGCGGTGGTGGTGACAGTGTGGTCGGTCCGGTCTGTCCCTCCTTGCTATGGCGGTGATGCGGTGGTGGTGACAGTGTGGTCGGTCCGGTCAGTCCCTCCTTGCTATGGCGGTGATGCGGTGGTGGTGACAGTGTGGTCGGTCCGGTCAGTCCCTCCATGCTATGATGGTGATGCGGTGGCGGTGACAGTGTGGTGGGTCTGGTCAGTCCCACCTTGCTATGGTGGTGATGCGGTGGTGACAGTGTGGTGGGTCCGGTCAGTCCCTCCTTGCTATGTTGGTGATGCGGTGGTGGTGACAGTGTGGTGGGTCTGGTCAATCCCAGCTTGCTATGGTGGTGACAATGTGGTGGGTCCAGTCAGTCCCTCCTTGCTGTGGTGGTGACAGTGTGGTGTGCCCAGTCATTTCCTCCTTACTATGGCGGTGATGTAGTGGTGGTGACAGTGGGTGGGTCCGGTCAGTCCCTCCTTGCCAAGGCGGTGATGCAGTGATGGTGACAGTGCGGTGGGTCCGGTCTGTCCCTCCTTGCCAAGGCGGTGATGTGGTGGTGGTGACAGTGCGGTAGGTCCGGTCAGTCCCTCCTTGCTATGGCGGTGATGCGGTGGTGGTGACAGTGTGGTGGGTCCGGTCAGTCCCTCTTTACTATGGCGGTGATGCGATGGTGACAATGTGCTGGTTCCGGTCAGTCCCTCCTTACTATTGTGGTGATGTGGTGATGACAGTGTGATGGGTCTGGTCAGTCCCTCCTTGCTATGGTGGTGATGCGGTGGTAGTGACATTATGCTGGGTCCAGTCAGTCCCTCCTTGCTATGGCGGTGATGTGGTGGTGGTGACAGTGTGGTGGGTCCAGTCAGTCCCTCCTTGCTATGCCGGTGATGTGGTGGTGGTGACAGTGTTGTGGGTCCGGTCAGTCCCTCCTTGCTATGGTCGTGATGCGGTAGTGGTGACAGTGTGGTGGGTCCAGTCAGTCCCTCCTTGCTTTGGCGGTGATGTGGTGGTGATGACAGTGCGGTGGGTCCGGTCAGTCCCTCTTTGCTATGGTGGTGATGCGGTGGTGACAGTGCGGTGGGTCCGGTCAGTCCCTCCTTGCCAAGGCGGTGATGCGGTGATGGCGACAGTGTGGTGCGTCTGGCCAGCCCCTCCTTGCTTTGGCGGTGATGTGATAGTGATGACATTGTGGTGGGTCCAGTCAGTACCTCCTTGCTATGGCGGTGATGTGGTGGTGACAGTGTTGTGATTCCGGTCAGTCCCTCCATGCTATGCCGGTGATGTGGTGGTGACAGTGTGGTGTGTCCGGTCAGTCCCACCTTGCTATGGTGGTGATGTGATGGTGATGACAATGTGGTGGGTCCGGTCAGTCCCTCCTTTCTATGATGATGATGCGGTGGCGGTGACAGTGTGGTGGGTCTGGTCAGTCCCACCTTGCTATGGTGGTGATGTGGTGGTGACAGTGTGGTGAGTCCGATCAGTCCCTCCTTGCTATGGTGATGATGCGGTGGTGGTGACAGTGTGATGGGTCCGGTCATTTCCTCCTTACTATGGCGGTGATGTAGTAGTGTTGACAGTGTGGTGCGTCCGGTCAGTCCCTCCTTGTCAAGGCGGTAGTGCGGTGATGGTGACAGTGCGGTGGGTCCGGTCAGTCCCTTCTTGCTATTGTGGTGATGCGGTGGTGGTGACACTGCGGTGTGTCCGGTCAGTCCCTCCGTGCTATGGCGGTGATGCGGTGGTGGTGACAGTGTGGTCGGTCTGGTCTGTCTCTCCTTGCTATGGCGGTGATGCGGTGGTGGTGACAGTGTGGTCGATCCGGTCTGTCCCTCCTTGCTATGGCGGTGATGCGGTGGTGGTGACAGTGTGGTCGATCCGGTCTGTCCCTCCTTGCTATGGCGGTGATGCGGTGGTGGTGACAGTGTGGTGGGTCCGGTCAATCCCTCCTTGCTATGGTGGCCATGTGGTGGTGAGACAGTGTGGTGGGTCCAGTCCGTCCATCCTTGCTATGGCGGTATCAGGGGCAGCTTCGGCTGCAGCCTCCTGTGCCCACTCCATAAACCCAGCAGCTGTGGAGGGAACAAAAGATGAACTTTGTCCTAATTTTGTCTCAATTTTGTTTAATAATTTCTGTCATTAAAATGGCACCGAATTGTGGCAACTTAGACACATCTCATTATGCTTGTTTAAAACAAGTGACAATAAATTGCTTTTGCAAATCTTTTCAGTGCCAGCTAATAATTAATAAAATACTGCTTTCCAAATAAATTGCTCTTCAATTGTCCACGATTACATTGCATGAATGAATCAAATTATGTATGGTTTTGGTTTCCTGCAAAGATATGCTTGGTGTTCCCGATCTCATCAGCATTTAAGAGAAAAATACCATCAGTTTTTAGATAAGACCCGAGAGCCATTTTACTGAACAGCTTCTGAACAATTGGTGGAGAAAGTGAGGTCTGTAGATGCTGGAGATCAAAGTTGAAACTTTATTGCTGGAACAGCACAGCAGGTCAGGCAGCATCCAGGGAACAGGAGATTCGACGTTTCGGGCACAGGCCCTTCTTCAGGAATGAGCAGAGAGTGTTCAGCAGGAGAAGATAAAAGGTAGGGAGGAGGGACTTGGAGGAGGGGAGTTGGAAATGTGATAGGTGGAAAGAGGTCAAGGTGAGGGTGATAGGTCGGAGTAGGGTGGAGGCGGAGAGGTCAAGAAGAAGACTGCAGGTCAGGAAGGCGGTGCCGGGCTGGAAGGATCCGGCTGAGACAAGGTGGGGGGAGGGGGGATGAAGAAACTGGTGAAGTCCAAGTTCATCCCCTGCGGTTGGAGGGTTCCCAGTCGGAAGATAAGACGCTCCTCCTCCGACCGTCGGGTTGTTGTGGTTTGGCGGTGGATGAGTCCAATGACCTGCATATCCTCGGTGGAGTGGGAGGGGGAGTTGAAATGCTGTGCCACAGGTTGGTTGGGTTGGTTCGTCCGGGTGGCCCAGAGGTGCTCCCTGAATCGCTCCGCAAGTAGGCGGCCTGTCTCCCCAATATAGAGGAGGCCTCCTCTATATTGGGGAGACAGGCCGCCTACTTGCGGAGCGATTCAGGGAGCACCTCTGGGCCACCCGGACGAACCAACCCAACCAACCTGTGGCACAGCATTTCAACTCCCCCTCCCACTCCACCGAGGATATGCAGGTCATTGGACTCATCCACCGCCAAACCACAACAACCCGACGGTCGGAGGAGGAGCGTCTTATCTTCCGACTGGGAACCCTCCAACCGCAGGGGATGAACTTGGACTTCACCAGTTTCTTCATCCCCCCTCCCCCCACCTTGTCTCAGCCGGATCCTTCCAGCCCGGCACCGCCTTCCTGACCTGCAGTCTTCTTCTTGACCTCTCCGCCTCCACCCTACTCCGACCTATCACCCTCACCTTGACCTCTTTCCACCTATCACATTTCCAACTCCCCTCCTCCAAGTCCCTCCTCCCTACCTTTTATCTTCTCCTGCTGAACACTCTCTGCTCATTCCTGAAGAAGGGCCTGTGCCCGAAACGTCGAATCTCCTGTTCCCTGGATGCTGCCTGACCTGCTGTGCTGTTCCAGCAATAAAGTTTCAACTCTGAACAATTGGTCTCAATTAGTCTGAGGGATGGTCTGGGTAATTTCCTTCGACGTAACATTTTGGAAGGATGTGTGTAAAACTGCAATGCTTACCTCATAAAGTAAGAGAACTTTCCAAAGTGGAAGCGATAAAAGAAAAACAGGACAGAGACAAAACGCAGTGTCGGTTAAGGAGTTTTGGAAACTAATTCATTAATCTGATCGAAAATGCGAGGAGTTTCAATTGAATACACAGAACCAACACCTAACAAGCAGTCATGCCAGAACCTTCATTTACATTTCCAATCTCTCCTCCTTCTATATTGCTGCCTAACACCTACTTCTTGACCAAACATTTGGTAACCTGCCCTCATATCCTGTCGGTTGATTTTCAATTTTGTTTGGTAACGAACCTCTGAAGAACTTGGAATGCTTTCGACTATATTAATGGTGCGAGATAAAAGGAAGACAGTGCTGATCTGGCTGTTTAGGTTGTGAAGTGACATATTGTTTGATTGCAGCCACACGTATACAAAAAAAAATCAACTTTTAAAAAGTCAGGAAGATCGCATTTGCTTGAAATATTTGTCACATTTAATCTGAATTTATGCAACAATACTTTGAACGCTGGCAACCAGACGATGAGTGGATTGAGCTGCAAGTAAATGCCACATCACAATCTCCTCACCTCTTCAACCCTACCCTATCCCCAGTCACTGCTGGTAGACTCTTTCCCCAGTTGGTTTTTGTAGGAGCAACAAACACATGTGAGAGATTCAGAGAACTCAGCATCCAGTCCGCCCACGACTTTGATTAGAATAGCTTTCTGCCTTAATGCATTGGTAGAGTTTATTTGATTGAATACCAAATTAGATACTGGCATTGTGAGAGTTGGACATCTTGCAGCTGTCTGACTCTGAACCTGACATCGTCACAACCTCAGTGTCATATCTAACCCTGAGATGGGGTTCCAATCACCTATTCACAACATTCCACCCATTCCACCTCTGGAATATCACCCCCAGCTTGCCTCACTCTCCCCCACACCTTCATTATCCGTGGATGAGATTACTCCAAAGGACTCCTGGCCAGGGTTCCACAATCTAGCAATAGTAAACTCTGCTGCCTGTGTCCTAATTCAAATCAGTTCCTGTCCCTCTTTCACGCCTTGTGCTCAGCAACATACACTAGCTCCCTGTTAAACAAACACCCATAGTTTTAAAATTCTCATCCTTGTTTTGTAATGCCTCCATGTTCTCATCATCCTCTATTTCCCTTTTTCAGGCTCCACAACCTTCCATGATCTCAGCACACCTCCAATGCTGAACTCAGAGCCTGATTTTAATCAATGCACCAACTGGTCATGCCTTCAGTTGCCTGGGGATGAGACTCTGTACTCCCCCTCTATAAGCTGCTTCCTCTTTAAGATGCTCCTTAAAAGTTTGAGCAAAAGTTTTGACTATCTGTCCGATTATCTCTGTAAGTGACTCTGTGTCTAATTTCGCTTTATAGCATGCCACGTGAAACACCTTGGGCCATTTTGATTACAATAAAGACACTATATAAATTGGAGTTGTCACTGTTATTTTTGGATAGTGGGTTCAATTGAGTAGTAAATTATAATATATTTCACTGTCTGGCCTCTCCAATGCAACAGTCTAACCTTGTGTTGTGGTGCAGACAAGAGGATTGTATTACAATATCCAACAGCACAAGCTGACAGTACTTCTTCAACACAAAGGTCATTTCTGTTGATCCAAGGGGAATTAGTTTATCTTTGAGCATAGACATCCGCTATAAGCATTCGTCTAATTATTGTCTTGGATTAAGCCCAAGAAATATTGAAAATTGAGCCTCAGAACTAATTTGTTTTATAAAATTTTATTGAACTCAGAATTATTCATTTATGTTAGTGCACTAGGAGTATCCATTTCATGTGTAACAGTTCATAATAGTTATGTTGCTAGGACAACATTTTAAACAGCTTATCTAATTTCTATTTGGCTCTCTGATACAAGTTGTAGAGAAGTGTACCTTTGTAATTACATGTTGTTAACACTTGCTGTGCTTAATGAGTTACTGTAGTGTTTAATGAATGTTTACTTGCAGACATTTAATTACACTGTTCAGCTTGCTGGAAGTGCCAGTGTCTGTAATGCCATCGTCTGACACACCAGAGAGGAAAGGTATTTGGCCATTCTGCTTCTGCTGGCTGTTTGAAAACTATTCAACTAATCTGACTTGCCTGCCTTTTCCCTCATAGCCCTGCAAGTCTTGCCTTTTCATAGTTATCCAATTGCCTTTTGAAAAATACTATTGAACTCATTTAAATGCTCTTTCAGACACTGCATGATGGATTGTAACCACTGATGGTGTTAAAAACAAAATCTCTGCCCCTCTCTCTTTATCCCAACTCCCTTAAAGTTCTGCTATTTACCCTTCTGTCAGTATAAGTGTTTTCTCTTTATTTACTCTATTGAAACTCACATAAATTTTTAACTTGCCATTAAATATCCCCTTAACCTTCTCTGTGTGAGTCAATACAATCCCAGCTTCATCACAGCACTGAAGACCCTAATCCCTCGGCAGCAAATCTTCCCTGCACCCTCTCCAAGTACTTGACATCCAAGCGTAATATTCGGAATAAAGGCACTCAGTGCTGTAGCTGAGGCCTGACCAGGGATTTATAAAGGTTCTGGCATAACTTCCTTGCTTTTGTACTTTGTGTTTCTATTTAAAAAGCCCAGTATTCCATCAAGCAACACATCTTTAGACTGAGAGGGAGTGTGTACCTTAGTTTCCATTTCCATTTCATCTTAACTAGCAGTACAGGATATATAACAGTCACTGAATCACTCATCCTTCAGCGTTATCACCAGTGACTCATCATTGTGAAGCTTTACTCTGATTTCTCCTGGCTGACATTACTTCATTCTCCTTGGTGTGATAGATGGAGCAGTGGGCATGCTTCATCCTCGATACAACCCGTTCATCTCCCAGATCCCCACTTGTAATCTCAGCTGGGAAACTGTCAGAAAATGCCTGCTCTTTTCTGAAATTTCAAAACACAACTCAGTGCATTTTCAATTATTGAGCTAAATAATATTCTGCTGCATTTCCTACAACTTGCTTTTACACCACAACCTCTAATGTAGCAGAAGGTCTCAAGGTATTTCACAGGAATGATTAGCAGAGAAGATTTTTTGGGGGTCTAGATTTGGGGGTGCTGGAAAAGCACAACAGGTCAGGCAGCATCCGAGGAGCAGGAGAAGATTTTATGTGGAGCCACATAAAGCGAGATCAGGGTAAGTATCGTCAAAAAGCTTTGGCAAAGAGGAGTCTCATATCAAAGTCGTTTGGTTGGCATCGTATCTGGTAGTGTCCACGTTTCCTCCCTCTATCACTGATGGACAGTAGCAGCAATGCGTACATTGATAAATGCATTGCAGTAACTCACAAAGGCTCATTAGACAGCACCTTTCAAACCTGTGACCCCCACTATCTAGAAGGATGAGGGCATCAGGTCAATGTAAAAACCATCAGCTACAAATTCTCCTCCAAGCCCCTAGCCATCGTGAATTGGAAATATTAGATTAGATTCCCTACAGCGTGGAAACAGGCCCTTCAGCCCAACCAGTCCACACCGACCATCCACACCCACTTCCCTCTGACTAATGCACCTATCACTACGGGCAATTTAGCATGGTCAATTCACCTGACCTGCACACCTTTGGACTGTGGGAGGAAACCGGAGCACCCGGAGGAAACCCACGCAGACATGGGGAGAATGTGCAAACTCCACACAGACAGTTGCCCAAGGTGCTGTGAGGCAGCAGTGCTAACCACTGAGCCACTGTACCACCCCAATATGACTGTTTCTTCACTCTTGGTGGGAAAGAATCCTCAAAGTTTCTCCCTAACAACCTTCTCAGTGTACCTACACCACAATATTGTAACCCCTGATATCCACTTTCTGTGAATTAATATCGTTGTAAAAATGAGGAAGGACTTCTTACAAAATGTGGTGAATTCCTGGAACTTTCTTGACCAAAATCTAATTGGAATTGGGAGAATAAATTTGAAAATTTCCAAATTAAATTGCTTTTTTTGTCAGGAAGAGTGTTGAGGAGTACAGAATGAAAGGGATTAAATAGAGCTAAGATATAGATTTGAAGATACTCAAGGATGCCCTCATAAGAACAGGGTATGATGCTCAACTCATCGACTGCCAGTTCCGACATGCCACAGCAAGAAACCATAATGACGTCCTCAGGAGACAGACACGAGCCACAACCAACAGGGTACCCTTCATTGTCCAGTACTTCCCAGGAGCCAAACGACTACACCATGTTCTTCGCAGCCTGCAACACATTATCAGTGAGGATTAGCACCTCACCAAGACCTTCCTCACGCCTCCAGTTCTCGCTTTTAAGCCCCCACCAAACCTGAAACAGATCATGATTTGTACAAACTGCCCTTCAGGGCAACAACAGCATTCAACCCTGCCACGGCAGCCGCTGCAAGATGTGTTAGAGTGACGACACGGATCCCACCATTACACGCGGGGACACCTCCACCATGTATGTGGCAGGTACCCATGTGAAGGATTTTGGGTAATCCAAGATGGAGGATGGGAAAAATTTCTGGCTGTAACAGCTGCTCCTTTTTTGAGGTATTTTAGGTGTTGGAGGTGATCTCCTCGAATTCCAGGAGCAGCAATTACTGTTTTATATGCTGTTGCATTGTTTTGGAACTTTGGGAAAAAAAAGTTAAAACAACAGCAGTTTAAAAGGGAGATGAACAGACAAAGGAAGCACATGGTGAGGACAGTGCAGGAGAGAGAAAGAGAGAGAAAGAAACTGACACCACAGTGTACCTGCACAGTTACTGCCTTTGCTGTTTGAATTCATGTATTGCTGGACATTGCAGTGTGTCTGGGAAAGTTAACAAACAGTGAAATTCACAACTAATCTTGGAGGAACCTGTTTGAGTGAAGTTCACAGCACAGAAACGGATAAGGGAATTGTTTTAATTGTGTGGGTTTTTTCTTGATTATATGTTTTTTGAGATATGTCCCTTGATTAAACTTAAAATATAAACCATAACTATTAATTTAACCTTGGGCAGTATTTTGTAGAGGAACAGTATGGTGTTATTTTCTGGGTGTATAGATTGTAAATGTGAAAAAATGGCCTTGAGGAAAGTGATATGTACTTCTTGTCAGATGTGGGAGTTTAAAGAGAGTTTAAGGGTTACTGTGGATTATATCTGCGATAAATGCTATTGGTTGCAAATCCTATCAGATCGAATGGATCGGTTGGAGAGACAGTTAGGGGCAATGAGGAATTTGCAACAGCAACAGTATGTGATGGATGGCAGTTATAGGAAGAGGGGAAAGTCTCAGATACAGTCACACAGATGGGTTAACTCCAGGAAGGGTAAGAGAGGTAAGACAGGTAGTGCAGGAGTCTTCTGTGGCTATCCCCATTTCAAACAAGTATGCTGATTTGGAAAATGTAGGGGTGATCGATTCACAAGGGAATGTAGCACGAACAGCCAAGTTTCTGGTATTGAGACTGGCTCTAATGCAACGAAGGGTTTGTCAGGTTCCAAGAGATCAATTGTGTTAGGGGATTCTCTAGACGTTTCTGTGGCCAGCAGCGAAAAATCAGAATGGTGTTGCTTCGCTGGTGCCAGGATCAAAGATTTCTCAGAGAGGGTGCAAAATGTTCTCAAGGGGTGAGGGACAAGCAGGAGGTCATTGTACACATTGGAACCAATGGCATAGGAAGGGAAAAGGTTGAGATTCTGAAGGGAGATTACAGAGAGTTAGGCAGAAATTTAAAAAGGAGGTCCTCGAGAGTAGTAATATCTGGATTACTCCCAGTGCTACGAGCTAGTGACGGCAGGAATAGGAGGATAGAGCAGATGAATGCATGGCTGAGGAGCTGGTGTATGGGTGAAGGATTCACATTTTTGGATCATTGGAAGCTGTTTTGGGGTAGAAGAGACCTGTACAAGACGGACGGATTGCACCTAAATTGGAAGGGGACTAATATACTGGCAGGGAAATTTGTTGGAGCTGCTCAGGAGGATTTAAACTAGTAAGGTGGGCGGTGGGGGGAGGGGGGAGTTGGGAAATAGTGAGGAAAGAGACCAATATGAGACAGGTACAGCTGAGAACAGAAGTGAGTCAAACAGCCAGGGCAGGCAGAGACAAGGTAGGACTAATAAATTAAACTGCATTTATTTCAATGCAAGGGGCCTAACAGGGAAAGCAGATGAACTCAAGGTATGGTTAGGATCATGGGACTGGGATATCATAGCAATTACAGAAACATGGCTCATGGTTGGGCAGGACTGGCAGCTTAATGTTCCAGGATACAAATGCTACAGGAAAGATAGAAAGGGAGGCAAGAGAGGAGGGGGTGTGGCGTTTTTGATAAGGGATAGCATTACAGCTGTGCTAAGGGAGGATATTCCCAGAAATACATCCAGGGAAGTTATTTCGGTGGAACTGAGAAATAGGAAATGGGTGATCACCTGTTAGGGATTGTATTATAGACCCCCCAATAGTCAGAAACAAACTTTTGAGGAGATCTCACCTATCTGTAAGAATAATAGGGTGGATAGGGTAGGGGATTTTAACTTTCCAAACATAGACTGGGACTGCCATAGTGTTAAGGGTTTAGATGAAGAGGAATTTGTCAAATGTGTACAAGACAATTTTCTGATTCAGTATGTGGATGTACCTACTAGAGAAGGTGCAAAACTTGACCTACTCTTGGGAAATAAGGCAGGGCAGGTGACTAAGGTGTCAGTGGGGGGAGCACTTTGAGACCAGCAACGATAATTCTATTAGTTTTAAAATAGTGATGGAAAAGGAAATACCAGATCTAAAAGTTGAAGTTCTAAATTGGAGGAAGGCCAATTTTTGATGGTATTAGGCAATAACTTTCAAAAGCTAATTGGGGGCAGATGTTAGCAGGTAAAGGGACGGCTGGAAAATTGGAAGCCTTCAGAAATGAGATAACAAGAATGTAGAGACAGTATATTCCTGTAGGGTGAAAGGGAAGGCTGGTAGGTATAGGGAATGCTGGATGACTAAAGAAATTGAGGGTTTGGTTAAGAAAAAGAAGGAAGCATATGTCAGGTATAGATAGGATAGATCGAGTGAATCCTTATAAGAGTATAAAGGAAGTAGGAGTATACTTAAGAGGGAAATCAGGAGGGCAAAAAGGGACATGAGATAGCTTTGGCAAATAGAGTTAAGGAGAATCCAAAGGGTTTTTACAAATGCATTAAGGACAAAAGGGTAACTAGAGAGAGAATAGGGCCCCTCAAAGATCAGCAAGGTGGTCTTTGTGTGGAGCCGTAGAAAATGATTGAGATACTAAATGAGTATTTTGCATCAGTATTTACTGTGGAATAGGAAATGGAAGATATAGAATGTAGGGAAATAAATGGTGACACCTTGAAAAATGTCAATATTACACAGGAGGAAGTGCTGGATGTCTTGAAATGCATAAAGGTGGATAAATCCCCAAGACCTGATCAGGTGTACCCTAGAACTCTGTGGGAAGTGAGGGAAGTGATTGCTGGGCCTCTTGCTGAGATACTTGTATCATCGATAGTCACAGGTGAGGTGCTGGAAGACTGGAGATTGGCTAACGTGGTGCCACTGTTTATGAAGGGTGGTAAGGACAAGCCAGGGAACTATAGATCAGTGATCCTGAGGCTGAGGGGGTGACCTTATTGAAGTTTTCAAAATTATGATGGGTATGGATAGAATAGATATACAAAGTATTTTCCCTGTGCTAGGGGAGTCCAGAACTAGAGAGCATAGGTTTAGTTTGAGAGGGGCAAGGTATAAAAGAGACTTACGGGGCAACTTTTTCACACAGAGGGTGGTACGTGTATGGAATGAGCTGCCAGAGGAAGTAGTGGAGACAAGTACAATTGCAACATTTAAAAGGCATTTGGATGGATATATGAATAGGAAGGGTTTGAAGGGATATGGGAAGGGTGCTGGCAGGTGGGACTAGATTGAGTTGGGATATCTGGTTGGCATGGGCGAGTTGGACCGAAGGGTCTGTTTCCGTGCTGTACATCTCTATGACTCTACGACTCTATGACCCGGCCAATGTGGTCTATCTCATACGCTGCAGGCAAGGATGCCCTGAGGCATGGTACATTGGTGAGACTGAGCAGAGGCTTCGGTAACGGATGAATGGACAATGCACAATAATTAGATAAAAACAATGACTGCAGATGCAGGAAACCAGAGTCTAGATTAGAGTGGTGCTGGAAAAGCACAGCAGTTCAGGCAGCATCCGAGGAGCAGTAAAATACTGTATTCCTGATGAAGGCCTTTTGCCCGAAATGTCGATTTTACTGCTCCTCGGGTGCTGCCTGAACTGCTGTGCTTTTCCAGCACCACTCTAATCTAGACAATGCACAGCAATTACCAGTCAGGAACACTTCAGCATTCCGGGACATTCGACCTCGGACCTTCGGGTGACCAGCCTCCAAGGCGGACTTTGGGACAGGCAACAACGCAGAGTGGCTGAGCGGAGGCTGATAGCAAAGTTTGGTACCCATGGAAATGGCCTCAACCGGGACCTTGGGTTTATGTCACACTACAGGTGACTTCACTGCACTATACACTCTCTCTCACACACGCATTCTTACATACATACCCACGCAGACCCTCCCTCATACACAAGCTCTCTCTCATATGCACACACATACACCACCTGCACTCACACCAACACATGCATCCTCTCACACATACCCCATCACACTTTACCAAACTTACACACGCACACATATATACACACACGCACTATATCACGTGTGCTCACACCCACACGCACACACTCACATGCACGCTCAATCTGTCACTTTTACATGCGCACACATATAAGCTTATGGGGTGAATTTGTTTTGCCAAATTACATGTTATTTTGCTCAAAAACTGCATGAACCCATGTAAAACTCTGTAAAACTGATCAGAGGGTTTGTCAGTCTGATATAGCATTGGGACACAGACAGACTTCACAGATTATAAGACAATCACGTAATCCACAACCACCTGATGAAGGAGCAGCACTCCCGAAATCTAGTGCTTCCAATTAAACCTGTTGGACTATAACCTGGTGTTGTGTGATTTTTAACTTTGTACACCCCAGTCCAACACTGGCATCTCCAAATCACCTGATGAAGGAGCAGTGCTCTGAAAGCTAGTGCTTCCAAATAAACCTGTTGGATTATAACCTGGTGTTATATGGTTTTTAACTTTATCCACACTTGTCCATCACCAGCACCTCCAAGTCAAGATACAGCTCAGTTGTGATCTAAATAAATGATAGAACAGGTTCAAGGAGCTGAGTGGCTTGCTTCTCTTCCCACATTGTATTTTAAAATTGTAGAGCCCTGCGAAGCAAAGTATCTGGGTGTCCTAGTCCCTGAATCACTAACAGCTAGTGCGCAGATGCAGCAAGCAATTGAGAAAGCTGGAGGACGGAAAAAATTTCTGGCTGTAATAGGCTGCTCCTTTTTTGAGGTGTTGGAGGTGATTTCCTCAAATTCCAGGAGCAGCAATTAGATTCGATTAGATTAGATTACTTACAGTGTGAAAACAGGCCCTTCGGCCCAACAAGTCCACACTGCCCCGACGAAGCGCAACCCACCCATACCCTACATGTACCCCTTACCTAACACTACGGGCACATCTTTGGACTGTGGGAGGAAACCGGAGCACCCGGAGGAAACCCATGGAGACACGGGGAGAACGTGCCAACTCCACACAGTCAGTCGCCTGAGGCGGGAATTGAACCCGGGTCTCTGGCGCTGTGAGGCAGCAGTGCTAACCACTGTGCCACCGTGCCGCCCACAAATTACCTTTCTATATGCTGTTGCAAGTGTTTTGGAACTTTGAAAAAAAAGTCAAAACAACGACACTTTTTAAAGGGATGCAGAAAAAGACATGGTCTGTAAAAGGGAGAGAGAGAAAGAAACTCACACTGCTAACTGACACAGCAGTGAATCTGCGCAGTTACTGCCTTTGCTGTTTGAATTCATGTATCAGTGGGCATCAGAGTGTACCTAGGAAAACCTAACAAACAGCGAAATTCACAACTGATCTTAGAGGAACCTGTTTGGGGGAGGTCACAGAACAGAAACAGGTAAGTAAATAGTTTTAAGTACAGCCTTGCTCTAAATCTACAATCGTGAGAAGAGTGGGTTATTTCTTGATTATATGTTTCTGTTGGGATCTGTGTCTTGATTAAATTTTAAAAATATAAGCCATAAGTATTAAGTTAGCCTGGAGTAGTGTTTTGTAGAGCAATAAGATGGTGCTATTTTCTGGGTCTGTAGATTGGAAGAGGCAAAATGGCCTTTAGTAAAGTGGTATGCTCTTCGTGTCGGAGATTGGAGTTTTGGGAGAGTTTACAGTTACTAAGGATTATATCTGCAATAAATATCGTTGGTTGCGAATCCTGTCAGATTGAATGGATCGGTTGGAGCAACACTTAAAGACAATGAGGAATTTACAACAGTAAGGGAGTGTGATGGATGGCAGTTATAGGAAGAGAGAAAAGCCACAGATGCTGCATTTTGGAAATCTTAACAGGACTCATACACTTAATGGTAAGTCCTAGGGAGTATTACTAAACAAAGAGACCTTGGAGTGCAGGTACATAGTCACAGGTAGATAGAATAGTTAAAAAGGCATTTAGTATGCTTTCCTTTATTGGTCAGAGTATTGAGTACAGGAGTTGGGAGGTCATGTTGCAACTGTACAGAACATTGGATAGGCCACTGTTGGAATATTGTGTGCAATTCAGGTTTCCTTCCTATCGGAAGGATGTTGTGAAACTTGAAAGAGTTCAGAAACAATTTACAAGGATGTTGCCAGGGTTGGAGGATTTAAACTATAGCGAGAGGTTGAATAGGCTGTGGCTGTTTTCCCTGGAGCGTCGGAGGCTGAGGAGGTTTATAAAATTATGAGGGGCATGGATAGGATAATTAGACAAAGTCTTCTCCCTGAGGTGGGGGAGTCCAGAACTAGTGGGCATCAGTTTAGGATGAGAGGGGAAAGACATAAACGAGACCTAAGGGGCAGCTTTTTCATGCAGAGGGTGGTACGTGTATGGAATGAGCTGCCAGAGGAAGTGGTGGAGACTGGTACAATTGCAACACTTAAAAGGCATCTGGATGGGTATATGAGTGGGAAAGGTTTGGAGTGATATGGGTCGGCTGCTGGCGGGGGGGCTAGATTGGTTTGGGATATCTGGTTGGCATGGACGAGTTCCCTGCTGTACATCTCTATGACTCTCTGGCTCGATGCAGTCAGGTAGGTGGGTTAACTCCAAGAAAGGTAGGAGGGGTAGGAAGGTGGTGCAGGAGTCCTCTGTGGCTATCCCCATTTCAAACAAGTATGCTGTTTTGGAAAATATAGGGGTGATTGATTCACAGGGGAATGTAGCACGAACAGCCAAGTTTCTGGTATCAAGACTGGCTCTCATGTAATGAGGGGTGCATTGAATTCCAAGCAATCGATTGTGTTAGGAAACTCTAGTCAGGGGCACAGACAGATGCTTCTGCGGCCAGAAGCAAAAAATTAGAATGGTCTGTTGCCTCCCTGGTTCCAGGATCAAGGATGTCTCAGAGAGGGTGCAGAACATTCTCAAAAGGGAGAGGGACCAGCAGGAGGTCATTGTACACATTGGTACCAATGACATAGGAAGGGAAAAGGATGAGATTCAGAAGGCAGATTACAGAGAGCTAGGCAGGAATTAAAAAGGAGATCCTCGAGAGTAGTAATTTCTGGATTCCTCCCGGTGCTATGAGATAGTGAGGGTAGGAATAGGAGGATAGAGCAGATGAATGCATGGCTGAGGAGCTGGTGAATGGGAGAAGGATTCACATTTTTGGATCGTTGGATTGCTCGAGCTGCTCAGGAAGTAAGACGGGGAGGGATTGGTACCAAGGGAGATACTGAGGAAAGAGACCAATCTGAGGGTAGTACTGCTGAGAAAAGAAGCAATTCAAACAGTCAGGGCCAGCCGGGACAAAGCAGAGAACAAGGTAGGACTGATAAATTAAACTGCATTTACTTCAACGCAAGAGGCCTAACAGGGAAGGCAGATGAACTCAGGGCACGGTTAGGAACATGGGACTGGGATATCATAGCAATTACAGAAACATGGCTCAGAGATGGACAGGACTGGCAGCTTAATGTTTCAGGATACAAATGCTACAGGAAGGATAGAAAGGGAAGCAAGAGAGGTGGAGGGAGGGTGATGCTTTTGATAAGGGATAGTATTAAAGCTGTCCTAAGGGAGAATATTCCCAGAAATACATCCAGGAAAGTTATTTGAGTGAAACTCAGAAACAGGAAAGGGATGATCACCTTACTGGGATTGTATTATAGAGCCCTAATAGTCAGTGGGAAATTGAGAAGCAAATTTGTAAGGAGATCTCAGTTACCTGTAGGAACAGAAGGGTGATTATGGTAGGGGATTTTAACTTTCCAAACATAGACTGGAAATGCCAGTTTTAAGGGTTTAAATGGAAAGGAATTTGTTAAGTGTGTACAAGAAAATTTTCTGATTCAGTATGTGGATGTACCTATAGAGAAGGTGCAAAACGTGACCTACTCTTGGGAAATAAGGCAGGGCAGGTGACTGAGGTGTCAGTGGGGGAGCACTTTGGGACCAGCAACCGTAACTCTATTAGTTTTAAAATAGTGATGGAAAAAGATAGACCAGATGCAACAGCTGAAGTTCTAAATTCAAGGAAGGTTAATTTTGATGGTATTACGCAAGAACTTTCAAAAGCTGATTGGAGGCAGATGTTCGCAGGAAAAGGGACAGCTGGAAAATGGGAAGCCTTCAGAAATGAGATAACGAGAGTCTAGCGAAAGTATATTCCTGTTAAAGTGAAAGGAAAAGCTGGTAGTTATAAGGAATGCTGGATAATTAGAAACATTGAGAGTTTGGTTAAGAAAAAGAAGGAAACATATGTCAGGTATAGACAGGTGAGATTGAATGAAACCCTAGAAGAGTATAAAGGCAGTAGGAGTATACTTAAGAGGGAAATCAGGAGGGCAAAAAGAGGACATGAGATAGCTTTGGCAAATAGAATTAAGGAGAATCCAAAGGGTTTCTACAAATACATTAAGGACAAAAGGATAACTAGGGAGAGAATAGGACCCCTCAAAGATCAGCAAGTCGGCCTTTGTGCGGAGCCGCAGGAGATGGGGGAGATACTAAATGAGAATTTTGCATCAGTGCTTACTATGGAGAAGGACGTGGAAGATATAGAATGTGGGGAAATAGATGGTGACATCTTGAAAAATGTCCATATTAATGAGGAGGAAATGCTGGATGTCTTGAAACGCATAAAAGTGGATGAATCCCCAAAACCTGATCAGGTGTACCTGAGAACTCTGTGAGAAGCTAGGGAAGTGATTGCTGGGCCTCTTGCTGAGATATTTGTATCATTAATAGTCATAGGTGAGGTGCCAGATGACTGGAGGTTGGCTAACGTTGTACCATAATTTCAGGGACAAGCCAGGGAATTATAGACCGGTGAGCCTGACGTTGGTGGTGGGCAAGTTGGGAATCCTGATGGACAGGATGTACATGTATTTGGAAAGGCAAGGACTGACTAGGGATAGTCAACATGGCTTTGTGCATGGGAAATCATGTCTCACAAACTTGATTGAGTTTTTTTGAAAAAGTAACAAAGAGGATTGTTGACGGCAGACTGGTAGATGTGATTTATATGGACTTCAGTAAGACATTCAACAAGGTTCCCCATGGGAGTCTGGTTAGCAAGGTTAGATCTCATGGAATACAGGGCTAACTAACCATTTGGATACAGAAGTGGCTCAAAGGTAGAAGACAGAGGGTGGTAGTGGAGGGTTGTTTTTCAGACTGGAGGCCAGTGACCAGTGGAGTGCCACAAGGATCGGTGCTGGGTCCTCTACTTTTTGTCATTTACATAAATGATTTGGATGCGAGCATAAGAGGTACAGTTAGTAAGTTTGTAGATGACACCAAAATTGGAGGTGTAGTGGACAGTGAAGAAGGTTACCTCAGACTACAACAGGATCTTGACCAGATGGGCCAATGGGCTGAGGAGTGGCAGATGGAGTTTAATTTAGATAAATGCGAGGTGCTGCATTTTGGGAAAGCAAATCTTAGCAGGACTTACACACTTAATGGTAAGCTCCTAGGGAGTGTTGTTGAATAAAGAGACCTTGGAGTGCAGGTTCATAGTTCCTTGAAAGTAGAGTCAGAGATAGATAGGATAGTGAAGAAGGTGTTTGATATGTTTTTCTTTATTGGTCAGAGCATTGAGTACAGGAGTTGGGAGGTCATGCTGAGGTTGTACAGGACGTTGGTTAGGCCAATTTTGGAATATTGCATGCAATTTTGGTCTCCTTCCTGTAAAAAACTGTGTGAAACTTGAAACGGTTCAGAAAAGGTTTACAGGGATATTACCAGGGTTGGAGGATTTGAGCTATAGGGAGAGGCTGCATAGGCTGGGGCTGTTTTGTCTGGATCATCGAAGGCTGAGAGGTGACCTCATAGAGGTTTATAAAGTCATCTGGGGCATGGATAGGATAAATAGACAAAGTCTTTTCCCTGGGCTGAAGGAGTCCAGAACTAGAGGGCATAGGTTTAGGGTAAGAGGGGAAGATATAAAAGGGACTTAAGGGCCAACTGTTTCACGCAGAGGGTGGTACGTTTTTGGAATGGGCTGCCAGAGGAAGTGGTGGAGAATAGTACAATTGCAACATTTAAAACCATCTGGATGGGTATATGAATAGGAATTGTTTGGAGGGATATGGGCCAGGGGCTGGCGAGTGGGACTAATTTGGGTTGAGATATCTGATCGGCATGGACAGCTTGGACCGAAGGGTCTGTTTCCGCGCTGTACATCTCAATGAATCTATGACTATATGAGTTTAGTCATTTATTGTGAGGGGAGTTGAATACAAGTCTAGGGAGATTAAGCTTACATCATTCAGGGAACCGGTGAGACTACATCTGGAGGACTGTGTACGTTGTCACCCTCCTTATTTAAAGAAGGTTATCAATGCATTTAAAGCAGTTCAGACCAGGTTTACAAGATTGCCAACTGGAATGGGTGGATTGACTTATGAACATTCTAAGCTTGTATCTACAGGAGTTGACAAAAATAAGTCGTTACTTGATTGAAACATATGAGATCCTGAGAGGTCTTGACAAAGCAGATGTGGAGAGGATGTTTCCTCTTATGGAAGAATCTTAAACTAGTGGTCACAGTTTAAAAATAACGGGTCAACCATTTAAGAGAGGCATGAGGAGGACTCTTTTTCTCAGAGTCCACCTCAAAATGCTGTGGAAGCAGAATGCTTGAATATTCTTAAGCAGAGATATATATATTCTTGATAAGCAAGAGGATGAATTATTGAGGATACGTGGGAAAATCGGACAATAGGCCCTGCCATGGCACAAAGGAGCGAATGGCCTCCCACCTGTTTCTAATTCATGTGACCGAATGTTGTGAGTGCAGTGGTGCTGTTGTTGACATCAACCATTTTTCCTATGCAATACCAGGCAAGTGCTTTTTTGTCACACTATGTTGTTCTGAACTCATCCTTAACTCATTTTTTTTTAGCTTTTAATCAACATTGTTGTTCAAGTTAATTTTATTCTTTTACCTCTGAAAAAGGGATAATCCAGAAATAGGAAACTCATATATTGTTAGGTGAACACTAGATGGCCTCATGTTGAAAATAAGCACACTGCAGGAGCAACACTCTGTGTAGGACGATGTGTTCAATAACGGAACACATTGGAAAATCTGGGCGCATTACCAAAAGTGATTACTTTATGTTCGTGGCTGTAACATCTCCCTTAAGCTGACACTCCGATCTGAAACCTCAATGAGGGAATGCTAACCAATTCCAGAAGCAATCGGTTGCCATCCCAACAAGAACTGCATGCTCCATTGGGTTTAGCGGTTCTGAAAGGAAGCTTTTACTTCAAGACCTTCCTCTTTATTTCAGAGTGGCTCTGCCATAGTGTCACTAGCTTGAGTTGGAAGCATTTTTTGAGGGTTCGCAATATAACCTCCTGGCTTCTAAACAGCGACACCAACTTCCATTTATATAGCACCTTTAGTGGAGCAAAGTATTCCTCAAGATGCTTCACAGATGTGTTACCAAACAGAACATGACCACCACGCCCCATATAGCCAAAGCGCAGATGTCCAAATGTTTAGTCAAAGTGACACTTTCTTAAAGGAAGAGAGAAAACTGAAGAGATTTCGAGAGAGAATTCCACAGGTTTACCCCTGGCAGTTGAAGACAGCTATGCTGCTGGATGAGTTTACAGCAATAGGGAGGAATGAGGCGATGGATGGATTTGAAAATAAGACTGAGAAACGGAGAATAGGTTTCCAAGTTTCCAACACAGGGAAAGGACTAGCCTGACTTTATCACAAGTGCAAGGAAATGAGAGCCTAAATCCAACCGATCCTGTCAACTTCTCCCAACTCTCATAATTTTATAACAATTGCAAATATAAATCACTGGTTGGGTGTCTGCAGGAGTTCAATTCTCGGAACAGTATTTTAGGAAGCATGTCAAGGTCTTGGAGAAGGTGTGGAGATTATCAGAATGCCACTTGGAATGAGGGCCTTAGTTATGTGGAAATACTGGAAAAGCAGAGATTGTTCCCATTAGAGCAGCAATGTGAAAGGGAGATTTACTGGGGATGTTCGAAGTATGAAGTTTTGGTACAGTTGACAAGACGGTATTGTGTCTACTGGCAGGAGGATTGGTAATCAGAGATTTAAGATCTTTAAATAAAAACTAATGGGGAGATAAGTTTTTGTTTGACACAGCAAGTTGTTGGCCTGTACCATCCATTGAGTCAATACCATTGGAGTGTGGCGTGTGCCTGGTCTCCAACTATCTCACGACTGGGTGATCTGAGCCATTGTGATCTGAAATGGATTGCTTGAACAGACAGTGGAAGCAATTTCAGTAGTAACTTCCAAAAGGGAATTTGATCAATGTTTGAAAAAAAATCATTGCAAAAGTATGGGGATACAATGGGAAAAGTGTGACTAATCAGATTGCCCTTTTAAAGAGTGATCACAAATTTGGCAGGGCAACGGGTCTCCTTTTAAGCTGTATAATACTTTCAAAAAAGTGGAAGTGTTAAAAAAAAGAACGTTCTCTATATATTTAATGCCCCATAATTTCTCTCCTTCACAACACCGAATCTATGAGATTAATGTTCTGGAGTCTCTGGGACAATCTTGCCATACTATCTTGACTGGAGTAGTCTGAGAGACAGGATTTACAATTTATAATTACTTGGAAAACTGTAGTTTGATTAGAGATAGTCAGCATGGCTTTGTGACGGGCAAATCATGCCTCATAAAACTATTGAATTCTTTGAGGATGTGACAAAGCAAGAACAGTGAATGTGGTGTAGGTGGGTTTTAGCAAGGCGATTGATAAGGCTCCCCTTGGTAGGCTCATTCAGAAAGCATGGGATACAGGGAAACCTTTCTGTCTGGATACAGAATTGGCTGGGCCCATAGAAGACAGAGGTTGGTGGTAGATGGAAAGTATTCAGCCTGGAGTCGGTGACCAGTGGTGTTCCACAGGGATTGGTTCTGGGACCTCTGCTCTTTGTGATTTTTATAAATGACTTGGATGAAGAAGTGGAAGGGTGGGTTAGTAAGTTTGCCGATGACATGAAGGTTGGTGGATTGTGGATAGTGTGGAGGGCTGTTGTAGGTTGCAATGAGACATTGGCAGGATGCAGAGCTGGGCTGATAAGTGGCAGGTGGAGTTCAACCTGGAAAAGCGTGAAGTCATTCACTTTGGAAAGTTGAATTTGATAGATCCCTCAAAGTTGCCACGTAGGTTGATAGGGTTGTTAAGAAGGTATATGGTGTGTTGGCTTTCATTAGCAGGGGGATTGAGTTTAAGAGCCACGAGGTTATGCTACAGCTATATAGAGTCCTGGTTAGACCACACTTGGAACGTTATGTTCAGTTCTGCTCACCTCATTTTAGGAAAGATGTGGAAGCTTTGGAGAGGGTGCAGAGGAGATTTACCAGGATGCTGCCTGGACTGGAGGGCATGTCTTATGAAGAAATGTCAAGGGACCTAGAGCTTTTCTCATTTGAGTAAAGAAGGATGAGCAGTGACTTGATAGAGGGATACAAGATGTTGAGAGGCATTGATAGAGTGGATAGCCAGAGACATTTTTCCATGGCGGAAGTGTCTATTATGAGGGGGCATAATTTTAAGGTGATTGGAGGAAGGTTTAGGGGAGATGTCAGAGGTAGGTTCTTTGCTCAGAGAGGGGTGGGTGCATAGAATGCACTGCCAGCAGTGGTAGTAGAGTCAGATACATTAGGGACATCTAAGCGCTCTTGGATAGGTACATGGAGGTTAGTTCAATGAAGGGTATGTCGGTTAATCTGATCTTAGAGTAGGATAAAAGGCCACCATAAAATCGAAGGCCAAAGGACCTGTACTGTTCTATGTTATGTTCTATATTATGACAATCAGCCAGTTGGTAAAGGGCAAGCACCATTGATTCACCCTTGCAACGTGATGACCCCATCCATTCAAGTGACCTTATCATTTATGTTCAGAATGAGGTCTCATCTTCATGTGCTCTGATGAAACAGGTCCTTCATGTTTCAGCTGGCTTCTTCCTCAACCTCATGAAAACACAGTGGCCTGGGACATTTCAATACCTTATAGATATTATGTAAATGTCAATTCATTTTGTTGTTGAAGATAATAGCTCTATTTGGAGAATCGTTTTACAGACAGATCTAGGCAAAGTTTAGAATGATCAGTTGGGTTTATAGAACCGAGCAGGTTTTCCCTCCCGTCGAAATGGTGCTAGAAAAGCAAAGCAGGTCAGGCAGCATCTGAGGAGCAGGAGGCGACATGCTGGAAACATTGACTTTCCTGCTCCTCGGTTGCTGCCTGACCTGCTGTGCTTTTCAACACCATATTCCTCAAATCTGATCTCCAGCAGTTGCAATGCTCACTTTCTCCAAGTTTTCTCTCCTTATCTTACCAAACTGACCTCATTAACTACCCTGACCTTATGGCATCCCTAACGTCTGATTCCAATCCCATCATACTATGCGCCATTTCTGAAACAACTTGCCACTGCCAGGATATCTCGGTGTGGCATCACTTGTGTCGTGCATCAACTTTGAAAGCCCGTTCTGCATCCTAATAAGCACTGATGGTGTCTTGCACAATCCCTGACACTTGCCCCAGACAGGAGGAAAATAATACCCCACTTGCAGGCAGTGACCTGCTGGATGGAGTGATGTCAAGGTAAGACTCCCTCTACCCCTAGAGTGAGCAGTGAAAACTACGACACCAGAACATTGCCAATGTGATCCGAGGTCACCACCAGATAGCCACCAGGACTTTAGGTATAGGGCAATGACATGTGTCACTCTGACAGGGTGAGTGGCACCATCTTCTATCCGCTATCTCACATCCATTCTGTCCCTGCTACCACACCCAACTCCATTCAACTCATGCTGTACCACTTTCACAACTGCTTGCAACATCTTCCCTCACTCACTGACATCCCACCCAAACCTACAATACCATGAACCCCGCATGCCCACTGCTCTGCTTCCTCACTCTGTCGGAATACCTCCCCACCAGCACCAACTGTGCCACCCACTTTCATTTCCCATGATACCCACATCTCTCTCAATCCACAACGAAAATCGCCCCCAACAGGGCGCAAACAGTTGGGATGGTTGTTGGCTGCCTATTGTGTGGACAGGATTCTGACTTTGACCCACCCCTTTTGCTGATTAACTACATCAAGCCTCTGGACCGGTGTCGGATGCTGCCCTTGACTTATTGTGCAGGGAACAGCTGAGCGAAGGCTCTTTCCCTTAACTTGACCGACCTAACAAGCCTCTTGCCTTTGTGTCTGTGCTTAATAATGAAAGACAGAAGTAATATGAAGTTTCTATCTCTGGCTGAGAGGGCTAGGTACAACAAGGCAAAGCAAAGCAGGGAGGCTATGAACATCCAGGTAGGCTCAGAGTAAGTGAGTGAGTACCTGAAATGTTGACTTCTCCACCACTTGATGCTGCCTGGTTTGATGTATTCTTCTAGCCTTCTGCTTGTCTATCTTGAATTCCAACATCTGCAGATTTTTTTGTCTCTGGTCCAGTCCATGAGCTAGGGGAAAATTACTGGAGTATTGTGATGATAGTTGTTGGTGCAGTCCAAGATGCAGTATTGACATATAAAGCATCTGTAAATGAATTGGAAACATGTCACGAGTATTCTTGGAGGTTTGCGATTACTGGATGCCAATCTCAGTGACACGGGCTGCATGTGACTCGTGCCCATGAAATACGCTGTGAGATGTTGGTACCCAGTGTCCAACTCAGAGGCCCTTTGGGGCAAGCAGCATGCTGAAGTCACCAGGTACCTGCTCTGGTTTCCATCTTGAGACTTCTTGATATTTAGCTTGTTCAACACATTAGATAAGATAGGATCCTGAATATTAATGAGGTGCGTTGGGCCATGAACATGGTACAAAGCAAGCAATAAACTCACCCAATCGCCACTGCCTAGCAATCAACGCAACTCACCACTTCTTGAGAGCATAAATGCTGGACTGAAATGTACTCAACATCGCGCCCAGTCTTACAGGACTTGTTGTCTGATTCTGCCTCAAATCTCACCACAGCCTTTACCATTTAAGATTTCAACCCTAGATTTTGGAAAGTTTTCTCCTGACTGAAAAGTAGAGTCAGAGAGTCATAGAGATGTACAGCATGGAAACAGACCCTTTGGTCCAACCCATCCATGCCGACCAGATATCCCAACCCAATCTGGTCCCACCTGCCAGCACCCAGCCCATATCCCTCCAAACCCTTCCTATTCATATACCCATCCAGATGCCTCTTAAATGTTGCAATTGTACTCGCCTCTACCACTACCTCTGGCAGTTCATTCCATACACGTACCACCCTCTCTGTGAAAAAGTTGCCCCTTAGGTCTCTTTTATATCTTTCC
Organism: Chiloscyllium plagiosum; assembly: GCF_037043375.1. Taxonomy (NCBI): domain Eukaryota; kingdom Metazoa; phylum Chordata; class Chondrichthyes; order Orectolobiformes; family Hemiscylliidae; genus Chiloscyllium; species Chiloscyllium plagiosum. The sequence goes on from NW_028270142.1 coordinate 44,219,920, forward strand.
CCTCAGAGAAAGAGGAAGAAAACAGCAAACAGTAGTCCAGTTAGCTTGCAGTCTGTCTTGGGAAAGGTGTTGGAATTATTATTAAATTGGTTATAACTGGGCACTTAGAGTAGGTTTAGATTTAGACTTTATTGTGACTTGTACTCAAGTACAAAAATACAGGAGTACAGTGAAAAGTTTTCAAACGCACCATCTTAGGTACAAATACCTGGGTATGAAAACTTAAGAACAAAGTAGAAAGAAATGGGCCAAATGCTGGCAATGGGGATAGGTCAGATTGGGATATCTGGTCAACACAGACGGGTTGGACCAAAGGGTTTGTTTCTGTGCTGTATGACTCCATGACTCTATGAATCTATGACATGGTAGATAAATTTGCAGATGAACGCAAAGATGGGTAGGAAAGTATGTTATGAACAACACATTAGGCAGTGAGAGACAGCTATAAGTAGTTTGAGTGAATGAGCAAAAATCTAGCAGATGAAGTATAATTTGGGAAAATGTAAACTTGTTCACTTTGCTTAGAAGAATTAAAAGAACAAGGTATTATTTAAATGAACAACAACTGCAGAACTCTGAATTGCAGGGGAAGCTAGGTGTTCTAGTTCATGGGATACAAAATATTATGCTCAAGTATAGCAAGTAATTAAGGCTAATGAAATGCTATCCTTTATTATGAGAAGAATTCAATGTGAAGATGAAGATTTTATGCTTCTATGATACAGGACTTTGATGAGACGACATCTCAAATACTATCTGCAGTCTGGTCTTCTTATTTAAGGTCCTATGTAAACATGTTGGAGACAGTTCAAGATGGTTTATTGTTTTGATACCAGGAATGAACAGGTTATTGTTTGAGGAAAGGCTGGACATACCAGGCATGTCATGAAATAATTCTGTAAAGGTCGGTATTCCTTCACCAAGTCACCTTTTATTTACATGTGCACATTACAAGACATTGACCCAGCAAGCTCAGAGCCACCCCCTAGAGTGAGAAAAAGCCTTGAGACTCCTGTGTATATCTGCCAGCCAGGGTTAACAGCCAGAATCAGGCAACTCATACTCTATGAGGTCCACCTGGCTGACCTTGTTCCAATGACTACATCCCTCCTCAAACCCTGGGATGTAGGCCCATTCTTTTTCCTGTTGCTTCTCCTGGAGCATTTTCGCACCAAGTCCAGTTCCTCTAAATCTGCCTTGGATATGGGGTGGTGTGTATTGGATTGTAGCCTACCCCGACACGCATGGAGCATCTTTGAAGAAATTCAACTTGTTCTTCAGGCAGTAACGGTGTCAAGGCTGCGACAGCTGCTGTGTCCATCTCATCCTCAGAGGTTTCTTTGATGCTAGGCGGAGGGGGAGAACATATAGCTTCTGACAGCCTTGCTGGATGTTCTGAGGGGTCGGGTATGTTTTACTCCTGCCCTCTTTGCAAAGTTGCAGCTTTCATGTGGTCCATGTGTTGTTTAGGACTCTCGCATCTACCCGAATGTTGTATGTCACGGGGACCAGACCTCACGTCGACCATGCCTCTAACCCATGCAGGGTCATTGCTGTGGTTGCAACACCAAACTTTGCCCCCAGAAATAAGCTGTCTCTCTCACTTGGAGGGGTTTTGTGTCCAACAAAGGCGATCCTGATGCCGTTTCACCCTCCACCAGTCCCGGAAGATCAGATTTAACCTGGTGCAGAGTCTTCTCCCCATTAGCAACTCTGGTGGAGCTGTCCCTGTGTTTGCGTGAGGGGTGGTCCTATAATCAAACAGGAACCGGGACAGTTTGCTATCAAGTGCAGCTGTAGGCTGTTTCTTTAAGCCTGCCTTCAAAGTTTGGACTGCTCTTTCTGCCAGACCATGTGAAAATGGATGGTATGGAGCTGCCCTTACATGCTGAATTCCATTCAACTTTAGGAAATACCTGAATTCCCTGCTGATGAATGATGGCCCATTGTCTTTGACTAACACTGCCAGGAGCCTGTGTATTGCAAAAGAGGCTCACAGCTTTTCAGTCATTGACCCCGTGTTTGATAAATGAACTCTATGAACATCCAACCACTTTGAATGGGCATCCATAATGACGAACTTCATTGAGCCCATGAAAGAATGGGCATAGTCAACATGTAACCGAGTCCAGGGTTTACCTGGCCCACAAATGTGGGCAGGCTGCTGGCAGTAATTTTTGACTTTGTTGGCACTCTGGGCACTGCCCCACCAGTGCAGCTATGTTGGCCAGCAAACAGAATTTCTTAATGGCATTTGGAAACCTCTGGATGACTGTTGAGGGGTTCAGCCAGTATCTGACAGTGACCTTTACTCGGTACAATCACTCTTGCTGCCCATAATAATATGCCGTCATCTCCAGTGATCTGGTCTGGCCGTGTCCAGAAAGGGTTTCAGTTCTGGTTGTGAAGGCCCTTTTATTTCCCCCATTACTAGCAGCTGTTTCAGTGTTGCAAGGACGGGATCTTTTTGTGTTCACAGTCGGATATTGTCAGCGGTGACCAGAAGGATTTCCAGAAAGTTTAAAATCAGAATGGGCTTTCTCCAGTGGTGGCACCATCAGTGGTGTATCTGCCAATAGGAAGCAGCTCAAGGCATCTGCACTTGCCACTTGGCCTCCCTGTTGGTAATTGTATGCACTCAGAATAAGAGCGCATCGCTGAATTCAACCTGAAGCTGTGCCTGTCCTATTTAAGGAGACCTGGCAGGGGTTTGTGCTCCATGACTATTACAAATTTTCACCTGTAAAGATATTGGTAGAACTTTCTCACACCAAAGACGACCGCCAAACCTTCATTTTCTATTGGTCTCAGCCAAAGTCTGGGAAGTATATACTATTAAGTTCCTCTCCGCTGGGCCACTGGTGAGCCAGCACTGCCCAATACCATACAGGGAGGCAAAGCATGTCAGCACTACTTTGTGTTTGAGATTGTAGTGTGCCAACACCCTACCTGCTTCTTCACTTCCCTAATGGCTACATCTTGGCTATGAGACCATTTCCAACGCTGACCCTTTTTCAATAGCAGCTGTAAGGGTACCAGGTTGCATATGAATCTTCTGTAATAATTCACCAATCCCAGGAAAGACCAGGCTACAGTACAGATGTGGGAGCCGAGGCACTCACTTTATCTTCTAATGAGTGTAACCCAGTCGTGTCGACTCCATAGCCCACGTGGATTGCTTGGAGTACTTGGAACACACATTATTCCCTCCTAAGATGTACTCCCTCTTTGGAGAAACATTTAAGCACTACAGAGGAACCTCGATTATCCGAATAGCAATTATCTGAAAATCGGATTATCCGAAGGAGATCTCGAGGTCCCGATGGAAACATTACATTAAAGACTGTTTCCAACAGTGATCGTGTCTTTTGCTTACAGTGATTAAACAGGCACCATCTCCAAATGACTGTCTGCCCGCCCTCTCTCTCTCTCCCCACACTTTCCCTGGAGTTTTAAACCCTCCTTCCCCACATAATCTCTCCAACATTGTCCTGTACAAGGCAAAGTGGAACCTGTCAAAAAGTTGCAGTAAAATGTTTGTGTGTGTGCGCGCGCGCGCGTGAGCGCTATTTGGAGACTTACCCCACAAATGCAGCTGCAGCAGTCTTGTTGTTGGTGTACAGTCCAGCTGGCCTGGAGAGGGTGCGGGTGACTGGCAGGGAGTGGTGCTGGACAGGGCAGGGGGGCGGTGTTGGATGGGATTGGGGGGGCGGGGGGGTGATGTTGGACGGGGTCGGGAGCGGGGGGGGCGGGGGGGGTGGTATTGGACGGGGTTGGAGGGCAGTGTTGGACGGGCATGGGGGGGGCGGGGCCTTGCACGCTGTGTGCTGCTGCTAGTCTCCTGAACCAGGAGCAGACTTTAAAAACTCCGTGCCCCAGAGGAAAGGCATTGAATCGATTAACTGAATAATCAATTATCCGAATGAAATAGTGTCTGCCCATCACATTCGGATAATCGAGGTTCCCCTGTATATTCAAAATCCAAAATCTCTAAATGTTCTTTATTGGTCTTCCCGGTTGTTAGCACTTCATCCAGATACCTGGGGTAGGCCTTATAAAATATTCTCCATTGTCTGCTGGAAAATGGCACAAGTTGATGATGCTCCAAAAAGCAGTCTCATTTACTGGTACAAACCCTTATGGGTATTAATTGTAGCATGATTCTGGGAATCCTCATCTGGCCGCAAATGTAGGTTCGCATAGCTCATGTCCAGTTTTGTGAAGGTCATCTCACCAACCAGTTTTGTGTATTAGGCCTCTTTGCAAGGGATTGGGTACTTATACAGTTGAGAAAAGTGATTTGCCCTTTGTTTGAAATCCCCAAAGAAGTGAGCCAACCCATCAGGCTTCACAATCAGCATGACTGGTGCTGCCCATTCCACAAACTGGACTGGTTTGATGATTGCTTTGCTTTCCAGTCTCCTGATTTCTGCCTTTAGTGTTGTCCATAAAGCAAAAGGCACTGGGTGGGTCTTGCAGAAACATGGATTTTCTGCCTGGTCAACATGTAAGGTGACCTTGGCTCCTTCGATAGTCCCTAGATCTTCCTGAAAATCTTCTGGGTATTCAATTAAGACGTCACTCAGGCAGCCATTTTCTAATCGAAAAATGTTGAGTTAATTATTTTGAATCTTTCTCAATTAAATTCACCCCATCAGGCTTGGGCCTGAGCCTTTACTACAGTGATAACTGAACCAGCTGTTTCTCAAAGGAGACCAGAATAGAAGTTATCCCCTTAATCTGTAAGGGTTCCCCGGTATAGGTTCTTAGCTTGGCCAAGGTCTTACAGAAACTTTATGGTTGAGGTCCAGAGCGAAGTTTGGTAAAGACTGGTTCCACAATCATGCATACATCTGTGCCAATATCGACTCCATCAGAACCAGGTGACCATTTAAAAAGATGTTTATTTTGATTGGTTCTGATTTGGATGTTGCTAAGCATTTAACTTTTCCAAACCAACTTTGCAAGGGAACTTTCCAGGGTGTGCGCTCTCCTGGATATTAGTCTATGGGTTCTCTTATTCAATGCAGGCTTGGAGGAACTGTGTCGCTGTCTCATGTCTGCATACTGGCAGCAATTACAATGACCTGCCGACCCAGATCCTGAAGAAACCATTAACGATTTGGCCGAGGCTTGGCTTTGTTTTCAGGTTTTGCTGTGGGCTGACCTAGAGTCCATCTGTTCAGGATATATCCTGAGTAAGGTTATACAATTGCCTTCACTTAATTGCTGTCCCCCAAGCTCAGTCACCCTGGCGAGGGTGTCCACATCCATTGGCATAACCTGTAACTCATATGTCTAGATTAGAGTGGTGCTGGAAAAGCACAGCAGGTCAGGCAGCATCCGAGGAGCAGGAAAATTGACGTTTCGGGCAAAAGCCCTTCAATAGGACTGAAGGCAGGGAGCCTCCAGGATGGAGAGATAAATGGGAGAGGAGTGGGGCTGGGGAGAAGGTAGCAAAGAGTACAATATGTGGATGGGGGTGGGGATAGGTCAGGGAGGAGGGTGGAGCGGATCGTGGGAAGGAAGATCGGCGGGTAGGACAGGTCATGAGGATGGTGCTGAGCTGGAAGGTTGGAACTGGGCTAAGGTGGGGGTGGGGGGAAATAAGGAAACTGGTGAAGTCCACTTTTCCAGCACCACTCTAATCTAGACTCTGATTTCCAGCATCTGCAGTCCTCACTTTTGCCTGTAACTCTTATGCTCCACTTGCCGCATTTCCTCATGATAAAGCCAGTTGTAGTGCCTATTTGACGTCCAGTTGGGTTTTAGCTAGTAGGTAGTTTTGCATGGTTACATCATTAAACCCACATACCAAACAAACAGTCTCTCAGCATCTCACTTAAGGTTGACTCAAACTTAAATGCCTCTGCCAGTCTTAACCGCGTCAAAAATCCTGACTCGATTTCCCCTAATTCTCAAGCTGCTGAGTAAAACTGATACCATCTCAGAATTAGAGGAGGTTTGGGGTTGTAATATTCCTTGGATAAAACCATCAAACTCTTGAAAGGTTTTAGTATCTAGTACTTCAGAAAACGTTGTGCTCCTAATAACCAAAAAAGCTGCAGGTCCACAAGCTGTCAGGAGAATTACTTATTCCTGTCCACCCGTCCCATTGTCATTTGACCTGCAAAAATAACATATTCTTCCCACATACCGGGCCCAGTCTTTGGCGATCAGGATCAAACAAGTCAAGCTTCCCAAACAGTTGCTTACCCGAACTCAAAGACAACTATTGCAAGGAAATCTCTTCTGGGGCATGTTTTTCTCTTAATGCCACTGGAATAACTCCATGAAGGCGAGTAGCCCATCGCCAAGTCACCTATTATTTATATGTACACAGTACAAGACATTGACCCAGCTAGCACATAGCGAGCAAAACCCCTGAGACTCTTGCTTTTATCTGTCAGCCAGGACTCCCTGATTAAACCAGGGTAACCGCCCCAATCAGGAAACTCATAGTCTATGAGATCCACCTGGCTGACCTCATTCCAATCGCTCTCGTTACCACTGGAGCTAAGAAGAGTGAGAGGTGACCTATATGAAAAAAAATAGGGATCACAGAGGTGAGAAAAAGAAATCTTCTCTGGATTGTATGAGTTCAGAACACTTTCTCAGAAGCAGTGGATGCAGGCCCTGATTAACCCTGATAATAAGAATAACCACTCATGGGAAATCCACAATGTCTTCTTTAAATCTTTATTGCAGAAGTGTGACAGTTACATGGATGGTATAAGACAACTGCAAATACGTGACAGCTTCATAGCTGGTGTAAGGCAGTTCTCCCTGTCCGATCACAGCTCATATTCATAAACCCTGTGGTTTCTGTGGCTTGGGTGTAACTGTATTTGTTCTGTCTATATCAATGTTAATTTCTATAGCAATGTCCATTTTTATGCAAGGGCACTTGAAACTGATCTCTGTGGTTACCCCCTGTTGTTCACTTAAGTGCTTCAACCATTTTATTTATTTATTTTATCCCTCCCCACACTACTGCCAAACAGCATTAGTGCTTATTTCTCCCCAGCACCCATGTCGTGTGTGTGTAGGTGTAGGACACCATGAAGAAATATCAAGCGCAGAAAACTTCATTCGTATACCCCCACCAGGAAGAAAAAAAGACCCAAGGGGCCAGTAACAAGCAATGCCCCGTTCCTTAAGGGTAAAGCCTGAGTGAATGGGAGGGCAGGGGTTAAATAAAAATAGAGTTTGTAGGGGAAACAAAGCATTCCATACCCTGTGGTGCCCATCTCTGATTCAACCATTTGAAATGTCACATGTTCCCTATATAATCAGTTCCTCTTTTAGCGATACAAAACCACTATTCTTGCCTTGTAAGTGTTTGGTAAGAGCTCTTTCCTGATCTAATCCAGTCCCATTAGATTTTCCCTGATCTGATTTATTCCAAATTAACCTTTTCTTGGTCTGTGGGCTTCCACTGAATTCCACAATCTTCGAATGTTTTTATTGTACAGATAAATAGATTTTTGCGAGACAAATGAACCAAAGGTTATCGGGATGGTTTGGGAATGTGGAAGTCAGAACACAAGGAGATCAACCATGATCTTGTTGAATGGTAAAGCAGGCTTGAAGGGCAAAATGGCTGACATCTGCTCTTAATTTGTGTGTTTGCGATACTGCTATAACTGGGCACCAATAAGCTTATGCTCCACATAAACCTGTTCCCTCCAAAATTCATCTCATACTCTCAGTTTATCCTTCTATTCCTTTATCCCTCACAGTTTTAACCAGGTTCCTCTTCAACGTATCTATACTGTTCATATCAACCTTATTCTGTGCTAGCAAGTTCCACATTCTTGCCACTTTCTAGGTAAAGATATGTCTCCTGAATTCCCAATTGGATCTATGAGTGATAATCATATGTTTCCAATTATTGAACTTTGCCAATACTTAGGAACAATGTTTAACCTTGACATTTCATCTCAATTGCCCTATTCGCATTCTTATGCTCCACTTTCCTTTGTTAGTTTCAGGTTCTTGGTCCCAGAGATTGATGGCCTGAATCCGTCCAGTTAGACTCTTTGTTATCTAACTTTAATTGAAATCAAAATGATGGAATTCAATGTTGCTCACAGCTTTTCCAAGTGATGCCAATATTTTAATGTCGCAATGGAAATGATTGCCATGACTGAAAGAAAACAAAATAGAATGATGCAGCTGTTCCCAGCGTTTTTGCATTTTTTAAACTATCCTATTGACCAGAGAAAGTGTCCCAACTTTTCTAGAATCCTTACCTGCAAAGTAACAGAATTGACTTTATTTATCTCCCCCAAACAAATCGCCCAGTAGTGATTGTCATTTAGCTTCCTCAGTAATATTCCACTGTCCATTTTTGTGCTCATTTTTGCAATCCCTTGGCTCAGTGGTTAGCACGACTGCTTCACAGTGCCAGAGACCCGACTTCAATTCCAACTTTGAGAGACTGTTTGTGTGGTATTTGCACATTCTCCCCGTGTCTGTGTAGTTTTCCTCCGAGTGCTCCAGTTTTCTCCAACAGGTCCAAAAATGTGCAGATGAGGTGGATTTTCCAGTTGAAATTGCCCCGTAATGTCCAGGGATGTGCAGGCTAGGTGAATTAGCCATGGGGAACGCAGGGTGACTGCGTAGAGGGACAGATCTTGGTGGGGTGCTCTTTGGAAGGTCAGTATGGACTCAATGGGCTGAATGACCTGTTTCCAAACTGTAGGGATTCTAAGAGTCTATGATTATTGATTTCTTTTACCCATAAATTGCTACACATTCAAAATTCTGCTGCCTGTGTCCTACCATATACCAAGTCTCTTTCTCCATCACCCTGATAACTCCTCACGGTCTGGCATTGTCTCAATTTCAAAATTCTGATCTTTGTTTTCAAATCTCACCTTGATCTCACTCACTATTTCTTTACAATCTGTAGCTTTACAACCCTTTGAGAACTCTGTGGTTCTCCAATTCTGGCCTCTTGGTAGGTTTCACTGTCAAAGTAAACCAAACTTTGAGCTGACCATCCTGGCAAGTTGAGACTATTCCATCACTCTCCTGGCTTGTGCTTTGTAGATGGTGGACAGCCTTTGGGGAGTCAGGGGGTGAGTTACTTGCCGCAGTATTCCTAGACTTTGACCTGCCCTTGTACCCAATGTGTTTCTGCACAAGTCCACTTGAGTTTCAGATCAATAAAAACCCCGCAGGATATTGATTGTGGGGGAATTCAGTGATGGTAACACCATTGAATGCCAATGGTTAGATAATCTCTTATTGAAGATGGTCACTGCCTGGCATTTGAGTGATGCAAATGTTACGCATCACTTGTCAGACCAAGCCTCGATATTGTCCATCTTATTGTATTTGAACATGGACTGCTTCAGTAAGTGAAGAATCATGAATGGTGCTGAGCATTGTGTAATCATCAGCAAAAATCCTCACTTCTGACCTCATGATGGAGGGAAGGTCACTGACGAAGCAACTGAAGATGGTTAGGCCTAGGACACTTCCCTGAGGAACCTCTGCAGAGATATCCTGGAGCTGAGATGACTGACCTCCAACCACCTCAATCATCTTCCTGTGAGTTCCAACCAGTGGAGAGTTTGCCCCAATATCAATTGATTCCAGTTTTGCTAGGGATCCTTGATGCCACACTCAGTTGAATGCTGCCTTAATATCATAGGCTGAAATTCTCCAATAATTTCTGGTTTTTGTTTCAGATTAGGAACAATGCTGCATTTTCACCCCTACTATCAACATCCTGTAATCACCATTCACCAGAAACTGAATTGAACTAACCATATAAATACAGTGGCTACAAGAGCAGGTCAGAGGCTCAGAATACTGCAGCGAGTAACTCCCCTCCTGATTTCCCAAGTCTGTCCATTATTTACAAGGGGAAAAGGCAGGAGTGTGATGAATACTCCCACTTGGATCAGTGCAGTTCAAACAACATTCAAAAGGTTTGACACCATCTAGGATAAAGCAACCTGTTTGATTGGCACAACATCCACAAACATTCACCCACTCAACCACTAATGCTCAGTTAACAGCAGTGTGTACCATCTACAAGATGCACTGCAGAACTTGACCAAAGATTGTGAGAGACCACCTTCGAACCTCGGACCATTTCCATCTGAAAGGACAATTTTCTGTCAATTCATTCACCTGAGTCCAACTGTAGTGGAACTGTCTCTCAATCAGAACTCTACCACCTTAGCTACTTTTGCATTCTGAGCATTTCTTAAATATTGGTAAACCTCTACCTACACTGCTACGTTCCCTCATTTATCACACAGGCAATTATTTTTCATAATAATGCCTTGTGAGAAATGTTTCAAGTGGTTTTTGGAAGTCTACATTTTGCCCTCATTTCGACTGAGATGAGATTGTACAACTACTTGAAAGGGCTGAACTTCCCCAGAAAAAAGAAGCCAAGAGCAATTTGAAATTATGAAGGCATGTTACAGGGTAACTATAGAGAGGATCAGCCCATTTTTGGTGGACCAAAATTAGAGGCCATAAAGATATAAGATAGTCAATAAATCAAAAAAGGAATGCAATAAAAAGGAGTGCTGTGAGAAGCCATTTACAAAGCATCATTGAGATGAATATAATTGAGTAATTTAAGAGGATGGTGAACATAAACGTGAGTAGGAACTGAGGATATGTTAGCAGGTGAGATGGATGGGATGTGAGGATACTTGCATAGATGAGCTAAAACATCCATTTATATGCTGTGAGGTA